>NC_142790.1:14645006-15245006 GCF_988280905.1 Pimephales promelas | reverse complement strand
AGGCGTACATTCCAGAGCCCTATTAAAGCAGGCAGAACCTCTTATGCTGTGGCGGACCGGTTTTTCCTCTCGGTGAATACGGCTCACATCCCCAGTGTTCTGAATCGCAGGGCGGACATGCTCTCGAGAAGCGGGGTTTCTCAAGGGTAATGGAGGCTTCACCCAGGTTCAGCTGATATGGAAGCGTTTCGGCAAAAGTGGAGGTCGACCTCTTCACAACGCATTGTCAGACGTTCTTCTCGCTGTCCGGTTATTCACGGGAGCAGGACATGCTGACCGCGTGATGGCCGAAAGTTTGCCTCTATGCTTTTCCTCCGGTGAAAATTCTGCCCATGATGTTGTGCAAAATCAGGGAGCAGAGGGTGGCAGTGACTCTGGTAGCCCCAAACTGGCCGAACCAACCATGATTTGCGGACTTGGTGGAGTTACTGACAGGGTGGCCATGGGAGATTGCGCTCAGGAAGGACCTGCTGTCTCAGGCGACCGGATCCATCTGGCATCCCAACCCCGGGCTGTGGAGCCTCCATGTGTGGCCGTTGCAGGGTCGCTGGATGTGCTGCACTCTCGAGCCTTGATCACTATCGCAGAAGCGCGAGCCCCGTCCACCAGGCGTCTGTATGCCCTGAAGTGGGGAGTTTTTTCAAAATGGAGTCAAGCAAAGGAGTTGTTATGTGTCAGATATTCTGCACTTCCTTCAGTACAGAATGGAAGAGGGGAGCCTTCCATCCACTCTGAAGGTGTATGTGGCCCCTATCGCCCAGTTTCATCCCCCTGTTGACGGGCAGTCTATCGGCAGACATGCATCGGTGATCGGGTTCCTCAAGGGGACCAGGAGGTTATGCCCCGCACGGCCAACTTCGGTGCCGCCGTGGGATTTGGCTTTGGTTTTGGAGGCTTTGTCACGACTGCCTTTCGAGCCCCTGACCGGGAAACTGTAATGTGACTCTCATGCCAAGGCTAGGTTATATCCAGATTGTTTAAGTGCAGATTGTTTCTCTGCCTGCCCTGTCTGCCGAGCCATCAACCTCTCAGGTTTAGGATGCTCAGAGTGCCGTTTGCTCGGTTAGAGCGCTACGGGAATACATTTTTCGCTCGGCCACTTTTTCGACAATTAGACCAGTTGTTTGTGTGTTTTGGTGGATGCAACAGAGGACAGGGGGGCCTCTAAGCAGAGGCTTGCTCACTGGATTGTGGACACTATTGTTTTGGCTTATGATTGCCTGTGGCAGGAATGCCCCCTTAACATCAAGGCCCATTCGACGAGGGCGATCGCCTCTTCATGGGCCTGGACTAAGGGTATGTCTATTCAGGATTTATGTCTTGCAGCTGGCTGGTCTTTTCAGAACACGTTTGCCAGATTTTACAAGTTGGATACCCTCGGTGGCCTATTTTGACCTATCAGAGCTTACTGGTTCGCTATTGGTCAACCTCAGATGCTTGCTCGCTGGGGAGACGGTCTCGGTATTGGGTTCTGTCATCAGTGGCGTATTATCCTGCTATGATTAGTATTATCCTGTATTAATCTTTAGCGTTTGTTCGATTCTAGGAAATTCACGCTGCATCTGCATTATTACTGCAACAGTAGCCTATAAGATTTCAGCAGAAGTGAAGAAGGGGAGGAGTTCCCATATACGACATCCGTAACATCTCGTTCCTTGCCTTTCAGGGAACCCTGGGAAGGGAAGGCTACAAAAGTAACCGGAGACGTTATACATGATTATTTTTGTATTGGTGGTGGTATACTAAAAAATAAACATTGTCAATTTGTCACGTTTATCTTTATCTTCTCACCGATTCCTGATGGTTAAAGGACAGTTACTTGAGTCGTCCCCTGTCGTTTCAAAGAATAGTACAACAGCAAGGGCGTATAGATAAAGTATAAACGCCTCGACCGTTTGGAGAGGTGCGTGCGCTGTCTGTGGAGACTCTCGCTGTGGAGGTAGGCGAAAGTATCTGGAGGAAGGCTTTCGTGTCCTCGCGGGCAAATACGTCCACACTGCAGACATGTTGCTTCAGACAAGCACGTGCAGGTTGCAGTTTCTCACAACATTTCAGCCATATTGTTTTTCGGTGATAAAATGTTCGGTGCCTGAATATTCGGTGCATCCCTAATTAGTTTTACAACCTCTTTATGAACGTTTTGAAGTGTCAAAGTGTCAGTTGTGTAGCTGTAAATAGAGAGACAGAAAGCTCTCGGATTTCAATTTCATCAAAAAGATCTTTTGTATTCAGCAGAAGAAATGCATAGGCCTACATGTTTGGAACAACTTGGAGCAAATTATTTTCATTTTTGGGTGACCTAACCCTTTAAACTAACATTAAAATGCTAACTGAAAATATAAAGCATAAGTAATAAATAAAAGCTAATTTAAAAAAATATTAATAAAAACTAATACCATATAAATAATACTAAAATAAAACTTCTGCATAAGAGAAATGTGCTGGATATACTACCAGCTCCAGAAACAATTATGAATGAAAATGCTAATAATGAAAATGAAAAAAAAAAAGTTAATAAATTAATGAAAAGACCAAATTCTAGGCATTTTAAATGTGTCATAGGAAAACATATTTTTACTAAATAAATGTCAGTGACTTCCACAATAATCTTTACTGGTGTTTTTATCACTTCTTTAAAAAGGGAAATCACCCTTTAAAAAGCCCTGTATATTTCCATAATGTACTATACATTTTAACACTACAAATCAAATGCTACTGCATGACATCCATCCTTTAACAAGCAAACCTAGTGTGACAAATGACGGACTGGAAGCAAGTCAGCATCAAGACAGTGGAGTGACATTTGACCACTAGGATCCATCCTGATCCTGGACATTATTAGGCAGAGAATCACAAGACAGCTTTCTTTGTAAACCTGACTCTCAAAAGTGAGGTCACTCTCTTCCCAGTTGTCTCTGACTATGCACTCACTGAGATTGTCATTTTCAAAGGTCTGTTATAATTAACAACACACGATGCTAGGATGTGTTATTCTTTCTTAAACAATAACATAAACAAGGCTAGGGCTGTCTCAAACCCTAATCTGGGTATTGAAAACACAACCTTCCTTTCCAGCACACAGGCCACCGGTCTGAACTCAGCTGGGAATGTGCAGACATCATGGCTGAACGACTAAATACCCCATCTCATCGATGCACGGTGCCTGAGCTGCCGCTAAACAACCAAACGACAGAGCGCAGTTTCAAGTGCAATTCTGAATTCACCGCTTCTTCAAATCATAACGCATTCAATAATAATAGTTTACCTTCGTCCAGGGCCAGACCCCAGTTACACCTCCAACATTGGCAAACACTAAAGAGAACTGATGGTACCAGGACCAAACCAACATATTAACTACACGTTTTTTTCCTAGAAATAGACAAATATGACGACGGCACAGCACTACTTTGTGATTTGTATGTGTTTAAGCTTATAATAAGCACAGTTTTGGTCAATTTTATATTTAGTTCTTTGAGGACAGCGAAAAGAGTGCACCCCTCCCTATCGCACAGATGGTACAGTCCGGCTTCCTGGTACCGACTAGGGATGAATTCATGCTCTGTACATTTAAATACCACACTACATGACTTTTTAAATCGTGTTTAAAAGAGTGTGTGTGTGTGTGTGTGTGTGTGTGTGTGAGAGAGAGAGAGAGAGAGAGAGAGAGAGAGAGAGAGAGAGAGAGAGAGAGAGAGAGAGAGTCTGTGCGCGCGTGTGTGTATTTGTGTTTGTTTGCTTGTTTTCAATTGATCAAAAGTAACAGTAAAAACATGTATAATGTTGATGATTTAAAAAAAGAAACAATTTAGTCACCTTTATTCATCAGCTGTTTTCTTTATGGCTACATTTTTGGTCCCCCAAAACAGCCTATGAATCATACTAATTTTTAAAAAAATAATAATTATTATTATATTATTATTATATAGCCTAATTATATATTAATAGTCATTATATATTTACATTTAATAATTTAACATAGGCTTTTATCCAAAACGACTTACAAATGAAGAGAGTAATAAAAAGCAGTTAAATCAACAATAGGCCAACAATATGCAAATGTCATCACCAGTCTCAGCTAAACCAGCACAACACACGTAGCAAGGATTTTTTTAAAAATATAGAATAATAAGTGGTAGTATTATTGAGTCAAATGTTGGCAAAAGAGATGTGTCTTTAGCAGAATCTTGAAGATGGCTCAAGTCTCAGTAGGTCATTCCACCAGCTTGGAAGAGTGCAGGTACAGGTCTGTGAAAGAGATTTTGTGCCTCTTTGGGATGGGTTCCAGAACGCAAGCTTCTGGATGGCACGTTGGTCTGAATAATGAGTTAAGATACAGGGGTGCAGAGCCAGTGGTTGTTCTGTTCTGCAAACATAGGCTACCTAATTTGATGCGAATGGCAATTGCAACGCAATTTTACGAGGAGAGGTGTGATGTGGATTCTGTGATGCAGCATTCTGGATCAGTTTCAGAGGTTTGACAGTTGATGCTGGAATTAGGACAGCTAAGAGAGCATTCACAATAGTCCAGTCTGGATAGAACAAGAGCTTGGACATGGAGTAGCATGCTCCGAATAGGAAGGGCCTGCCTGATCCTTCTAAAGTTGTGAAAGGCAAATATGCAGGACGGGGCAGTTCTAGCAATGTGATTTATCGTCAGTCACAACTCCAAGGTTCCTGACTGAGATGGAGTTATGGTTGACGAACCCAGCTAAAATTGTAATGTTGTGATGAAGTGCTGGATTGGATACATACACTTGCAAGTACATATAATATATAGTATATATATATATATATATATATATATATATATATATATATATATAAATACACACAAGTTCAAATTAAGTTCATTGAAATGGAAAAATTGAGTTAATACAATGAAGGAGATTGATTTAAGAATCAGAAACTCAAAACAGTTATATGAACTACATAAATTATTTAAGTTGATTTGACAAAAGAAAACATGTTGTGGTTACAAATCATGAAAATATAAGTACAGTAATTTCACCGTAAGAAAAAAATTTTAAGTTCATCGAAATGGAAAAAGTGAGTTAATACAATGAAGGAGATTGATTTAATCATCAGAAACTCAAATTTATATGTTATCTAAACTAAATAAATTATTTAAGTTGATTTGACAAAAGAAAAAATGGCGTGATTACTAATCATGAAAAGATTTTTATACAGTGTACGAGCTTGATAAAAATGTTAATTTTAGAAGAAAAATTCAAATGGCACTTGAAGGCTTTTGCATCTGAAAAAAAAATATTTACTGCACTATTATTTTTACTAATATTTTGACTAAAAAAATATGTTCAAAAGATTCATTGTCACAACATTTTTTCTTTTGTCAAATCAACTTAAATAATTTTTTTTTAGTTTAGATAACCTATTATTTTAAGTTCCTAATGATTAAATTATCCTCCTTCATTGTATTAACTCACTTTTTTGCAGTTCAATCAACTTAAAGTTTTAAGGCAACCAGGTTACTTAATTTTTTAAGTTAAACCAACAATATTTTTTACAGTCTGTGGTTATGCAGAGTAAATGATAAAGACTCACTCAAAACCTGTATTTTTATTTTTAAATTAAAAGGGACAACTTACATAATTTGTACATACAAAAAAAAAGAATAAGAAAAACAATAACTCCTATTACATCCTATAACTTGCGACCCAAAATTTAATTAGAACCCTTTTTTAACAAAACAAAAAAAAAAAGTTTCGACTTAACCGTGTACATTTATTGGCATCCTTTCAAATGTTGACAGGTGTCCAATATAATTCTCAACCACCAATCACACATTCAAGTTTAGCCCTATTGTTACACATTTTCTTTCAGTAGTAAGGACAATTACATGTGTTAACACAAAATAAAGTATCCTGATATTGTGTGCAGAGGGAAGAATCATGGCCATCTCCATTTTTTTTCTACTCCAACACATTCACTTGGAAGTATCACCGACAATGGGAAAGAAGACAAGCCAACCAGGTTTCGATATTCAAGTATTTCTGAATACATCATGGCTAAAAAATACATCTTTGGAGTGTATGAAGTTATTCAATAGTGTAAAATAAAACCTTAACATCAAACATATATAACTTGGGGACAGAAGATTTTCTTTATTATTAATTATTATTATTCCAGATGACAAATGTCAAACTACTGATAATCTTTTGACCCTATAACACTAATCTTTGCGGGAAAATTGCAGGATCCAAACATTATCAAATATGTGCTCTGCATTTATATGATTTGTCTATCTACATGTAGACCATGCTGCCAGTTTAGTTAATATCACTTTTAAGAGTAATATTATGCATACATTTTTATTAAACTATGTAACAGTCCTTTAAGGGAAAATATAAGCGAATGGAAAATATTTCGGAATATTTGTGATTTTTCTTGAAAAAAAAAAGACCTGAGCCAGACAAGTATGACCAGGATAATAAGGATAACCACAATAACTTCCAAACCATCTGAGGTTACAGAAAATAAAGTACCCAGAATTAAATAAGACATACACTCCCAAACATACTGCCATTCGTCAACTCTTTTTCATTACTTGCACAAAAAAAGTAAAAGCATGTGGAAGAAAACTTTAAAGATGGAATAGTTTAAAGAGATTTGAGCTTACATCTCAATACAAAACATTTTATACAAATAAGAAAACCGAACGTTCTTGCCAACATTCAATATATTGGGTTACCTAGCTTAGCTTTAATGCCAAAACTACACAGAACACTGGTTCCATCCCATATGACTTGGTAGAGGTAAATATGAGTTATGGATGGTCAGGATTGATTCTAACGCTCATGCAGACCAAATATAATTCCAACAACCATAAGTGATAATGAAACCGCCATATGCAGTGATGTCAGAACTGGAGATAATTAAACTATTTACAGTGGAGCATCCAAATTCTCCCTGCTGGAATGGCTCGCCATCAATAGAACTGCAGAACAATAAACGGTCCTTTTCTTAGATTGTTTCACAGTGCACATTATTTCCGTAGGAATAAAAGGAAAAAGAAAATCAAAGGGACATTACAATCTTATCCAGATTTGTTTTGGATTTCTACAATGATTTGGATTTCTCATTATTGGCCCTGCTATGCAGCCATTCTTGTTATTGCACGTGACACATGGACCTTAAAATATACCAATGATGAATCAGAACAGGAACATGTGTGATCCAAGACGACAACAATAATCTCACTATGAAAAGAATTCACTCTTCCTGGATAAATTTAAAGTTCTCCACACCAAACAAACGATGGGTCCGTTTCCATCCTCTCTAAAATGTATTTCCATTCTTCATCGTTTTTTTTATTCTCCCCTAAACATGCATCCAACTGGTTACCGGTAACACAGCTGACATCATCTCCCATGTTTGTGGTCTGAGTCCATGCTTGAGTTTGAGTCCAAGGTTAAAGTTCAGAGACCATATGATTTAAAAAAAAGTGCTTTTATAGGTCAGTAGGACTTCTTCCCTCTGGGAGTTCTAGAAAGTTCATATTAACAGGTATCATCTGTGAAAAAAGGCATGTATTAAATACATTTAAAATGCATTTCCACTAGAAATGTTGTAGCAATTTTAAAATTAAACATTAGTTCTTACCATGATACCACCATTTTGTCTTCTTTGGATTTTTATTACATGTCCGTACATAAAAGGAGTTGTCAGGTGGCCGCCGCTGGAAAGAAAAAAGCATAAATAAATAAAAATAATTACAATAAATATATATTTTTATATAAACTACCATTCAAGTTTGAGGAAGGCTTGCTTTTTTAATGTTTTTGAAAGTAGTCTCTTATGCTCACTAAAGCTGCATTTATTTGATCAAAAATACAGTAAAAACAGTAATATTGTGATATATGTTTTGTTTAACATAACCTTTTACATTTTAATGGATTTTTACTCCCGAAAGCTGAATTTTCAACATTATTGCTTCGGTCTTCAGTGTCCCGTGAACCAGAAATCATTCATATATGATGATTTGATGCTCAAGAAACATTTCTGATTATTATCAATTTTGAAAACTATGGAAGCTTGTTTCCGCCACAGAATAAAAAATAAAAAAGGACTTTTTCTCTCACAATTCTGACTTTTTTTTCTTCTCACAATTGCACGTTTTTTTCTTCTCAGAATTCTGACTTTACATCTCGCAATTCAGAGAAATAAAGTCAGAATTGCGAGATGTAAAGTCAGAATTGCGAGATATAAAGTCACAATTGTGTGATATAAAGTCAAAATTGCGTGATATAAAGTCACAATTGTGTGATATAAAGTCAATTGCGCGATATACAATGTCACAATTGCGTGATATAAAGTCGCAATTGCATGTTATTAAGTCAGAAAGAATTGCGTGATATAAAGTCAGAATTGCGTGATATAAAGTCAGAACTGTGAGATTTAGAACTGTTCTGAGGGGGAAAAAAGTTAGTATTTTTTCCCCCTTAGAATTGGCCTGAATAACTCTAACCCTAATAAACTCGCCATTATGTGTTATAAAGTCAGAATTGTGAGATGTAAACTCATAATTGTGAGAAAAAAAGTCAGAACTGTGAGATAAAAAGTCGCACTTCTGTCTTTTTTTCTCAGAATTGCGACTTTATATCACGCAATTGTGACTTTATATCTCGCAATTCTGACTTTGTATCCCGCAATTCTGACTTTATAACACGCAATTGCGACTTTATTTCTCACAATTCTGACTTCATATCTCGCAATTGTGAGATAAAAAGTCGCAATTATTTTTTTCTTTTTTTTATTCAGTGGCGGAAACAAGCTTCCACAGAAAACAGTTGTGCTGAATTTTTCTCATGATTCTTTAATGACTTAAAAAAAGTTCAAAAGCACAGCATTTATTTAAAATAGAAAACTTTTGTAACTTTATAAATGTCTTTACAGTTACTTTTAATTAATTTAATGCATCCTTGCAGTATAAAGTATAAATGTATCAATTATTAATTTCTTATATATATATATATATATATATATCCTTTTGAATGGTAGTGTATATACTACATATACGAAACTAGTTTACAGAGACAATGTTTGCAAAAATCAATGCGAATGTATGAAGCTTTTAAGCATTTTGGAGTTTCTTTTACATTTTGTCAAGAAAAATGTTTGAATAAGTGGGCGAATTGAACCGATTACAAATGCCTAAAAAAATTCCTGTCACTAAGGTCGTATAAACGGTCAAAAAGTCAGCGTTAAGACACGTTTATAATAAGTAAGCCATTGATTCAGAAAGGCACCAAATATAGCTGTGTGATGCGGTTAATGTCTTACTATTGTAACTTATGAACAAACATATCTGTCCCATATTAATGTGCCATCTTTACACATTTATCTGCACTGTAACTTTAGAATCCAAAAAAGATACAATAACCAAAAGCTAAAAGATCGCAATCTCAATGTTAACACCCACATGATTTTATCCCTAAATGACAACGATTTGGCTTTGTGTATTAAACATTTGACAAGTACGATCACAGGGAACACTCAAATCCAGAGACAGCATTTGTATAGGTATGAAACAGCGTCACAAACAAGCTTTTCAACCAGACAGTATCATTATTTCTGTGTTACAGTAATTTAAATGATCACAGAAGTACTGGGATAAAGGTTTATAGTTCGGATATAAACACTGATATCTACGTTAGTGATAAATAGAAGAAACCACCTTTTGAAAGTAATTTGATGCTTCAAATAAAGATTGTATTAATTATATTACACCTGTAGATGGCGACAAGTTAAAAACATGTGTTTGTCATTGAAACATTCATTCAAGAGATTCGTTCAAAAACGCTCGCTGTGTCTGAATATGCTTCCAAAGTTTATGGTAGGCATGTGAACTGAGTAGTAAAAGTATGTCAGAATTCTTAGTAATAATATAAAACAGTAGGTGAAAAGTCATACAATCATACCATTTAGATCATACATTTTTAACTATAGCAATTAACATTTTTGCCAAAATAGTGGGAGAACCATGAGCTCTATTTAAACTGTGATTCTCAATTTATCCAGTTCTAGTACAAATCAAGAAAACTATTGCATTGTAGCGCGAGACACTTACCTTCTCTTTGCAGCTAGACAGCATGCTAATAATGCTAAGACAAACAGACTGCACCGAAAGAGCTGGTGACCAATCCTCCGTTAAGATGGACAGGCAGATGTGGCCATTGCTATAAACATGGGGATGGACAGGTATATTGTCTCCTGTGAACATTACCTGTCAAAAAACAAAAAAATCTTTCAATATGGTACACTATATGACCATATGTGCTTACCTTGCTCCAAGCTGCTCTTTTCAATACAATGACAATAAATGGTGACCATCTGATAATTGATAGACACTTGAAGAAAACTTGAACGACGATGACACCACAGTTTACTGGAGAGCTGCCTTGTACCCAACCCAGATTGAATTGAACTAAATTGAATTAACATTGAACTGACTCAAATGAATAACACTATAGTCTTCTGCTAACTAATTTCATTATGGCCTTTACAGAGTCATTGAACTGAACTGAGAAAGTGTTTCAGCTGAATAATGACAGCAGAATTTAAAATGTCTCATATTTAATGAAGTTTGCATCATTGATTTTTTTTTTCGCTGCTTTGAAACAATCTGTATTGTATAAAGCGGTGATTTGACTTGACTATGTTGGTTAAGCAATATTTTCCATTAACAAAAACGTGTTCCTCCCACAAAGCTATTATATAAATTCAGAGGACTTGATATTTAGTGCATTTAGTATAGACTATAATTTTATGATGCTTTTATGCTCATTTTTGTCCTTTTCAGAGCTTGAGAGCTTCAGTCCACATTCACTTCATGGAAAAGAGCAGCATGCACATTCTTCAAAACTTCTCCTTTTGTGTTCCACATAACAAAGAGAGTCGTTTGGATTTGGAACAACACAAGGACGAGCAAATGATGACAGAATGTTAATTTTGGGGTGAACTATCCCTTTAAATCATAAGCCAGTGCTTAGTCCTCACAATTGGCATGAGGCCACTAGATTAGGAGGTGGAGACAGAGACAGCCGGCTGAATGAGAAGCCGGCGCCAGATCCGGACTTACATACAGAAAAGCATAGAGCGCTCGTGATCATAATACAGCCGGTGTCTCACTTCCGATTAAATGCACTTAATGCACACAAACTCTGCAAGGGCTACTTCAGGAACAAAAAGGTTGTTCATCAGTCACTTTTAATCTTAAGTGCTTCTTTTATCACATGTAAAAGTCATCTTACCTTAGCTCCATTTAGACTTTGTATCAGCTCTAAACCATTAACAGCATTTCTGTCACTTGTTCTAATAGATTTTTTTCGACTATAACAGTCCCTGCCTCCATAGAGTCATGCAGTTCTTAACTCTAAAGTGGCATGTGCGCTTGTTTATCTAATTTGGTCTACCGGTCTGTTATTTATAGTGGGACTGATATGTAAAATAAGATCAGGGCTAATCCCTTCAAATGTGGCCTTTAAATCCGCAGTCTACAAGTTCAATCTTGTGCAGATTGATCCTATTATTTTACTGTTGTAGGTGCAAAACAGACTTTAGTTGACCCTATAATGTAAACTTAGCTACTACAAATGAATATTAAAGTGAGTATAGCAATGCACAAAGTTTGATTTTATGCAAATGAGCAGGTACATCCGTCTACTGTGAGTGATTGTAGTTGAGTGTAAGCAAATGGGTGAGAAATTAATGTTACCATGAGCGATCACACTTGTGTACTTGAGTTGTCTCTGTCTACATTTTTTGTTAACCGAAAGCTTAAATGAAATAAAATATAAATATTATTAGATGAAAAACCAAATGGATTTTTAAATGAAATAAGTATTGGTTAAAATATTAAAATAACCAATAAATCTAAAATTTCAATAAATCATTTACAAATATATATTTTTAAAAAAGATACTTAAGCACTACTAAACTACTAAATGAAAACTGAAAGAAAATAAAAGCCAATTCAAAATGTTAATAAAAAAAAACTATAATAGTATATAAATAACACTGGCCAGAAAAAAATTAATATTGCAAATAAAGAAATATTCTAAAAATATATATTTAGACTACGTTATATTATATCCACTTTATTTAGAATCAAATAAAGTTAATAAAAAATATTTAGAATTACCTGAGGCGAGTCAAAAGGATAACGACCACTAAATTTAAATAGAAGCTGAAATTTCTCCCCTTCATAAAGAGTACCAGATGCTCCTTCCATATCCACAATCCATCTGTAAAGACAAGCAGAAAGACATTACACTTTGTTTATTCGCTTTGGTACTTTAGGTGCACATTTAGCCAAAAAAAAATCCAAACTGATTACACTTGTAACACAGCTAGTCATTCTTTCAAAACCTGATCCCATGCGTTCATAACAGCTATACACATTTCAGTCCACTATCGTTTCAAACACAAGATTATTGCAATATGGGTAGGTTTAGGTCTGGGGTAGTGACTAGGACGCGCCTTCTGGCCTATATAAATCTGTTTCACATTGATGATAAAGGGTGCCATCCATGTGTGTCAGATGTAGACGCAATGTCAAAACCGTCACCTATATGATGCCTTGGGGATGAGACCGGGCTGGATATGACGTGGCTCGACTGCAGATTTTATATACATCATTAAACTTTGTAATCCAAAGCAGCCAAGTTTACATTTTACTGCTCACAGAAAGAGCCATCATTGAAGTAGACCAACGCATTCTCATCCTTTAGCATCATATAGGTGACGCTATATGAAAAAACAGTGAAATACTACACACATGGAACCCGTTATTGTTAATTAATATCATTAATATTGTTAATCACCTATATGACGCTAAAGGATGAGGGCTGGGTAGACCGTCAATCTGAAAATAGTGTGTTTTTGTCGCTTTAAGAAATGCGTGTGCATGATCGTTTTTTTCATGATGCACGAAACGAGAGGGAGGGGCGAGCTAATTTGGTTTGTTTGGGATCTCGTTCCAAACACAAACAGAAGTGATGTTACCCACAATCGCTGATACAACCTTTAACTTCAGCCATAAAGAGAGAGAGACAGGAAGTAGCAAAATAATGAGCAATGAAAGACAAGACAACCATTAAATATCCAGATATACACAATAAGGGAAGTGCCACTATGTCAGCGGTCAAACAGATGATGGCTCTTCCTGGCAGAAAATACTTGACCCAAGACACTCTGGGATATTCAGGTCAATTTTCAGTCATTTTGGCTATCATAAACTTATAGAGAGCAATTAGACAAGCCTTCCTAGCGACAAAGGTATTTAAGTGAGAGTGAAAATGGACAGAAAACTAAAGAGGGAGGGGATTTTCCTGACTCGACACATGGGACTCACTGGGATATAATATCTCTGTGTGCTCACAGCTCACATGTGTGTCCTTCACTAATGCAAAAGCATAGAGATTACTAGCATAAAAGGCCTGATATCACTGGAGGAAACATCTGGCACAGAGAGCCATATAAATTTGGTTAAATGGACAAACTTTAGTTTTTGGGAACAGAAATGCAGATAATTTCATGTTGACATGTTAGCCTAAAATGTAACAAATACATATATATGCATTTAAAAATATATTATCGACAGATTTACCCATATTTAATGAATGAATCACAACTTAATTTAGTAGAAGCACACCCCTAATACAAGCATACATTTAAATTGGCGATATCAATGTCAGAACAACTGGAAATAGAAAATTCTTGTAAGTAACCGCAGCGTCAGATAAAGTCAAGTGACATCCACAAGGCCATTTTCCTGCCACAGCATTATCATTTCAACAGCAGCAGTTTGTTTTCAGAAGAGTGAGAACATTCCAGAGGCAAAGTGAAAATATTCCTGGACCATCAGTGCTGCGTCGGCACAGGAGCTCACATTTCTGCCTTAGTTGAATGGAACATTATTTCACATGAGAGAAGATGCCTTCATAGATGGTAGGGGTGTGATCAGTGGCGATTCTAGACCATTTCAACTGGGGGGGGGGGGGGGGGGTCCAAGCTGGGGCCAGTTGTACTGTTAGAGAGGCCAGTTACATTTAGACCTTATCATTTTCTGCACTGCACTGAAGGCATAAACAAGCAAAATACCATGTTTATAATTATCCAACAATTTGCATTTCCATTATATTTTTACATTTGCATTACATATTCAGTATCAGTCACAGTAGCTGTATTTGAATTTCCATTATATTTTTTTTTACATTTAAATATATATACAGTATATATATATATATATATATATATATTCAGCATCAGTCACATTAACTCTAATCTACGATTTTTGTGTTTTTGTTTATTTTTGCAAAAAGGGGGCTTTCCTCTCAAGGTGAATGAGCTTTTTCATAATTGTTTTTTTTCCGAACATCTTTGAAAGACAGAAGCAATAATTAATGCATCCTTGGCCAGGATATAATAAAATATGACATGATTTTAAAAGTGACCTATAAAATCGACAATGCAATACACTTTAATTTATCTAGTGCTAATAAAAGTATTAAGCCTATTTGGAGAGAGAGATGTTTATAATGTGACAATATGTCAGTCATCGTGTATTAAGGAAAATATGACTAGGCCTAGACTACTTGTTCTGAGCAGGTGTTGTCAGGCTGTAAAACTGTTGTCTACAGACTGATACTTATTAACTGGGAAACGTTCTCTAACATCAGTCAAGTTGTCATTGTTTTTGTCAAACAAGTTGCGAATTTGTTGTAACATTATACACATATATATAGTACACATATGTAGAGAACTTCTCTGTGTGGAACGTAACTTCAAAGTTTTCCCCTAGGATCGGACAATATCGTTTATATCGATGTACACATTGATGCTGCGACCACATCTGAAAAGGACACAAATTGAGCTGGTGGCGGATAAGTGCACGATCCATGTTAACTTAAACATGAGAGGTGCTTTACATAAAGCGCTTCAAACTAATGCTGCCTTCATATCAGAATTACACACACTTTAATATTGTAATGAGATATTCTATTGCTTGAAAAGTAATAATATATCTCATATAACTTTTCAATTTTAAAGGGGTGGTTTACTTTTTTTTTTCTTTGCATGATTGTGTTTATGGGGTGCAATATAACATGTATTCGTGATTTTTCTTTTTTAAAAAGTAATTTTTCATAAATTTCACCTTTATTATTAGCCGCTTTCTCCTCTGTCATTTGAACGACTGATTGACTTCCTGAGTCTATGAAACCACTCCCTCAGAAAAAGGCAGTGGGCTCAGATTGGTTAGTTTGGGCGGGTTTGTTGTGATTGGCTAAACTGTAGCTCAGGTTGTCCGGAAAAGTCACGCCCATTACCTTTATGGGCGAAAGTTGCATGTGTTCCTGTCAAATGTAAATAATGGTGTCGATACTGCAGTTTCAATCTCTAGTATGAGGCAGAATCAGAAAGCGGCGATGAAGAGAGACAAGCAGAACCTCACCACACACGGCTCTTACAAAACATTTCTGAATGGTAATTTGCCTATATTTTTCAACTTTATACACGTTTGTTTTACACAATAGCATCAAACTGACTGGCTACTATACACACAAACAGCGTTGGCATTGGTTTACGTTTTGGATCAAATCGAAAAACAACACCACAAAGTATATATACATAAAAAATACATTTACAAAATTAGTACATATACAATTTCAGGTCTAAAATGTTTGTACGCGTTTGTTGTAGACACGAAATAGTATAAATAAGTGGCTATAAAGCCAGCACTGGCATTTGATAAAACTAAAACATTACGTCTGAAACATGCAAACACATTTAAAATGATTAAATCTTAGCCTACTTATAGGTTGTGGCCCAACAACAGCTGCCTTTAGTTTTAAAGTTAGAACTGCTTCATGTTTTAGTAACAGTTTCTTGTTGAATCAGGTGTTGAATTCGTGGTGATTCTGGAAGCTGTCTTCCTAAAATGCGCAGCACAGAGAGCTAAATTACGATTGTAATTTTCAGGAACATAATTAAACATAAATTGTATCCATTTTTGAGGAGGGGCCGGGAAAAAAAACTCTGCCCAATATTTTAATTTGAATTGCAGTACCCATTTCAACAACTAGCTGTCAACATTACATACTGCACCTTTAAATATAGCAGAGGGGAGAACGATTGCTGCTGTGACTGATTTTATTTATTAGTTTTTTCCACAACAGCTACATCCCTTGTCTTGTCATTAAAGTAATGCATGCAAGAAAATAGCATGTATTTGACCTAAATTAAAATCTAAATAGTGTGGTAAATGTTTGCTCATCAAAGAATGTGACGCTACATTTTATTCCGAATTAAATGTCTTCAATAAATTTTGGCTTTAACAAGATTTCCCCAAGAAATAGGCTAAACCTGGAGTCCAATATGATTCCTGTTCTTTTCAACAAACCTTCTATTGCCTTTCATTATATTTATTGAGTTGGCTCATGGGTTTTAGATTCAGAAATTTGACGTAATTTACGTTAAGGGAGCATATTGAGTATTGATGCTCCTTGGTTTTTAAGATGCATTGTGGGATTTTTTAGGGAATGTTCCAGTGCACTGGAAGGATTTTGCGATTAAGACAGCCCTTTAATGGCCGACGCCCTAATTAGTGCCCTGACTACTGAACTAGGGAGAGGATCGCGATCCATACACCCATAGAACGTGATTATCGTCTGATACCGATCGATCGCAGCATCCCTCCAATATGTGATTGAAATTAATCAGCACAATTATTGCAGTTATCTAAAATATTTGCAATTAAATTGTATAACCATGATGAAACATGTTATCAAATCGCTACAGGTAATACTGTTCAAATGCATCTTAAAACAAGGTTGGATTGGGTTGGGCTTGCTTCAACCCACCACAACTGCTCTCAAATCAAATCTACATCACAGATAACATCCTCCAAAAAACTTAGAACAATTACACCAATTAGACAGGACAAACACGTTTGGCAAGCTGCTAAACTTTAGCTCATACCTGACATTTTTTTTGACAAAACACGAACCAAGACAAGGCTACAAGGCTGAATAAAATAGGCTAACCCACATTACATTATGTTCCCGTAACACCGACCAGAGTTACGTAAAAGAAAACCTTGGCTGTCAAAACCTTATAACCCTTGGCTGTCAAAGTTTAGCTTTCTGAAACCGAGTAATTATGTCAATCATTTATTCTCATTATTACTGCAGCACAGAAAGACATAAACGCATACTGTACGTGAAGTCAGCTCGTTTCCACATAGATGCACCACTGTGCACTAGACTAGATTATATTTGAGATTCAGATATGTAATCCTTTCTGGAACAATGTGATGCATCTTTTTTGCCTTGTGACAGTTTTTTCTCAAAAGACTGCTATATATATATTTCTAGACACAGATACGACCATGCACAAGCCAAAAAGAGGTCAGTAAGGTTTGTTACAGCAATACTACCCTCTCGAGCTTTAATTTTTGATTAGTCAGAGCAGACATCACTGTACATCGGGCACAGCAGCCTAACACATGACACCACATGGGAAATGTTTTGTTTAAAATTTAGAACATATGCCCACAATGGGTGAGACAAAACAACAATAGCATAATGCAAAGTGTCATTTTTCACTTTAAAATATGACAATCCCTGATACAGGGTGGCTTGAGATGAGAAATCCAGCCTGTTAATAAGTACACCGTGATCACACACATGGGTATAAGATTAAACAAAGGGTCGGGAAGTGTTGGCCTTACTGTGTGATGGTGTTCTGTACGCTCTTCTCATTTAGGGTCATTCCAGGGGGTGGATCATTCTGCAAGGCTAGCAGTTCTTTCTGTAACCTTTTCTGTTGAGAAATTGAGAGAAAGTATTGAACAAAGAAAGGAAAGAAAAAAAAAGAATCTAAAGCAGAGGTTATTAATTAAATAAAACACCTTAATCTTAAGAATATGCCAGGAATATATCAGTCCAAAATAGCTCTTCAAATTAAACATTAAGTAATAGAAAAATAAAAAAAATATTTATTGAATATTTGTTAAGAAAATATTATTACAATAAGATTAATCACATCTAACATAAAAGTTTGTGTATAATTATAATAATAATATGTTAACTACACAAATATTACATAAACAAAAACTATATTAGATGTGATTGATTTAATAGCACTAATTTGTGCATTGCAACATCACAGTATTGTAAAACTATTATAATTCACAGTTTCAAAACATTAATTTGAATGTAGATATTATATTTGCAAATTGATTAATCCCATCACACAAAAGGTTATAAATATATGTTTTGTGTGTTTGAGTGTGTATATATATATGTGTGTGTGTGTGTGTGTGTGTGTGTGTGTGTGTGTGTAAACTTTTAAGTTAGATTCGATTCATCGATTTGACAGCAATAATAACCACTGAGAAGTGTGGCAACAAACATAGCCTATTTTTTGTAATTGCCAAAATTCTATTCAACATAAAACAGTGATGCTGAATAATATTAAGTCAAGTTGAATGAAAATATAACGTCATGTCTGCAGTCACAAATAACCTTGCAAGGCTGGATAAAAATAAGTAGACATTGATATTATGATTTCAAGCAGTTAAAATAGCAAACACCTGAAAGTTGTAGTAAGAAAGCGTTGATTCTACTCATTACATCCACTGTGTTTGTGGTAAATCAGTAGTTTATGTGAGTCCTGCTCGCCAGCTGTTGCTTTTAAAGCACCGATAATTCTCACCCTGACAGCTCAGAAACAGCGAGGAGGACAAGTTATGATTTCAGAAATAACACAGCAATATTCGATCCCCTTATTAGGCGTATCCAAAAAACACCATTTACACTATCAGAGACGACACACTCGACACCTGATCAAGAAGTGATTGATAGATTAAACAGGGTTAGTTGTCAGCTGTGGTCTTACCTGCATCGACGCCATGATGGATCCCCCTGCATCAGTGGCGCACAGTAACGCAAAGCGACTGACGTCACCGTCACGTGACACACGAGAGCTCCTGTTTTCTGAAAACACGCTCTGAAGGTATGATAGTCCAAAATTACGCTAATAATTGAATACTAGTTAAATGTTAAATAATCATAGCGATAATAAATAATAAATACCTATTTCACTATTCAGAAGAAAGTCACGGGTTTCGACAGACTTTCAATATCAACAATTTTATTTTCGGTTTAAGTATTCGTTTTAATCGTAATAAGTTAATCGTGTGTTTATTCATTATGGATAGTTGTAATTCATAAATATTGTTATTTTTAATATAAATGTATATTACTTTTTTATTAGTCTGTCACAGAAGAAAGTCACATTTGGAATGACTTGCTTTCAATAAACAGATTTTTTTTTACACTTTTTAATTATTATTAATTCATTAATAATGGTTTATTATATTGAATAGTTATAATTAATAAACATATATAATTTTTTGATAAATATAAATGTACATTATTTAATTATTCTGTAAAAAAATTGTCAGAGCAAAGAAGGCCACATTTTTGAACAACTTTCAAAATACAGATTTATTTTTCAGGCGAAGTATTCAATATTTATTTATTTATTTTTAAGATTTTATTATTTCTGGTGTATTATCTTTTTAATTTGTTCATTAAATATTAATTCATTAATATTATTATCTATTAATACATATTAAGTCTATTAATTAATTATTCAGTGAATGAAGAAAGTCAGTAACCTGGGTTTGGAGCGACTTTTAACATTTTTGGGTAACTTTTTTATCAACATCCTTTTAATGTTGCCATAATCATGTCATAATTTGAAGGACATAATAAATATTTGTAAAATATTTAAATTATTTCCTTTACCCTGTGTTCAGATGCACACCATTATGTATTTTTGGTTTTTGCTGTAAAACAGAAAGACACAGCCAAAACAAAAAGAGGTGTGACTCTGAGGTGTTGGTTCATCCACATTTATTCCTTTTGCGAGACGAGGACAACTGCAAACGACTTGCAAATACAAAATGAATGTAAGACATTTAAAAACTCTGCATACAAAACAAACTCTCTAGTTATTTCAAAGTACAACATAACAACAAAAAACTAAATTGACCAATAAAGCGAATCATTTATAAATACAAACTCAAATATCACTGAAACATTATGGCAACCAAATGGCATGAATGTTGGTCACGGCATAACACATACTCCTATTCCAATCTAACAGTCCAGGAAGTTCGCAGCCATGAGGAGTTCCAAGGCAATCTCAGGAGCAATGGGAAATTCTGGGATTTCTGTTGAGCTGTTTGTGTAACGCACTTTATAGGTAAAATACATGCAAACTTTGGAGAGAACATGAGACGGGATCTCCCGGAAGTTCACTTCATTGGTTTCATTTTCAGCAAACTGACCTTGAAGTAAACATGTAAAATGTTAGAACGTCCTCCTTCTAATCAAATATCACAAAAAAATAAGTGATGGAAGAATTCCACAATAAACAAATGCTGTTTCAGCACAGCAGGACTTTGAACATGTTCCATACTCACCAGGTCCACTCAGCATAGCCTTGATTGTGCCAGAGGTTAACGCATGCTCTCGCTTCACAATAAACTCTTGCCCGTCTGAAGAGATCAGCTTTACATACATGGCATCTGGGCCCTCACAACCACCAAAAGTCCTTTCTTCAATATCTGCTGGAAAATGTTATATGAACACTTTAGGGGTAAATGAAAGCTAAACCGACTCACATTTACCAGAACAGATCATTTTGACAAGAATGAATGGATGAATAATGAATTGATGAGGATCCAACCATTAAAAGCATCTCTGCAAATAGTACACAAGCTTATCAAGACAGTACAGTTTCCTATTTGCAAATAAATAACAGTCCAATACAAACCCATTGTTTCACAGGCACTGTGTTATTCCTGCAAACAACAGAATAATCAATTATTATTAGTCAGCATATGTGAAGGAGAGAGAAATAGAAAGTTATGAATTTCAAACAAAATTGTGAGATATTATATGATGACCAGGTTGAATCCTTATTAGGTTTTTTGGTAACACTTTACAATAAGGTTTTATTAGTTCATATTAAATTAACTACATTACTTAACATGAACTGCTCTTCTTCAGCATTTATTCATCTTTGTTAATTTCAACGTTTACTAATACATTATTCAAATCAAAAGTTAAGAAACATAAACAAACGATGAACAACAGCACTATTTTTATGAACTAACTTTAACAAAGATTAACAGATAAGTTACTGTAACAAATGTATTGCGCATGGTTAGTTCGTAACATTAACATACATTAACTAATGTTAACAAACGAAACCTTAGGGTTTTTTTACTTATTAACGCGTGAACAGTAACCAAAACCGCGAAAGTCTTCTCGAAATATTAGTTATTTTATGTAATTATTCTCTTTTGCTGTACTTGGCCATTTCATGTGTTCTTATTCTTTAAACAGTCTCATAAGTGAACATTGTCACGGTCAAAACAGTAAATAGCAGGGGGCGTTTGACGAATAATTTTGAAAACGATAAATCGCAATATCACATCGTTTCTTCTCTGAGTGGATCAATTAATACCAATCTATATTATTGTGAATAAAAAATGTACAACTGTCACACTTACCACGAATTTACAACAAGTTGAGAAACACAGGCGCTGAGTACAACTGAACACTTCCGGTTCAAAAATGTCCCTCATAAATAAAAGTCCCCCTATGTGTAATTGAACCATGGCGTGTGAAATTCAAAAATGGGATTTAATTTTGCACAATCTTCGGAAACATTAGAAATTAATTAAATAACTTGAAATAATTATGTAATTCTAATATACTGATACAAGTTATTCTAACAAAGGTAAGCGCAGAAACTCACACTGCAGATTTAGTTCTTAGTTTAGTTGCATTCTACATATAAATAGCACAAAAAAACAACAACATAATAATAAAAATAAAAAAGGCCAACAGCAGGTGCAAATTGTACCCATACTAGAAACAGAACTAACATCCATTAAAAAAAAATTGCCCTAATATAAAATCTTGATATGAAAATACAAAATTTTGATATGATTTCTCTTTCCATAGCATTATTGGTCATAATTAAGTACTGCATTTTCATGACTGTGGGGTGGGTCATATGAATTTCAGTGAATTTTTGGACAAAAAGTAAAAAAGGCATACATTTTCCACACAAAATAACGATTTTTATTCATGACAATGATTAATATTTTTTAAAGTAACATTTTCCCTGTAGATTATCTGTTGTGGACTGCTGCTTTGAACTTAAAAGTGTATCCAGAGTCAACAGGACTGTCTGGGAATGCAAACTTTCCCTCTGTTTCTGGTTGTGTCAACAACTATCAACCAAAATCGTCAAGACTGACGGCATCTGATGGAGTCACTGCTCAGTGCTCAGTATAATGGTGACTGATGATTTGAGTCTTGCTAGGTCTTGCTTGAGTCATCCACAGGTCTTTTTCTTTCAAAACAGGAAATGGTATTTTAAGATCTTATCTTTTGACTTTTGCTACTATAGGTCCTTAATAATAATTATTTAATAATAATTATAATAATTATAATATAATAATTATTATAATATAATAAATAATTAATAATTATAAATAATATCAAATTTTCTTTTTGGTAATTAGGCTCATGAAAGCTAAAACTTATTTCTGTTCTATGTAGTTATTTTTCTATAGAACATACAGAAGGCTAAATTTAATGTTTTTAAAGCCAATTTATTAAAGCTACAAATATGGTAGTTTAAGAAAGTTAGCAATTTTTTTGTCAAATATAGCTTAGTGTATTGTTGCTAGTTTTTTTTTTTTTTTTCTAAACGTAGTTTAGCAGTTGACATTTTAGTAAGGACACTATAGCACATTTGGATTTTTTGGGGAGCAAGGCCATGACAAAGCAGGCTATTTCTGCCTATTTGTAGTACAGTGCTAAAGGTTTTTTGGCTGGAAAATAAATATTTTTAAAAAAAGTACACGGCTTCACTGTCAATGACCCACATTCTCTTATGTCAATGTACTGTTTCTATTATTTTAGTGTGTGTGTGCTCTGAGTGGGTCATGTGACCAGAGGAAGGCGATTCTCGAGATCGTAAACAACATGGCGCGTTACGAACCAGGAGAATCTTAAAAACAACTCAGGGAAATAGAATCGCTCGGGATACTGAACTCCCACGTTTACAAGCTTCATTTTTGACAACACTATTTTGTGGTTATTTACCGAGGTTTTGCAGGAAGAAAACAAAGGAGTAAAAGAGCTGTCAAAGCGCTGTTATCAAATAAATTGGTAGGTGTCTCTCTTTTGTAGGTCGCTTACAGTGTGCTAGCGTGAGCGCTAACTTTTAAACAAAATGTTGTTTTGGATATATATTTACTGTAATTAGGATGGTTTTACGTATTTTGCTCTTTTAAACTCTTAGTTTGTAAATATACTACCACTATATGAAGTGTTCGCCCCATGTCAATTGCTGTTTGTTTGCAATTCTAGCCTGTCATTTTAGCATGGTCGGCTGTCAGTTATATCACAGACTTTTGTCAGCTGCATGTCAGCATTTGTTTAACGTTACCTAATTTAAATCGCCTCTTTCGTGTTAAAATTTCTCAAGACAAAAGTACTGACGCACTCCCTCAATAAATGCATAACATCAGTGTTTTTTTCGTGATATAAAATGCATTGTGACATGTTAATCACAACTTTATGGACAGACAGGTATATCTTGGGTGTATATCCTCTTTTTTTGCAGTAATACTAAAATATGATGTTCAATATCTTAATAATCCTTGCCTTATTTATAATAAATGCTTCGTATCTTTTCTTTAAATTATCTATGCTTTAGTATTTTTCAAATCCACATCTCAGACATGTTAAAATGCACAACAAAGCCATTTTAAAGTCCATCTTTCTATCTTTTTTGGCACTAATTTAAAGTACGCTGTTGTCCAGAAAGAAGTTTGTTTGAAAGATATTAATTCAGCAAGGATGCATTAAATTGATCAAAAGTGAAAGTAAAGGCATTTATGATGTTGCAAAAGATTTTTGCGTCAAAAAAATGCTGTTCTTGAACTTTCTATTCATCAAAGAATCCTGAAAAATGTTAAGCAACACAACCATTTTCATCATTGATAATAGGAAATGTTTCTAAATCAGCAAATCAGTATATTAAAATGATTTCTAAAGGGATAATGTGACACTGAAGAATAATGATGCTAAAAATGTTTTATTGTTTGAGCGTATGTCATATTATTCACTTAATTACTGGTGTTCAATGTCTTTAAGGAAATTCTAGCCTTGTATTTTGCTTTTTTATAATGTCATGAATGTGAATTTCTGAATTGCTTATGACTAAATAAGTATTTTTTTTTTTCCAGACAATCAGTCTATGGGCTCTCAGTCCAGTTCTGGGATGTCCGGTCGGGGCTCTGGTAACAACCCAGACCAGTCAGAACCCGAACCCAACCAGAACTCTAATCAGACGGGTAACACACAGGCAGAGAGACAGGCAGAATCTGAAGAGGACGTTGACTTAGCTCAAGTTCTGGCGTACCTACTGCGGAGGTAAAAAACCCACATGACATTTATTTAGAGATACCCTTTCCTCGGCTGCATTTTATACACGTTTTGCAACCCTACCACTTCCTCTTTTTTTATTCAAATTGATATTTCAAATTGTTTCTTTTTTTTCCTCTACTATAGGGGCCAGGTGCGCCTGGTCCATGGAAGTGGAGCGACAGGCCTGCAGCTTGTGCAGTCATATTCAGACTCTGATGAGGACAGCGATGGGGCCTGGGATGGGCGGTTAGGACATCGATATGATCCTCCAGGTAAGTATAATTCACTCTATGCACAATTGCCAACACATTTAGCCCTTAGTTGCTACTAGCTCAGTGTATGGAAACTGTAAGAAAATTAAGCTCTAAATTAAATCTTGAGGAAGTGTCCCACAGCAGGACAAAGCAATCCATGCTTACGCTAAAGGTATTTAAAGCTTCTGGGACTCATTATTAACACTTTGTTTTAATATTCTGTAGAAACTCGGTGTGCACAGACTCAATTCCTGCCTTCGTTGTTATTTAGAAAAGTGAGGATCATTTACAAGGATATATTCAACCATTAATATAAAAAATCTAAAATAATCAAGTAAAAGAAAAAAAAATAATTTAAAAGAATCAACAGCCTCTTTGGCCTAGTTTTCTGTCTATAAAAGTGAGAAATGGTGCCATGAATACCTCTGCATACACACTTCTGTGGTAATTTACTATGCCTTATTTATTCTCACTCAGTGGATGCCCAACCAGACACACAGGAAGTGGACCGCAGTGAGATCCACACTCAGATCATGCTTGCCACTGCTTCCTCAGGCTTAAAGGGCAGATACAGTTTCACACATATGCTGGCAGAGGTAAGATGTGTTTATACTTGTGTATCTTTCATTTACAGGATATTTCTACTAACAATACAATGAGTCGGAGTTATTTGAGTTATCAGCTATGATAAGGAATTCAGAAAATTTATATTTTCACATGTGGCTGCAGCCAAATTATCAAAAAATATGCATAGTTGAGTTCAGAAGTGTACAATTTGCTATAATTTATCTGTGTATTTCTTTCTAAAGCGGGAACAGGGACGTTGTCGTGGGTCAAGTTTTTCTCATGGAGAGTGCAGCCGTATCCGCTCACAGTAAGTGTAATATAAATGCTGTGCTACAACAATAATAGTGCTTATTTTATTATTCAATTGTGTCAGTGGAGTCACTAATATTGTTTTAAGGTGCTTTATGAAACCGGGCATAGATACTCAGAGATACACTGGCACAGATATTTTCACATTTCGAATTCTTTCTCCTTCTAAAACCTAAAATCAGTCTTTGCAAACATGTAGTAATCCATATTTGTTTCTTCATAGTTTCTTGCCCAATCATGTGGTTTACAAGGACACTTATCAGCAGAAAGTTTTTTGTGGAGTCTACAGTGATGAGGGAAACATGTTCCTGTCTGCATGCCAAGGTGAAATTGCAAATCAAGACTTTGTTATTAGTGTTGTTTTTATGCTTAGTATTTTCCAAATGCACATCTCAGACATGTTCAAGTACATAACAAAGCTCTACTAAAGTCCTGTGGTGTAAACATTTCTGTCTTTAATGTTAGTTTTGTTCATTTTAATTTTGTTAACTTAAATTGTTAACAATTGAACAATTAAATTAAATAACAATGAAATTGATGACAATAAAGACAATTATAATGTTACAAAAGATTTCTATTTCAAATTAACTTTATACCTATCAAATAATCTTGAACAGTCCTCCAAAATATTAAGCAACACAACTGTTTTCAACTTAGATAATAATAAGAAATAGTCATGATGCTGAAAATTTAGCTTTGCAGGAATAAAATGCATTTTATAAAAGCAATAAGGTGAGAGGCTGTGCTGTATCGTGAATAAGTAACGGCTGAAGGGCGTTGTTAGGCACGACGTGAAGTGGAGTAACCCCTACAGCCGTTACTTATTCACGATACAGCACTTGCCTTGCTTTTATAACACGGTTACCACACAATAAAAATATTAAAGTAAAAATAATATGTATTCGTGCAACTTTCATAACGTAAAACCACTAAAAGCCTTCTTTCCTCGAGAAAAAAATAGTTCCTGACCGTGAACAGCAACAACGTTTCAATGTGTAATATCCATGAAAGCTCAAATAAAAACAACATAGGAACTGCAGTGTTGCGCAGTGATAAATAGAACCTTTGGATGAAGCGGTCATAGTCGTGCTTTATCATGAATATCGACCAATGGGCTATATGCACGCATAAGTTCCACATTTGACGTAAGGATGCTCGTCAGTTTCCGGTTGTGGAGATTAAAGCGGAGGAAAACCGGGGAAAACAGGATTATGGCAGAGTCTTCAAAATTTACTGTCCTCCAGTCTTTGAAACGAAACTTTTATATGTTTAGATGTAATTTTATATATAGTTATGATTATTTAATATAATTTTAAAAAGAAGCATAAACACAACGAGGGGTGTCTGTTTTGTCTGTTTTTGTGACTAACGTTTCTTTAGTATAACCATGGAGTATAAAATTCAATATAAATTCTGGATATTGTATTGGACTCTACGATCGGCGGAAGTTATCGAGCAGCCGTGCATAGAGCCCATTAGAATCAGCTATCGGCCAATGAGGATCAAGGATTGGAACTAATCGTTTTATAAAATATATTAAAATTGAAAATATTTCTGTGAACGCGGGCGATCGACACATGCACTCTAGAAAGTCTAATCTTTGTCCAGGGTGTGCTATTTTTCACCATAAGTAATTACTGATAAAATGTCTTTGTATTCTTTTAAACTAAAATTGTGTCAATACACAAGCACTTTTCAATGTCTATTTAAGTTGCAAACTATTTTGTTGTTTAGTCTCTTTAGTTTAGTTTTCTATTGTGAAACGATGGCCCAGGCTTAGGACACCTCTTTCAAAAACATAACTTGCTGACTCCAAACTTTTGAATGATAGTCCATGACTTATAACCTATTTTTTCTGTCTCTGTTTTTATAGACCAGAATATCAGGTTATATGATACTAGCAGGGGTCGTTTTGCTCTAAAGAAGACAGTGAAGGCCAGAGACGTGGGCTGGAGCATTCTGGATGTGTGTTTTACACCTGATGCACGTTGTGTGCTTTACTCCAGTTGGTCTGACTACAGTAAGACAGGGACAGGTCACTTAAGCTGTCTTGTTGCCACTGCTGTCATTGACTGTTCTAATGCACATGTGTATGTGCTCTCTCTTTCTTTAGTTCATGTGTGCAGTGTAGATGGGGACAATGAAACACACACCGCTCTGGACCTCAAGTTAGTGTTTCCTCATAGTACATTATAGCATTAAAATTCAGGTAATCACCGGTACGCTTCCTCTTCATGTGGATGACAGACAGTAGATTAGATTTCCATAACCGTTCATTACAACAACATCACATGACTGTGAGCTAACCAAAATCGAACACGCTGGCAAAGTGAAATCTGAAGGAAGTGTTGCAAAAGTAACACTCGATTCTCGATATGTAAGAACAGCAACCCTCCTATATTTAAATTAAGTAAACTGTCATAACTATGCTAATAATGCCAATTGATGACTTTTCCAGCGTGTCTTTTTGCCTCTCCCATTAAATTCACATAACCATTTTGACATCTTCTCTGCATTGCATGACATTTAGTGACTATGCTGTGATAATGCTGTCATAATTGTAATATTATGCTTTTAGAGGTTTGGTCTTGCTCTGTTCATCCCCAAGTCAGGTAGAGCTGTGTGAATGGAAATACTTTATTATGTTCAAAGATTTGTATTTGTTTCAAGATAGCCTATCAGGTATATTTAACTGCCAAAGAAATGACTGTAGTTTTTCATGTTCAATGTTGCTGATGCTGACATGAGTCTTTTCTTCTTTCAGTCCTGATGAAAGGAGGTTCTGTGTTTTCTCACTGACAGCATCCACAGATGGAAAAGAGATTTTAGGCGGGTCAGTATCTTATACTATGGCCATCATACTTGTCCTTTAATAACTCAACTTCCCTATCTATCTATCTATCTATCTATCTATCTATCTATCTATCTATCTATCTATCTATCTATCTATCTATCTATCTATCTATCTATCTATCTATCTATCTGTCTGTCTGTCTGTCTGTCTGTCTGTCTGTCTGTCTATCTATCTGTCTGTGTCTCTATCTATCTATCTATCTATCTATCTATCTGTCTGTCTGTCTATCTATCTATCTGTCTGTCTGTCTATCTATCTATCTATCTGTCTGTCTGTCTGTGTCTCTATCTATCTATCTATCTGTCTATCTATCTGTCTGTCTGTCTATCTATCTGTCTGTGTCTCTATCTATCTGTCTGTCTGTCTATCTATCTATCTATCTGTCTGTCTGTCTGTGTCTCTATCTATCTGTCTGTGTCTCTATCTATCTGTCTGTCTGTCTGTATCTATCTATCTATCTATCTATCTATCTATCTATCTATCTATCTATCTATCTATCTATCCATCTATCCATCTATCCACCTATCTATCTATCTATCTATCTATCTATCTATCTATCTATCTATCTATCTATCCATCTATCCACCTATCCATCTATCTATCTATCTATCTATCTATCTATCTATCTATCTATCTATCTATCTATCTATCTATCTATCTATCCATCTATCTATCAACAGGTATAATAACTACCTACCTTAACTCGAAAAAATAAAGTGTATGTCTAAAATACTCTTCTACTCTTCCTGAAATACCTTTATCTCTATCAAACAGTGCAAACGATGGCTGCCTGTATGTGTTTGATCGTGAACAAAACAAGAGAACTCTAAAGGTATGGTTCACATGTTGTAAAGTCGTAGAAAAAGAAAAACACGCATTACAGATAAAAATTGTATTTAGAGTATTAAAAAGTGACAAAAACCCTATCATCAGTAAATGAAAACCCAAAAAGGTTTTGTCACCTTTCACCTGCTTCACTTGTTCTCTTCCATTGGCATCTGAATTACTATATTTGTGGGCTTTTTTCCCCTTGGATTAATGTGATTTTTACCTTCTAATGGATCGTTATTTCTTTTTCAAAATAAGTTAGCTCTACTGTCAATCTGTTATAAATCTCAGCCATCCTGTGATCTTATTCCTTGCATAACCTTTACAGCTTCCCGGTCTCAGTGCATCAAAGCAAAGGTCTTTCGCCTCTAAACTGAATGTGATCTTTGATAAAGCATGACAGATTTAGTGAGAACATTATCCAGACATTGCCCTCTGTAGAATGACTCATATGTATTTCTTTATTTTTTTTATCTCTTAATCTTTCAGATTGATGCTCATGAGGATGACGTGAATGCTGTGGCATTTGCAGACAGTTCATCGCAGCTGCTGTTCTCAGGCAGTGATGATGCTCTTTGTAAAGTATGGGACAGACGTACACTCAGAGAAGACAGACCACAGCCTGTGGGTCAACTGGCTGGACACAGAGATGGAATCACCTTCATACACAGCAAGGTGTAATAGCAATCCATACTGTCATTGTCCAGACACTGTGATTTACAATACAGTTATTCCATTGCACAATTCTTTTACAGGTGTAAATGTAAGCTAAATTATTGTTATAAATCACCACAGTGCAATACGCTCTACAGTTCTAGTTTAAAGGGATAGTTAACTTTAAAATTAATTTTTGATATGTTTTAGCTTAACTCAAGGGCATCCAAGATGTAGGTGTCTTTGTTTCCGCAGTAGTTTCAATTTTGATATTTTTCGGTCAAACCGTTGTCTATCAGTCATATAATGAAGGTTTAGGGGGTCCACCTCAAAGAGCATGCACAGAGAAGTCCAAATTAAACATAATTTAATGACTCGTAAATGTAAGTACACATTGATGGACTAAGACACGAAACGAGCGGTTTGTGTGAGAAAACGAACAGTATTTCTATCGTTTTTACCTCTTGTAATCATATTCACGTCCTCGCCGGAAAGCCCCGGAAGTGATCTCTCGTGCGTGTACGTCACTCATTGTTTACACAGAGATTTCAGAAGTGTTACCCTTCACTGTGTAGATCTAAACATATTTAGATGTACAGGAAATTGCAATGGAAGACGATTTCGATATATCAACAGACAACGTTGATTTTTCTTCGCAACCGCGCAAGAGATCACTTCCGGCGCTTGCGCAGAGCAAAACGCCCATGCCTTCAGATCACTTGGACGTGACTGGTTACAAGAGGTAAAAACGATAGAAATACTGTTCGTTTTCTCAGTCAAACTGCTCGTTTCGTGTCAAAATTTAAATTTTTAAATTTAAAATACATTTTAACTACATTTTAAAACATGGATATTATTACTAATGTAATTATTAATAATATAACAAAATTTACATTTATTTTTTTAAATGAATGCACTGATTGATTGATTGATTTCTGTATTGTATTGTTAAGTGGTCCTGGTCCTCCATAACCGTACACTCAAGATATCAGAGAAGCCTTTTGTGTAGCTACCTTATATGAAGTATTTATTTAAACTACATGCCAAAAATATGTGGATACACACTTCTATTTAATGGCTTTTACTATTCCAGCTGCACCCATTTGCTTAAAAACAAACAGTTTTGGCCATATAGTATATGTCACAGCGAACAAGATGAAGGTAATTAAAAAGTTAAAGAGCAGAACTGTTCTCAAAAAGCATCAAATCCTGTTGTACAGTTGCAGAAAATCCACTATTGCCCTCTGAATATAATTGCAATACATTAGTTGCTTCCCTTCAAGCACTTTTTAAGCAGCTTTTACATGTTGTCCTGTAGGGCGACGCTCGATACTTGATTAGCAACTCCAAAGATCAGAGCATTAAGCTGTGGGACGTGAGGAAGTTTTCACCCAAAGAAGGACTCGCGGCATCACGACTCGCTGTCACACAACAAAACTGGGACTACCGCTGGCAGCAGGTTCCCCAGAGAGGTGTGTTACAGTAGCATGCTAGAGGAACTTTAATAGACAACCTTAATTATTTACAACCTTAATTGTACACATAAACACAAAGCACCTGTTTTCACTCGTTATTTTGTTGCCCTGCAGCACTAAAGAGGCATAAGCTGAGCGGTGACACCTCTGTGATGACCTACAGGGGTCACGGGGTTTTGCACACGCTCATTCGGTGCCGTTTTTCCCCGGAATTCACAACTGGACAGAAGTTTATTTACACAGGCTGTTCAACAGGCAAAATCGTCAGTAAGTTGATAACAAAATGCACAACAAGGTGCGAAACAGTCGTATTATTCAAATGTGCCTGTTTTCATTTCCTTTCGTCTTTTTGGTAGTCTACAACGTGTTGACGGGAGCCGTCGAGTGCAAATTGTCTAATCATGACGCATGTGTGAGGGACGTCAGCTGGCACCCGTATCACAACAACATGGTCAGCAGCTCTGTAAGTAAAAGCACCGTTTAATACTATAAGGGCTGTTACGACATGTGGACATAATTGATGTGTCGATTTGCTTGGAATGCAAATAGTTGTATACCACGTCAAATAGTTGTCTGTCAAGTTCATATAATGTAAGAGACACACTGACTGTATAATCATGAAGCCGCCTTTCCACTGCACACGACATTCGCATACGATTGTCGCATTTCGCCCCCTAGTGTCAGTCGCACAGAACTTTGAAATTGGTCGTGAAGCAACCGTTACCCTAGGATATTCACAATGGTAAAATTAATGATTTTAATAAATGTAATGCATGCATGAATATATCTACACAAAACAAATGACCCTCAATTCATCTGAAATAAAAATATAGTAGTATAAATATTGGTTTAATAATTATAAAATATATTTTCTGCTATAGTTAATTATAACCAACATTTTACAGAGCGAGCGTTTACAGAAAAACATTAAAGAGTTAAAATATTGGTAATTCTAGCCTCGCGCTCATAGTTTTTATTAGAATACATCACTTCCGGTTGGCCGGTCGCATACGGTCTAGCCGCAGATGTTCAGATATTTCAACGGATCCAAAGCTCAAAACGGATCCGAATTTTCCGCATACGCATATGATCGGAGCTCCCATACGACTCTCCATTGGAAATTAATGACTTCCGGTCCGACGGCGGTCTTTTGTCGTGTGCAGGGGAAAGGCGGCTTGAGGGGTAAATTACTCACGGAGAGCAAGAAATTATCCGAAGATTCACCAGAGCTGCCAGACGTACTTTCTACACTCAGTTACAAAGCGTTTAAAGAGTTAGTTCACCCAAAAACGAAAATTCTGTCAGTATTTACTTTTTTTTTTATTGGAACACAAATAAAGATATTTTTGATGAAATCTGAGAGCTGGATCACTCCACCATACTAGTCCATAGGCTTCTTGAGGGATTGAAACTTGCCGGCCTGGAAAAGTTATTAAAGACATCGTTAAAATAGTCCAAGTGACTCCAGTGGCTCAATCTTAACTTTATCAAGCGGCGAGAACACTTTTTGTGGGCAAAAACAAAACAAAAATAACGACTTTATTTCAACTATTCATATCCTTCTCTGTGGGCCTCGAGTGAGTTCACTAGTTTAACAGCGTCTGATCTGTTGTTGTACGTCACACGCATCACACACATGACCAGCGTGGGCCAACAGTGAGCATACAAGTGACGTACTATCACACTACGTTAACTGACTAACTGCCCAAAGAGAAGGAAGAGAATTGTTTTGTTTGTTTTTGCGCACAAAAAGTATTCTCGTCGCTTGATAAAGTTAAGATTGAGCCACTGGAGTCACGTGGACTATTTTAACGATGTCTCTAATAACTTTGAGGCCGGCAAGTTTCAATCCCTCAAGAAGCCTATGGACTAGTATGCAGGAGTGATCCAGCTCTCAGATTTCATCAAAAATATCTTAATTCGTGTTCCGAAGATGAACGAAGGTCTTACGGGGTTGGAACAACATGAGGGTGAGTAAATACTGACAGAATTTTCATTTTTGGGTGAACTAACCCTTTAAGATTTCTGTTGGGTGTTAAAATATCTGACAGATGAAATGCTTTAGGATTATTTGACCATCAGAAAATCATAAATGGATTAATCACAAAAATAATTATTAGATGAATCCACTAAATAACCATTAGTTGCAGCCCTAAATACAAAAAAAATGTAAGTGCGTCATCAACACTGTACTCATTGGCACTCTTTTCTCTCATGTTCGCTCAGTGGGATGGCGCCATACGTTTGTGGGAACACACACAGAACCTTCCTCTGGACAAAGACAGAGAGAGGATGAACGTGGATGTGACGGAGATGAAAGCAAAAGGCCATTGATGACATCAGAGTTAGATGGTGCCGTCACAGCGGGAATGAGATGATGAAGGAATAAAGAGAAACGGGAAATAAATCACAAAAGACAACTAATTTTGAGCAGAGAATTTAGTAAAATCACACTGATATAGTGTCTGGCAGGATCTTCAAGTGTTTTTTGTTTGATTCCACATTGCTCCTCCTACCGGCACAAGAGATGATACAAATGTGCTTAAGCTAAAAGAATCATTGACATTTAATTAATGGACAGGGCGTTTTTCTTTTACGCCTACTGTTACACCTCTTTTTCAGCTCGGAGGTGAGCTTTTAACTGCAGGTTTAAGCTTTAGTGAAAGTGAATTTCACCGATATACAGGACGCATGAATTCAGACAGGCACAAAACAACTGCTTTGCTTGAAAAATTGCTGTACGGTAATATAGCAAAATAATTTAGACAAAATGGACATGTTTCTAAAAGTGCAAAAAGAATTCTGGGAATAATTCTAAATATTGTACGATATTTTATTGCTATTAATGTTCAGGATTTGATTTTGTAGTACAATGTAAAAAAAAAAAAAAAAAACTTTGTCAAAACTGAATGTGTGTTAAAAGTGTGTGTGGAGATATAGTCGTGGGTTTATGGGTGTGGGAGTGTGTTTCTTTATGCGTGGATGTTTGATTTGTGTATGATTCACGTGCATTTAGAATTCATTGAAACACTCAGAATTGTTTTACAAGAATAATTAAACGTATGCGCACAACTTTGTTTGTTTGGACTATAAATCAGCAAGCAATACAGTTGGGTTGCATTTTAAGCCAATTTCTCATGTCCTACATGCAATCAAAATAATTTTTCAAACAATTTATGGGGAGGTCAGATTTTATGTACTCGCATTGCCACAGTGTCTCACATTGTCTGTTCAAGAGTTTGCTAAATTGAAATGATTGTAGGTAAAACTAAAGAGAACATGCTCTTTTCTTAACTTGATCTGTGAACACATACAATACTGTTCAAACGTGGAGTCCGTAATATTAATCAAAAGTTACAAAAAACATACACATTTAAAAAAATATGAAATTAGAAAATTGTAATAACATTTCACAGTATTTCTGCTTCAAATAAATGCAGCATTGGTGAGCAAAAAAGACTTCTTTTAAAAACACTAAAATCAAAATTGCCTTGGTCTTTTGACATATTAGAGGTGGGTTACACTTTAGATTAGGTTCCAATTGTAACTATGACTTTTGCCTCAATAAACTCCTAAATACTGTGTGTGAATAGTTAGTAAGGTAGTTGATAAACGTATGTATTTGGTAGGAATAGTATTAAGGGATGTAGAAAATGGTAATGCAGAATAAGGCATTAATATATGCTTTGTAAGTACTAATAAACAACCAATATCCTAGTAATGTGCATGCTTATAACCGATTAAATGTGTTAATAGTGAGAACTGAACCCTAAAAACTAAAGAGGTCTTTGTTTGGACCATTAAAACATCCTGCAATTTTCATAATTTAAAACAGCCTAATCAAGCTCCAAAAACAGGTTGTATGGATATTGCAGAATCTGTGACATCGCACGGGCAAATATATTTGCATATGACTGCCTCCAGAGCAAGATGTCCACGAATAGTTACACGTCTGTAACTATTCGTGACTGAAAGACTGATTCCAACCCCCTAAGACTTTCATTCATCTTCAGAACAAAAATTAAGATATTTTTGATTAAAGCTGAATCACTCCTCCATAGGTATATAGATGGATTGGCAGGCCTTTTCAATGTCCTTATGCCAACACTGTCAGGAATACTGCGCAACAATATCAGAGAGAACCAGCTTTCACAGCTTTCAGGTTTAAAACCCAGGTATTCATGACATCAGCAATCCAAAGTTATGCTAAAGATACTTTATGGGTAAGTTCCTATATAATATAGTCACCAATCACAATTTAAAACAGTTAAGAAATCATTTGACCACAATCAATACAATTTCCCATCAAGTATTTGAACCAGAGTGAATCTCCCACTTATACTGAAGACCATAAGTCGCTGGTTCTGTAAGTGTTAAATAAGGGCTGCTGTTGAATTACACAGGAAGATGGGCCTCCAGGAGCAGAGCCTGACTCCCCTAACACAACATTGTTTGCCATAAAAGAGATGGAAAACTTTATACGTACAGTTTGCTGACCACCTCCTTGAGGTCATTGGTCTGGACCTCACGAGTCATGATTTCCATCATCTTCAAGCGGATCTGACGGACCTGCTGGTGCTGAGCATAGGAGGTCTTTCGGATCTGGTTGGTGCTCTTCTTGGTGAAGCCAACGCAGAACAGGCGGAGAAGATAGCCATCAGTGGTCTTCACATCAACATGGGCTTCAATCATTGTCTAATGGGAAAGAACCAATCAGTATTTTAAAATGGCCAGCACAAAAATGTCAAAAATTGCTTCAGTACACAGAATTTTTCCAATTATAAGTACTTAATCTCCAAAACTAAAGATGTAATAAAGGAACTTGCATCAAGATCAAGAACACCACAATTCAACAACACAATACCAATCTTGAAAATACTTTTTGGAATGTGAAACCATATTGAATTCGGCTTCAGTCGAAACTCTTTCAACCACTTTATTTTAAATGTTCCTGAAAATTTGGATGATTTAATATCAGATATGCTAGTAGCTGAGTACATAAAATGAACAACTTGGGACTAATTGGACACCCTTGCAAGTTATATTTATTCTAGGTGTTAGTCCAGGGTTTAACGAGACATAACTGTAAATATCAGTATAAAACATTTTGATCACTGAACAAAAACTTTAGAAAAAAAAAGTAGAAAAGAAAAAATCGTGGTCTATCGGGCCCAGCCTATAACTATTATAGGCTCACCATTGTGGTTTAGTGTAAGGTAAAACACGGTATGGAAAGTGGATTTATAATGTACTCACGCATTGTTGACGTATTAATTTTTTACATTTGTGTGTTCTCACATGAAGGATCATATTGTTTTTTTCTTCCGATTTTTAAATGGTCAGCATACACTGAAGGAGTCATAGAAGTTGAGAGGAGCACTGGCATTGAGTGAGCAGCGCCCTCTACTGTTTGTCTTTTAACAAGACGAGAGATTTGTTCAGGTATATTGTCATATGTTATATATATTTGGCAATTAACACTATAGTAGAATAAAAGTATATGTGTAAGTTCACAGCACAGACCTCGACTTACACAACAGCTGGTGGATTAAAAAGACAAGCAGGGAATTAATTATTAGTAATTATTAGTGTGAAGATAAAAAAAGGTCAATAGACCCAAAATATCTGTTTGTGAACGACAATGGCCAAACATCAAAATGCAGATCAGTCTTCATAAGGTAATGAAAATAGTAAAAATAGAAAACTTTATAAAGAATTTGCAAAAAAAAAAAATAAAATAAATAATAATAATAATAATAATAAATTGATTATCAGATGATGATGACAATTTTCTTCATGCTGCACCACATGTACAAACACATACTGTACATTCATACATATTCTATTTGGTTTAAAAAAATTCAGTGCTTGGAGCTAGATGTGGATTGTGGAAAACAATTTTTTTTTCGATAAAAAATATAGAATAAAATCGCCTTTTATCAGATTATGTGAAGGAATAATCAAAAGATTTATTGATTATCGTTAGTTGCAGCTCTAGATATTATGAGTTATTATATCATACTTATATTAACTTTTGTTTTATTTGGTAAGCTATTGGACATTTACAGAGCTAGAAAAAGAACAAGAAAAAGATGAAAAATAAAACAATTAAGAATGTAAACAACTATATGTATGTGCATCTGAATATTCATTCTCCAACCGGATTTAATCAGATACAGAGTTATTTAGTAGATTCACAACCAACCAAATGCTTCCTCACAGGCCGCACTCCAATAAAACTGGCTTGTGCTCTATTCTGTGGAGGAAGGAAAAGCCACCAAAGCAGTTGAGCTCTTCAAAAATAAGACAACTTTAGTGAACAAAAGAAATGAGGCGATGGAAGAATGGTGTGTTCACTTTAAAGATGAATTTCAACACAGATTCATTCATGAACCCAGTTCCTAACAGTGATGCTGGCCTTAACAAACACCACTACATACACACAAAGATGAGTAATGAGTGTATATATACATAGAGGAATAAATGAAGATGATAACGATAATTGGAGAATTATATAATACATGTAACATAGAGCTCTAGCTGACTTCTGCTGATATCAAGTGTTGTTTACATTTAAATGATCCTCAGCACTGCATGTCAGTCCAGTAGATTGTGTTGATTTTTGAAATCATCACAACTCTTTCTGAAGCCTTGAAGCCTGCACACACTTGCTGCAAGCTCTTCACAACTCGATCAATCTCCTCACAACTCGATCAATCTCCTCACAACTCGATCAAGCTCTTCACAACTTACGAAATTGGTAAGTCTTAGTGATTTGTCCAGTTTTTGTAGTTGTACTTGATCCAGTATCATGGAGCAGCGTCGGTCAAGAAGATCCAGGACTCTTCCCGCACACCTGAGGGGATTCGTGGTGGAGGACGTCTCTTCGCGATCAGACCCATGTGAGCCTTCACAGCTGGCAGTCAGGTTGGACCACACCTACAGCTGCAGCTCTGCCAGAGCTCCACGACCCACAGTTTTGGAAGAGCGCTACCTGAACAACGCTGCTGTCCTTCCCGACATCTGTCCGGCCGTCGCTGTCCTTCCCGACATCTGTCCAGCCGCCTCAGTGTCTTCAGTGGACGCCTGTCAAGAGGAAGATCCCGTTACCATCCACGGCCACAGCATCGAGGCGTACCAGGACATCTACCGCTCTGTGGTGGAGCCCATGCTGAAGACACCCAGTGGTCAGCGCCGTCCCTACAGCCTTGAGCTGGGACTGAAGATCAAGCAGCGACTGTGGAAGGCCCTCAACTGCCCTTCAGTGGAGGAGACGGAGCAGCCTGACGGACGTGTCCTGATCACGGAGAGCTTCTCCACACCCAGCAGACGCCTCGCTCCTCGGTTCCACGTGGACATCAGCGAAGAGCCCCTGCCTGAGGAGCCCCGAAGAAAGAAGCCCAGACACTGAGTCATCACAGTGTCACATGGAGCCCGGAGTATCACACAGCGGGACCACTGAATGTAAATAGTTACTATAGAGTAAGTTTAGAGTTTTATAAGTTTCATTTAAGTTTGGAGTTTTAGGAGTAAGTTTTATTTTGTACAGTAATTTTAGAGTTTTATGAGTAAGTTTTATTTTCTGGAGGTGTTTTGTTGTGCGGGTGTTCGGATGTTTTCGGTCGTTGTCAATTGCGTTGATTTGCGGTTCACGGGTTGTTCGAAGTGGTTTTTGGTGCTTTGCTCTGTAGGCGTCGGGATGTTTTTGGTTTCCTGTGTGTTGTCATGCGTTTGAAGGATTTTTGTGCGGTTGTCAGCGTGTTGTTTTACGGTTGCTGGATTTTCCGAGTAGTTGTTCATGCTTGGATGTCGTTGTCAGGAAGTTTAGAGTGGTTGGTTGATATGCGGTTGCTGTTGTTGGTTAGGGTAGGTTAGGGTCCCTCACTCGGTTTGCAGCTTGACGTGCTGTGAGGGCTTGTGTGCATCAGTGATGCTGAGAGCTACGCCTCTGGTACTTCACAACTACTGGTAGGGTCACCCATAGAGGACAGGTCTCAGCTGAGGTGCCAGACGAAGACAAACCACCTGATTCTGGACAAGAGGAGATTGACCTGATGTTTCTGGCAGAAGATCTCAGTCTAGTAGCTGGAGATGGAGATGCAGAAGAGATGGAGATGCAGAAGAGATGGAGATTCAGAGGAGATGGAGATGCAAAGGAGATGGAGATTCAGAGGAGATGACCATCGGCTGGCTACGTATCTTGTCAAATCTCTTAAGATGGAGATTCAGGGAAGATGGAGATGGAGATGCAGAGGAGATGACCATCGGCAGGCTAAGTATCTTGTCAAATCTCTTAAGATGGAGATGCAGAGGAGATGGAGATTCAGAGGAAATGGAGATGCAGAGGAGATGACCATCGGCAGGCTAAGTATCTTGTCAAATCTCTTAAGATGGAGATGCAGAGGAGATGGAGATTCAGAGGAGATGGAGATGCAAGAAAAGATGGAGATGCAGAGGAGATGGAGATGCTGCCTCAGAAGTTACTAGTAAGTTTAGTTGCTGATTGCATAAATAAAAAGCTCACTGTTTAGTTTTTTCATCTTAATCTTTTTAAAATCTATGTGGAGACATTTTTTTGTCTTAAAACAAATACAAAACATTGTCCAATGCATCTGCAAAAAAAAAAAACATAATTAGTCATTATAACATGTACAACAATGCATTAACATTCTTTTTATTTGTAAAATAAAGCTGTGTCTTTATTTCTGATTTCCTGAATAAATTGGCTCCGTTATGTAAATGATCTTTCTTTGAAAAGTTTGGGGGACAAAATACATTTTATGAACAAAGTTACTTTGTCTTGAGCTGACCAATAATGGTAGTGTGTGTTGATTGGTGCTTATAGTTCAAGCTTGACAACCTTATTGCCGTGCATATATAACTCTTTTATTTTTCTTCATATTTACATTAGTTGTTTTTCAGAAAGCTGCTACAGAAGAAAAACTGAAATCTGAGTGCAGAGACAAGGGAAGAAGAGAGTAGTAAGTATGTTTTGATCTCATATCACCTCTGTTATGGAGATTTTGAATCAGGCCTATTGAACGGCGGGTGACAGTTAGGAAAATGTTAGCAACGTGTCCATTTCAGGTGTCGAATTTGTGCTGCCTTTGAGTCATTCACGGAAAAATCTGTTTATTTAATTGTTTTGTTTTTTAGTAAAGCTATAATTCAATTGTCCAAGTTGTCCTGGCATACAATATTTTGAATAATTTCTAATTTCCTTAAATCTTTAGATCTTTCTTTACAATAGACAGGTTCATGGGAAATACCCTAGGTTTTAAATGAACCACAATTATCAATATAAAACATATCCTCTAATACTCACAGGTTGCTTTATTGCTGCAAATAACTACATCAGTGACTCTTTGACTTTGCTCACTGTAAATTGTGTTGGGCTTCTTCTAATCTCATGTTCGATGTAACTCGTAGAGCGCTGTACAGTGATGACAGACAAGAGGATAAAGCTTGATGAGGAGGATATAGCCAAAGCTTTTAAAGGTAAACTGAGAAGTCAACAGAATTCTAATGCATTTCTATGCAAATAATTATATATAAAACATGAATACAAAAATGTTAATCATTGGTTAATTTGATATTAATTATTCTTCCCTTTCAGAGATCCTCTGATAAAGCGGTCTTCAAATACTACAAGCCCCAGTTGTAGAAGATGAGTCGAACTCAAAGAAGTGATCGTCCACATGAAGATGAAGATCTGATATTCAAACTTTTCTGTTTCTTTGGTTCAGCCATTTTTAGGCCTAAGTTTGTAAATAATTTATTATTCAGTTCTGCAAATTATTTTTCTGAAACTTACTTTTATTTTTTCAGAAAATTGCATTGTGATACTTATTTAGTGTTGTAAAATTCATAGTGTACTTTTCACTAATAAAAATTCAAAATGTATAAATATAGCTCTGCCATAGCATTTTTGACTGATCTTTCTAATTTACTTTTATTTCATTTTTTACTCTTATGTAATTTACACAAAATATACTATATTAAAGTTTTCTTGATTTTCAAAATCTGTTTGTCTTAATTTATATAAGTATGCTTATATTTAATTATCTTTGCACGTTTAATATACCATTTTAAATACTGAATAAAACGGCTTCATAAAAACCCTAGCGAAAAAAAATATGCTGAGTATACTTCCAGTGTGTTAATGATTAGTTAACTTGAAATGTGCTATTTTGGATAATTTTTTTTGTACTAAATGTGTTTTAGTTATAATAAAATTATACTAAAATATAACTTTATGTGTATTTAGTGTACTTTCACATATGCACTTAAAGTGTACTAAGTATAAAGTATTTGAACCAGAGTGAATCTCCCACTGTACTGTCTCAGTACTGAAGACCATAAGTCGCTGGTTCTGTAAGTGTTAAATAAGGGCTGATGTTGAATTACACAGGAAGATGGGCCTCCAGGAGCAGAGCCTGACTCCCCTAACACAACATTGTTTGCCATAAAAGAGATGGAAAACTTTATACGTACAGTTTGTTGACCACCTCCTTGAGGTCATTGGTCTGGACCTCACGAGTCATGATTTCCATCATCTTCAAGCGGATCTGACGGACCTGCTGGTGCTGAGCATAGGAGGTCTTTCGGATCTGGTTGGTGCTCTTCTTGGTGAAGCCCACGCAGAACAGGCGGAGAAGATAGCCATCAGTGGTCTTCACATCAACATGGGCCTCAATCATTGTCTAATGGGAAAGAACCAATCAGTATTTTAAAATGGCCAGCACAAAAATGTCAAAAATAGCTTCAGTACACAGAATTTTTCCAATTATAAGTACTTAACCCCAAAAACTAAAGATCTAATAAAGGAACTTGCATCAAGATCAAGAACACCACAATTCAACAACACAATACCAATCTTGAAAATACTTTTTGGAATGTGAAACCATATTGAATCCGGCTTCAGTCGAAACTCTTTCAACCACTTTATTTTAAATGTTCCTGAAAATTTGGATGATTTAATATCAGATATGCTAGTAGCTGAGTACATAAAATGAACAAGTTGGGACTTATTGGACACCCTTGCCTTATTCCACAAGTTATATTTATTCTAGGTGTTAGTCCTGGGTTTAAGGAGACATAACTGTAAATATCAGTATAAAACATTTTGATCACTGAACAAAAACTTTTGTCGAATCCAAAATTTTCTAAAGTACAAAAGAAAAAATCGTGCTCTGTCGGGCCCAGCCTATAACTATTATAGGATCACCATTGTGGTTTAGTGTAAGGTAAAACACGGTATGGAAAATGGCTTTATGATGTACTCACGCATTGTTGACATTTTATTAATGTTTTACATTTGTGTGGTGTTCTCACATGAAGGATCATAATGTTTTTTTTTTTCTTCAGATTTTTGATACAGATCAACTTTATTAGCATGCATTAAAAGGGTCAGCATACACTGCATTGGTTAAAAATCTCCTTACATTTTTCTATATAATATTGCAGTATAATATTGTTATTTTTCAAACTGTGCAGGAGCTTTATGTGAAATAAAGTGTATTGCTCACATCATTTCAGATGTCATATGACTCTTATCAGCACTTTTGAATAGCTTGTTTTCATATGACGTCACGCCACTGCATTGCCATAGTGCGAAATACAAATGGAGGGCAGGAAGTGATTTGCTGTATTTAGAAAGCACTATAACAAACTCAAAATGCCTGTGTTTTGAGTCATTTATGGTTACTTAAATCGATCAAAACACAAGGAGTTTTTATCTTGTACCAAAAGTTGTTGTTCATAAGGGGGGGAAATGCAAGAAATTGATCGAAAAACTCGAAAAAAAAAAAACGGCTTGCAAACCTACATCTGCGGTCGGGAGGAGCCGAATGGGAAAATGCCTGTGTGTGTAACGTCAGTGATCACTTCGTCAAAGGTGTGTTAATAAAACTTAAATAACTGTCTGTTTGTGTAACGTTTCCGAACTTTGTAAAGTCAAAGTATGTCTGTAAGGCGAGGTAGTTGCTGATATCCACAGCCTCGATTGCAAGAAAATATTTCAATTCAGTTGAAAAATCGCTCCTCTTCATAACATAAGGAACGTAAGGTCCAACATATGTTTGATTTTTTGTTTATATCTTTCTCTTGTAATAGCGTATAAAGTAGTACAATACGGACTTTCCTCCATCTCGTCCATTGCGCTCTTCACTCCCTGCCCTCCATCTGAATTCCGCACGTCATCACAATCATGTGACTGAAACCCAGCTATTGCGCCTGCTCAAACTGGATTTTTCTTCATTTCTGTCTGAAAATGTAGGCAATGCATACCCCTAAACCTAACCCTTCCCATAATTATCCCTAAAATCAGAGGGAATTGATAGATGAATAACATGTAGAAGCACCTAACTCTGGTCGTAAGCCTAAACTTGTCCCTCAAACTTGACTGGTTGATGTTCTGATTCATCTTGACTGGTTGATGTTCTAAAATCAGAAGGTATTCATTAGTGTCTCAGCATAACCATTTAAATACTTACAGTAGCAAAGTAAAATTTATTTTAAATTATTTTAAAATCCCATAATATTCCATAATATTGCTGTTTCTTAACTGAATAAATGCAGCCTTAGAGCAAGTAGTGTTTATTGAATTTGTATTATTTAATACTCATTCATTAAATTAAGTTAACAAGTTTAACTAAAATAAAAATGTTAAAGTATTCCAATAAATCCATTCAATTAAACCAATAAATTGTACAGACACACACACACACACACATATATATATATATATATATTGTAATTTAAATGTAATATATGTGTGTATGATATTAATTATATTATAGGAGGACCAAACTAGCAGAAATAAAAAAAATAACAAATAAATATGTAAATAAACTAAAAGATAAATTTGATAATAGGAAAACAAATAAAGGAATAAACGACTTAATAAATAATATATTATAAATAAATATAATTTATTTTTAATCAAAATATTTTTAATCCCCCCCCCCTGCTTTTAATTATTTGTTCATTAATATTTATATTTAGTAAGCAAGACCAACCAACCTAATTATCATGCACATCAAAAAAAAAAAAAAGCAAGAATAAATAGAACTAATAGAACTAAAGGAAGTAAATTGAAATAAATAAACGTTAACGGTCAAAACTTAAAACTAATATATCTGGAAATATATAAATATCTGAATAAATAAATATACAAACAATCAAATAAACAAAATAATAAATAAATACAATTAAATAAAAAATTAAGGGGGAAATTATACAAAAATACATTTGATTAAAAATAAATCATATTTTATCAAGTCGTTTATTCCTTTATTTATTTTCCTATTACCACAATTTATTTATTTATTTAGCTTTTTATTCATTAATTCGTTCATTTTTAATTGGTCCTCCTTTCTACTGCACATTGCATCTTACTGCACCGTTAACATGTATTTTAAACATAGTTAGAGATTATGATGAAACATTCACCTTTACAAACAAAGATACTCTTAAAATAGCAGCTGTATTTACAACGAGGAGTTCACTGTTTCTTATCGGCACAATCCATTCAACACGATGACAAGTATCACTACCCTACTTCCGGTCTCGGTCGCCATTTTAAGTCACTATTAAGTCATTAAAAGGTTATTAAAAGATGAATCGTGTTATGTCTGATCAAATATAAGATGATACCTTACCTTAATGAATATCTCTCTGTCTGTTGACACGAATGGGGCTGTCAGGCTGATTGCTTCGCGGCGAGCCAATCACATAGACATGGAGTGCTACCTTACTTCCGGTCTCGGTCGCCATTTTATGAAACAGGCCTATCGCAAAAACAACTTTTAAAAACATAAATCAAGCATTAATCCAACTAATACGTTTAAAATACGATCTAGTTCTATAACGTATGGTGAAAAACGTCTTTCATTTTAAAACTGGACACCATCGTTTGAAAGCACAAACGGCCCTATACTCCTAGAACCATTGATTAACTTAATTAGTTACACTGTACTGTAGGAAAACACAAGGATGGGTTAGGGCCATACAATACACGGACAAAAAAAAAAAAAACCTACACTTTTGAATTGCGCCTGCTCAAACTGGATTTTTAAACCTAAACTTGTCCCTCAAAACTTGACTGGTTGATGGGAATGTTGTCCTAGAATTAACAAAGAAGCGTCATAGAAGTTGAGAGGAGCACTGGCATGAGTGAGCAGCGCCCTCTACTGTTTGTCTTTTAACAAGACGAGAGATTTGTTCAGGTCATATGTTATGTAGAATAAAAGTATATGTGTAAGTTCACAGCACAGACCTCGACTTACACAACAGCTGGTGGATTAAAAACACAAGCAGGGAATTAATTCTTAGTAATTATTAGTGTGAAGATGAAAAGGTCAATAGACCCAAAATATCTGTTTGTGAAAAACATCAAAATTCAGATCAGTCTTCATAAGGTAATGAAAATAGTAAAAAATAGAAAACTTTATAAAGAATTTGCAAAAAATAAATAAATAATAATAAAAAATTGATTATCAGATGATGATGATGACAATTTTCTTTATGCAGCACCACATTTACAAATTTAATTGCTTTAAAAATTTTCAGTGCTTGGAGCTAGATGTGGATTGTGGAATACAATTTTTTTTTTTCGATAAAAAATATAGAATAAAATCGTTTTTTATCAGATTATGTGAAGGAATAATCAACAGATTTATTGATTATCGTTAGTTGCAGCTCTAGATATTACGAGTTATTATATCATACTTATATTAACTTTTGTTTTATTTGGTCAGGTATTGGACATTTACAGAGCTAGAAAAACAACAAGAAAAAGATGAAAAATAAAACAAATAAGAATGTAAACAACTATATGTGCATCTGAATATTCATTCTCCAACCGGATTTAATCAGATACAGAGTTATTTAGTATTTATTCACAACCAACCAAATGCTTCCTCACAGGCCGCACTCCAATAAAACTGGCTTGTGCTCTATTCTGTGGAGGAAGGAAAAGCCACCAAAGCAGTTGAGCTCTTCAAAAATAAGACACTTTAGTGAACAAAAGAAATGAGGCGATGGAAGAATGGTGTGTTCACTTTAAAGATGAATTTCAACACAGATTCATTCATGAACCCAGTTCCTAACAGTGATGCTGGCCTTAACAAACACCACTACATACACACAAAGATGAGTAATGAGTGTATATATACATAGAGGAATAAATGAAGATGATAACGATAATTAGAGAATTATATAATACATGTAACATAGAGCTCTAGCTGACTTCTGCTGATATCAAGTGTTGTTTACATTTAAATGATCCTCAGCACTGCATGTCAGTCCAGTAGATTGTGTTGATTTTTGAAATCATCACAACTCTTTCTGAAGCCTTGAAGCCTGCACACACTTGCTGCAAGCTCTTCACAACTCGATCAATCTCCTCACAACTCGATCAATCTCCTCACAACTCGATCAAGCTCTTCACAACTTACGAAATTGGTAAGTCTTAGTGATTTGTCCAGTTTTTGTAGTTGTACTTGATCCAGTATCATGGAGCAGCGTCGGTCAAGAAGATCCAGGACTCTTCCCGCACACCTGAGGGGATTCGTGGTGGAGGACGTCTCTTCGCGATCAGACCCATGTGAGCCTTCACAGCTGGCAGTCAGGTTGGACCACACCTACAGCTGCAGCTCTGCCAGAGCTCCACGACCCACAGTTTTGGAAGAGCGCTACCTGAACAACGCTGCTGTCCTTCCCGACATCTGTCCGGCCGTCGCTGTCCTTCCCGACATCTGTCCAGCCGCCTCAGTGTCTTCAGTGGACGCCTGTCAAGAGGAAGATCCCGTTACCATCCACGGCCACAGCATCGAGGCGTACCAGGACATCTACCGCTCTGTGGTGGAGCCCATGCTGAAGACACCCAGTGGTCAGCGCCGTCCCTACAGCCTTGAGCTGGGACTGAAGATCAAGCAGCGACTGTGGAAGGCCCTCAACTGCCCTTCAGTGGAGGAGACGGAGCAGCCTGACGGACGTGTCCTGATCACGGAGAGCTTCTCCACACCCAGCAGACGCCTCGCTCCTCGGTTCCACGTGGACATCAGCGAAGAGCCCCTGCCTGAGGAGCCCCGAAGAAAGAAGCCCAGACACTGAGTCATCACAGTGTCACATGGAGCCCGGAGTATCACACAGCGGGACCACTGAATGTAAATAGTTACTATAGAGTAAGTTTAGAGTTTTATAAGTTTCATTTAAGTTTGGAGTTTTAGGAGTAAGTTTTATTTTGTACAGTAATTTTAGAGTTTTATGAGTAAGTTTTATTTTCTGGAGGTGTTTTGTTGTGCGGGTGTTCGGATGTTTTCGGTCGTTGTCAATTGCGTTGATTTGCAGTTCACGGGTTGTTCGAAGTGGTTTTTGGTGCTTTGCTCTGTAGGCGTCGGGATGTTTTTGGTTTCCTGTGTGTTGTCATGCGTTTGAAGGATTTTTGTGCGGTTGTCAGCGTGTTGTTTTACGGTTGCTGGATTTTCCGAGTAGTTGTTCATGCTTTGATGTCGTTGTCAGGAAGTTTAGAGTGGTTGGTTGATATGCGGTTGCTGTTGTTGGTTAGGGTAGGTTAGGGTCCCTCACTCGGTTTGCAGCTTGACGTGCTGTGAGGGCTTGTGTGCATCAGTGATGCTGAGAGCTACGCCTCTGGTACTTCACAACTACTGGTAGGGTCACCCATAGAGGACAGGTCTCAGCTGAGGTGCCAGACGAAGACAAACCACCTGATTCTGGACAAGAGGAGATTGACCTGATGTTTCTGGCAGAAGATCTCAGTCTAGTAGCTGGAGATGGAGATGCAGAAGAGATGGAGATGCAGAAGAGATGGAGATGCAGAAGAGATGGAGATTCAGAGGAGATGGAGATTCAGAGGAGATGGAGATTCAGAGGAGATGACCATCGGCTGGCTACGCATCTTGTCAAATCTCTTAAGATGGAGATTCAGGGAAGATGGAGAGGAGATGGAGATACAGGGAAGATGGAGATGGAGAGGAGATGGAGATGCAGATGAGATGGAGATGGAGAGGAGATAGAGATGCAGAGGAGATGGAGATTCAGGGAAGATGGAGAGGAGATGGAGAGGAGATGGAGATGCAGAGGAGATGGAGATACAGGGAAGATGGAGATGGAGAGGAGATGGAGATTCAGGGAAGATGGAGATGCAGAGGAGATGGAGATACAGGGAAGATGGAGATGGAGAGGAGATGGAGATTCAGGGAAGATGGAGATACAGGGAAGATGGAGATGGAGAGGAGATGGAGATGCAGGGAAGATGGAGATGGAGAGGAGATGGAGATGCAGGGAAGATGGAGATGGAGAGGAGATGGAGATTCAGAGGAGATGGAGATACAGGGAAGATGGAGATGGAGAGGAGATGGAGATTCAGGGAAGATGGAGATGGAGAGGAGATGGAGATTCAGGGAAGATGGAGAGGAGATGGAGAGGAGATGGAGATGCAGAGGAGATGGAGATACAGGGAAGATGGAGATGGAGAGGAGATGGAGATTCAGGGAAGATGGAGATGGAGAGGAGATGGAGATTCAGGGAAGATGGAGAGGAGATGGAGAGGAGATGGATATGCAGAGGAGATGGAGATACAGGGAAGATGGAGATGGAGAGGAGATGGAGATTCAGGGAAGATGGAGATACAGGGAAGATGGAGATGGAGAGGAGATGGAGATGCAGGGAAGATGGAGATGGAGAGGAGATGGAGATACAGGGAAGATGGAGAGGAGATGGAGATTCAGGGAAGATGGAGATACAGGGAAGATGGAGATGGAGAGGAGATGGAGATTCAGGGGAGATGGAGATGCAAGTAAAAAGATGGAGATGCAGAGGAGATGACCATCGGCAGGCTAAGTATCTTGTCAAATCTTTTAAGATGGAGATTCAGGGAAGATGGAGATGCAACAAAAGATGGAGATGCAGAGGAGATGACCATCGGCAGGCTAAGTATCTTGTCAAATCTCTTAAGATGGAGATGCAGAGGAGATGGAGATTCAGAGGAGATGGAGATGCAAGAAAAGATGGAGATGCAGAGGAGATGGAGATGCTGCCTCAGAAGTTACTAGTAAGTTTAGTTGCTGATTGCATAAATAAAAAGCTCACTGTTTAGTTTTTTCATCTTAATCTTTTTAAAATCTATGTGGAGACATTTTTTTGTCTTAAAACAAATACAAAACATTGTCCAATGCATCTGCAAAAAAAAAAAACATAATTAGTCATTATAACATGTACAACAATGCATTAACATTCTTTTTATTTGTAAAATAAAGCTGTGTCTTTATTTCTGATTTCCTGAATAAATTGGCTCCGTTATGTAAATGATCTTTCTTTGAAAAGTTTGGGGGACAAAATACATTTTATGAACAAAGTTACTTTGTCTTGAGCTGACCAATAATGGTAGTGTGTGTTGATTGGTGCTTATAGTTCAAGCTTGACAACCTTATTGCCGTGCATATATAACTCTTTTATTTTTCTTCATATTTACATTAGTTGTTTTTCAGAAAGCTGCTACAGAAGAAAAACTGAAATCTGAGTGCAGAGACAAGGGAAGAAGAGAGTAGTAAGTATGTTTTGATCTCATATCACCTCTGTTATGGAGATTTTGAATCAGGCCTATTGAACGGCGGGTGACAGTTAGGAAAATGTTAGCAACGTGTCCATTTCAGGTGTCGAATTTGTGCTGCCTTTGAGTCATTCACGGAAAAATCTGTTTATTTAATTGTTTTGTTTTTTAGTAAAGCTATAATTCAATTGTCCAAGTTGTCCTGGCATACAATATTTTGAATAATTTCTAATTTCCTTAAATCTTTAGATCTTTCTTTACAATAGACAGGTTCATGGGAAATACCCTAGGTTTTAAATGAACCACAATTATCAATATAAAACATATCCTCTAATACTCACAGGTTGCTTTATTGCTGCAAATAACTACATCAGTGACTCTTTGACTTTGCTCACTGTAAATTGTGTTGGGCTTCTTCTAATCTCATGTTCGATGTAACTCGTAGAGCGCTGTACAGTGATGACAGACAAGAGGATAAAGCTTGATGAGGAGGATATAGCCAAAGCTTTTAAAGGTAAACTGAGAAGTCAACAGAATTCTAATGCATTTCTATGCAAATAATTATATATAAAACATGAATACAAAAATGTTAATCATTGGTTAATTTGATATTAATTATTCTTCCCTTTCAGAGATCCTCTGATAAAGCGGTCTTCAAATACTACAAGCCCCAGTTGTAGAAGATGAGTCGAACTCAAAGAAGTGATCGTCCACATGAAGATGAAGATCTGATATTCAAACTTTTCTGTTTCTTTGGTTCAGCCATTTTTAGGCCTAAGTTTGTAAATAATTTATTATTCAGTTCTGCAAATTATTTTTCTGAAACTTACTTTTATTTTTTCAGAAAATTGCATTGTGATACTTATTTAGTGTTGTAAAATTCATAGTGTACTTTTCACTAATAAAAATTCAAAATGTATAAATATAGCTCTGCCATAGCATTTTTGACTGATCTTTCTAATTTACTTTTATTTCATTTTTTACTCTTATGTAATTTACACAAAATATACTATATTAAAGTTTTCTTGATTTTCAAAATCTGTTTGTCTTAATTTATATAAGTATGCTTATATTTAATTATCTTTGCACGTTTAATATACCATTTTAAATACTGAATAAAACGGCTTCATAAAAACCCTAGCGAAAAAAAATATGCTGAGTATACTTCCAGTGTGTTAATGATTAGTTAACTTGAAATGTGCTATTTTGGATAATTTTTTTTGTACTAAATGTGTTTTAGTTATAATAAAATTATACTAAAATATAACTTTATGTGTATTTAGTGTACTTTCACATATGCACTTAAAGTGTACTAAGTATAAAGTATTTGAACCAGAGTGAATCTCCCACTGTACTGTCTCAGTACTGAAGACCATAAGTCGCTGGTTCTGTAAGTGTTAAATAAGGGCTGATGTTGAATTACACAGGAAGATGGGCCTCCAGGAGCAGAGCCTGACTCCCCTAACACAACATTGTTTGCCATAAAAGAGATGGAAAACTTTATACGTACAGTTTGTTGACCACCTCCTTGAGGTCATTGGTCTGGACCTCACGAGTCATGATTTCCATCATCTTCAAGCGGATCTGACGGACCTGCTGGTGCTGAGCATAGGAGGTCTTTCGGATCTGGTTGGTGCTCTTCTTGGTGAAGCCAACGCAGAACAGGCGGAGAAGATAGCCATCAGTGGTCTTCACATCAACATGGGCCTCAATCATTGTCTAATGGGAAAGAACCAATCAGTATTTTAAAATGGCCAGCACAAAAATGTCAAAAATAGCTTCAGTACACAGAATTTTTCCAATTATAAGTACTTAACCCCAAAAACTAAAGATCTAATAAAGGAACTTGCATCAAGATCAAGAACACCACAATTCAACAACACAATACCAATCTTGAAAATACTTTTTGGAATGTGAAACCATATTGAATCCGGCTTCAGTCGAAACTCTTTCAACCACTTTATTTTAAATGTTCCTGAAAATTTGGATGATTTAATATCAGATATGCTAGTAGCTGAGTACATAAAATGAACAAGTTGGGACTTATTGGACACCCTTGCCTTATTCCACAAGTTATATTTATTCTAGGTGTTAGTCCTGGGTTTAAGGAGACATAACTGTAAATATCAGTATAAAACATTTTGATCACTGAACAAAAACTTTTGTCGAATCCAAAATTTTCTAAAGTACAAAAGAAAAAATCGTGCTCTGTCGGGCCCAGCCTATAACTATTATAGGATCACCATTGTGGTTTAGTGTAAGGTAAAACACGGTATGGAAAATGGCTTTATGATGTACTCACGCATTGTTGACATTTTATTAATGTTTTACATTTGTGTGGTGTTCTCACATGAAGGATCATAATGTTTTTTTTTTTCTTCAGATTTTTGATACAGATCAACTTTATTAGCATGCATTAAAAGGGTCAGCATACACTGCATTGGTTAAAAATCTCCTTACATTTTTCTATATAATATTGCAGTATAATATTGTTATTTTTCAAACTGTGCAGGAGCTTTATGTGAAATAAAGTGTATTGCTCACATCATTTCAGATGTCATATGACTCTTATCAGCACTTTTGAATAGCTTGTTTTCATATGACGTCACGCCACTGCATTGCCATAGTGCGAAATACAAATGGAGGGCAGGAAGTGATTTGCTGTATTTAGAAAGCACTATAACAAACTCAAAATGCCTGTGTTTTGAGTCATTTATGGTTACTTAAATCGATCAAAACACAAGGAGTTTTTATCTTGTACCAAAAGTTGTTGTTCATAAGGGGGGGAAATGCAAGAAATTGATCGAAAAACTCGAAAAAAAAAAAACGGCTTGCAAACCTACATCTGCGGTCGGGAGGAGCCGAATGGAAAAATGCCTGTGTGTGTAACGTTAGTGATCACTTCGTCAAAGGTGTGTTAATAAAACTTAAATAACTGTCTGTTTGTGTAACGTTTCCGAACTTTGTAAAGTCAAAGTATGTCTGTAAGGCGAGGTAGTTGCTGATATCCACAGCCTCGATTGCAAGAAAATATTTCAATTCAGTTGAAAAATCGCTCCTCTTCATAACATAAGGAACGTAAGGTCCAACATATGTTTGATTTTTTGTTTATATCTTTCTCTTGTAATAGCGTATAAAGTAGTACAATACGGACTTTCCTCCATCTCGTCCATTGCGCTCTTCACTCCCTGCCCTCCATCTGAATTCCGCACGTCATCACAATCATGTGACTGAAACCCAGCTATTGCGCCTGCTCAAACTGGATTTTTCTTCATTTCTGTCTGAAAATGTAGGCAATGCATACCCCTAAACCTAACCCTTCCCATAATTATCCCTAAAATCAGAGGGAATTGATAGATGAATAACATGTAGAAGCACCTAACTCTGGTCGTAAGCCTAAACTTGTCCCTCAAACTTGACTGGTTGATGTTCTGATTCATCTTGACTGGTTGATGTTCTAAAATCAGAATGTATTTATTAGTGTCTCAGCAAAACCATTTAAATACTTACAGTAGCAAAGTAAAATTTATTTTAAATTATTTTAAAATCCCATAATATTCCATAATATTGCTGTTTCTTAACTGAATAAATGCAGCCTTAGAGCAAGTAGTGTTTATTGAATTTGTATTATTTAATACTCATTCATTAAATTAAGTTAACAAGTTTAACTAAAATAAAAATGTTAAAGTATTCCAATAAATCCATTCAATTAAACCAATAAATTGTACAGACACACACACACACACACACACACATATATATATATATATATATATATATTGTAATTTAAATGTAATATATGTGTGTATGATATTAATTATATTATAGGAGGACCAAACTAGCAGAAATAAAAAAAATAACAACAAATAAATATGTAAATAAACTAAAAGATAAATTTGATAATAGGAAAACAAATAAAGGAATAAACGACTTAATAAATAATATATTATAAATAAATATAATTTATTTTTAATCAAAATATTTTTAATCCCCCCCCCCCCTGCTTTTAATTATTTGTTCATTAATATTTATATTTAGTAAACAAGACCAACCAACCTAATTATCATGCACATCAAAAAAAATAAAAGCAAGAATAAATAGAACTAATAGAACTAAAGGAAGTAAATTGAAATAAATAAACGTTAACGGTCAAAACTTAAAACTAATATATCTGGAAATATATAAATATCTGAATAAATAAATATACAAACAATCAAATAAACAAAATAATAAATAAATACAATTAAATAAAAAATTAAGGGGAAAATTATACAAAAATACATTTGATTAAAAATAAATCATATTTTATCAAGTCGTTTATTCCTTTATTTATTTTCCTATTACCACATTTATTTATTTATTTAGCTTTTTATTCATTAATTCGTTCATTTTTAATTGGTCCTCCTTTCTACTGCACATTGCATCTTACTGCACCGTTAACATGTATTTTAAACATAGTTAGAGATTATGATGAAACATTCACCTTTACAAACAAAGATACTCTTAAAATAGCAGCTGTATTTACAACGAGGAGTTCACTGTTTCTTATCGACACAATCCATTCAACACGATGACAAGTATCGCTACCCTACTTCCGGTCTCGGTCGCCATTTTAAGTCACTATTAAGTCATTAAAAGGTTATTAAAAGATGAATCGTGTTATGTCTGATCAAATTTAAGATGATACCTTACCTTAATGAATATCTCTCTGTCTGTTGACACGAATGGGGCTGTCAGGCTGATTGCTTCGCGGCGAGCCAATCACATAGACATGGAGTGCTACCTTACTTCCGGTCTCGGTCGCCATTTTATGAAATAGGCCTATCGCAAAAACAACTTTTAAAAACATAAATCAAGCATTAATCCAACTAATACGTTTAAAATACGATCTAGTTCTATAACGTATGGTGAAAAACGTCTTTCATTTTAAAACTGGACACCATCGTTTGAAAGCACAAACGGCCCTATACTCCTAGAACCATTGATTAACTTAATTAGTTACACTGTACTGTAGGAAAACACAAGGATGGGTTAGGGCCATACAATACACGGACAAAAAAACTACACTTTTGAATTGCGCCTGCTCAAACTGGATTTTTAAACCTAAACTTGTCCCTCAAAACTTGACTGGTTGATGGGAATGTTGTCCTAGAATTAACAAAGAAGCGTCATAGAAGTTGCGACTGGCATTGAGTGAGCAGCGCCCTCTACTGTTTGTCTTTTAACAAGACGAGAGATTTGTTCAGGTCATATGTTATGTAGAATAAAAGTACATGTGTAAGTTCACAGCACAGACCTCGACTTACACAACAGCTGGTGGATTAAAAAGACAAGCAGGGAATTAATTAGTAATTATTAGTGTGAAGATGAAAAGGTCAATAGACCCAAAATATCTGTTTGTGAAAGACAATGGCCAAACATCAAAATTCAGATCAGTCTTCATAAGGTAATGAAAATAGTAAAAAATAGAAAACTTTATAAAGAATTTGCAAAAAAAAAAAAAAAGAATAATAAAAAATTGATTATCAGATGATAATGATGACAATTTTCTTTATGCAGCACCACATTTACAAATTTATTTGCTTTAAAAACTTTCAGTGCTTGGAGCTAGATGTGGATTGTGGAATACAATTTTTTTTCGATAAAAAATATAGAATAAAATCGCCTTTTATCAGATTATGTGAAGGAATAATCAACAGATTTATTGATTATCGTTAGCTCTAGATATTATGAGTTATTATATCATACTTATATTAACTTTTGTTTTATTTGGTAAGCTATTGGACATTTACAGAGCTAGAAAAAGAACAAGAAAAAGATGAAAAATAAAACAATTAAGAATGTAAACAACTATATGTATGTGCATCTGAATATTCATTCTCCAACTGGATTTAATCAGATACAGAGTTATTTAGTAGATTCACAACCAACCAAATGCTTCCTCACAGGCCGCACTCCAATAAAACTGGCTTGTGCTCTATTCTGTGGAGGAAGGAAAAGCCACCAAAGCAGTTGAGCTCTTCAAAAATAAGACACTTTAGTGAACAAAAGAAATGAGGCGATGGAAGAATGGTGTGTTCACTTTAAAGATGAATTTCAACACAGATTCATTCATGAACCCAGTTCCTAACAGTGATGCTGGCCTTAACAAACACCACTACATACACACAAAGATGAGTAATGAGTGTATATATACATAGAGGAATAAATGAAGATGATAACGATAATTGGAGAATTATATAATACATGTAACATAGAGCTCTAGCTGACTTCTGCTGATATCAAGTGTTGTTTACATTTAAATGATCCTCAGCACTGCATGTCAGTCCAGTAGATTGTGTTGATTTTTGAAATCATCACAACTCTTTCTGAAGCCTTGAAGCCTGCACACACTTGCTGCAAGCTCTTCACAACTCGATCAATCTCCTCACAACTCGATCAATCTCCTCACAACTCGATCAAGCTCTTCACAACTTACGAAATTGGTAAGTCTTAGTGATTTGTCCAGTTTTTGTAGTTGTACTTGATCCAGTATCATGGAGCAGCGTCGGTCAAGAAGATCCAGGACTCTTCCCGCACACCTGAGGGGATTCGTGGTGGAGGACGTCTCTTCGCGATCAGACCCATGTGAGCCTTCACAGCTGGCAGTCAGGTTGGACCACACCTACAGCTGCAGCTCTGCCAGAGCTCCACGACCCACAGTTTTGGAAGAGCGCTACCTGAACAACGCTGCTGTCCTTCCCGACATCTGTCCGGCCGTCGCTGTCCTTCCCGACATCTGTCCAGCCGCCTCAGTGTCTTCAGTGGACGCCTGTCAAGAGGAAGATCCCGTTACCATCCACGGCCACAGCATCGAGGCGTACCAGGACATCTACCGCTCTGTGGTGGAGCCCATGCTGAAGACACCCAGTGGTCAGCGCCGTCCCTACAGCCTTGAGCTGGGACTGAAGATCAAGCAGCGACTGTGGAAGGCCCTCAACTGCCCTTCAGTGGAGGAGACGGAGCAGCCTGACGGACGTGTCCTGATCACGGAGAGCTTCTCCACACCCAGCAGACGCCTCGCTCCTCGGTTCCACGTGGACATCAGCGAAGAGCCCCTGCCTGAGGAGCCCCGAAGAAAGAAGCCCAGACACTGAGTCATCACAGTGTCACATGGAGCCCGGAGTATCACACAGCGGGACCACTGAATGTAAATAGTTACTATAGAGTAAGTTTAGAGTTTTATAAGTTTCATTTAAGTTTGGAGTTTTAGGAGTAAGTTTTATTTTGTACAGTAATTTTAGAGTTTTATGAGTAAGTTTTATTTTCTGGAGGTGTTTTGTTGTGCGGGTGTTCGGATGTTTTCGGTCGTTGTCAATTGCGTTGATTTGCGGTTCACGGGTTGTTCGAAGTGGTTTTTGGTGCTTTGCTCTGTAGGCGTCGGGATGTTTTGGACGGTTTCCTGTGTGTTGTCATGCGTTTGAAGGATTTTTGTGCGGTTGTCAGCGTGTTGTTTTACGGTTGCTGGATTTTCCGAGTAGTTGTTCATGCTTTGATGTCGTTGTCAGGAAGTTTAGAGTGGTTGGTTGATATGCGGTTGCTGTTGTTGGTTAGGGTAGGTTAAGGTCCCTCACTCGGTTTGCAGCTTGACGTGCTGTGAGGGCTTGTGTGCATCAGTGATGCTGAGAGCTACGCCTCTGGTACTTCACAACTACTGGTAGGGTCACCCATAGAGGACAGGTCTCAGCTGAGGTGCCAGACGAAGACAAACCACCTGATTCTGGACAAGAGCAGACTGACCTGATGTTTCTGGCAGAAGATCTCAGTCTAGTAGCTGGAGATGGAGATGCAGAAGAGATGGAGATTCAGAGGAGATGGAGATTCAGAGGAGATGGAGATTCAGAAGAGATGGAGATTCAGAAGAGATGGAGATTCAGAGGAGATGGAGATTCAGAGGAGATGACCATCGGCTGGCTACGCATCTTGTCAAATCTCTTAAGATGGAGATTCAGGGAAGATGGAGAGGAGATGGAGATACAGGGAAGATGGAGATGGAGAGGAGATGGAGATGCAGAGGAGATGGAGATACAGGGAAGATGGAGATGGAGAGGAGATGGAGATGCAGAGGAGATGGAGATTCAGGGAAGATGGAGATGGAGAGGAGATAGAGATACAGGGAAGATGGAGAGGAGATGGAGAGGAGATGGAGATGCAGAGGAGATGGAGATACAGGGAAGATGGAGATGGAGAGGAGATGGAGATTCAGGGGAGATGGAGATGCAAGTAAAAAGATGGAGATGCAGAGGAGATGACCATCGGCAGGCTAAGTATCTTGTCAAATCTTTTAAGATGGAGATTCAGGGAAGATGGAGATGCAACAAAAGATGGAGATGCAGAGGAGATGACCATCGGCAGGCTAAGTATCTTGTCAAATCTTTTAAGATGGAGATTCAGGGAAGATGGAGATGCAACAAAAGATGGAGATGCAGAGGAGATGACCAACGGCAGGCTAAGTATCTTATCAAATCTCTTAAGATGGAGATTCAGGGAAGATGGAGATGCAACAAAAGATGGAGATGCAGAGGAGATGACCATCGGCAGGCTAAGTATCTTGTCAAATCTCTTAAGATGGAGATGCAGAGGAGATGGAGATTCAGAGGAGATGGAGATGCAAGAAAAGATGGAGATGCAGAGGAGATGGAGATGCTGCCTCAGAAGTTACTAGTAAGTTTAGTTGCTGATTGCATAAATAAAAAGCTCACTGTTTAGTTTTTTCATCTTAATCTTTTTAAAATCTATGTGGAGACATTTTTTTGTCTTAAAACAAATACAAAACATTGTCCAATGCATCTGCAAAAAAAAAAAACATAATTAGTCATTATAACATGTACAACAATGCATTAACATTCTTTTTATTTGTAAAATAAAGCTGTGTCTTTATTTCTGATTTCCTGAATAAATTGGCTCCGTTATGTAAATGATCTTTCTTTGAAAAGTTTGGGGGACAAAATACATTTTATGAACAAAGTTACTTTGTCTTGAGCTGACCAATAATGGTAGTGTGTGTTGATTGGCGTTTATAGTTCAGGCTCGACAACCTTATTGCCGTGCATATATAACTCTTTTATTTTTCTTCATATTTACATTAGTTGTTTTTCAGAAAGCTGCTACAGAAGAAAAACTGAAATCTGAGTGCAGAGACAAGGGAAGAAGAGAGTAGTAAGTATGTTTTGATCTCATATCACCTCTGTTATGGAGATTTTGAATCAGGCCTATTGAACGGCGGGTGACAGTTAGGAAAATGTTAGCAACGTGTCCATTTCAGGTGTCGAATTTGTGCTGCCTTTGAGTCATTCACGGAAAAATCCTTTTATTTAATTGTTTTGTTTTTTAGTAAAGCTATAATTCAATTGTCCAAGTTGTCCTGGCATACAATATTTTGAACAATTTCTAATTTCCTTAAATCTTTAGATCTTTCTTTACAATAGACAGGTTCATGGGAAATACCCTAGGTTTTAAATGAACCACAATTATCAATATAAAACATATCCTCTAATACTCACAGGTTGCTTCATTGCTGCAAATAACTACATCAGTGACTCTTTGACTTTGCTCACTGTAAATTGTGTTGGGCTTCTTCTAATCTCATGTTTGATGTAACTCGTAGAGCGCTGTACAGTGATGACAGACAAGAGGATAAAGCTTGATGAGGAGGATATAGCCAAAGCTTTTAAAGGTAAACTGAGAAGTCAACAGAATTCTAATGCATTTCTATGCAAATAATTGTATATAAAACATGGATACAAAAATGTTAATCATTGGTTAATTTGATATTAATTATTCTTCCCTTTCAGAGATCCTCTGATAAAGCGGTCTTCAAATACTACAAGCCCCAGTTGTAGAAGATGAGTCGAACTCAAAGAAGTGATCGTCCACATGAAGATGAAGATCTGATATTCAAACTTTTCTGTTTCTTTGGTTCAGCCATTTTTAGGCCTAAGTTTGTAAATAATTTATTATTCATTTCTGCAAATTATTTTTCTAAGACTTACTTTTATTTTTTCAGAAAATTGCATTGTGATACTTATTTAGTGTTGTAAAATTCATAGTGTACTTTTCAGTAATAAAAATTCAAACTGTATAAATATAGCTCTGCCATAGCATTTTACTGATCTTTCTAATTTACTTTTATTTCATTTCTTATGTAATTTACACAAGATATACTATATTAAAGTTTTCTTGATTTTCAAAATCTCTTTGTCTTAATTTATATGACTTATATTATATGACAGTATGCTTATATTTAATTATCTTTGCACGTTTAATATACCATTTTAAATACTGAATAAAACGGCTTCATAAAAACCCTAGCGAAAAAAAATATGCTGAGTATACTTCCAGTGTGTTAATGATTAGTTAACTTGAAATGTGCTATTTTGGATAATTTTTTGTAGTAAATGTATTTTAATTATAATAAAATTATACTAATATATAACTTTATGTGTATTTAGTGTACTTTCACATATGCACTTAAAGTGTACTAAGTATAAAGTATTTGAACCAGAGGGAATCTCCCACTGATACTGAAGACCATAAGTCGCTGGTTCTGTAAGTGTTAAATAAGGGCTGATGTTGAATTACACAGGAAGATGGGCCTCCAGGAGAAGAGCCTGACTCCCCTAACACAACATTGCATGCCATAAAAGAGATGGAAAACTTTATACGTACAGTTTGTTGACCACCTCCTTGAGGTCATTGGTCTGGACCTTACGAGTCATGATTTCCATCATCTTCAAGCGGATCTGATCTGACGGACCTGCTGGTGCTGAGCATAGGAGGTCTTTCGGATCTGGTTGGTGCTCTTCTTGGTGAAGCCCACGCAGAACAGGCGGAGAAGATAGATAGCCATCAGTGGTCTTCACATCAACATGGGCCTCAATCATTGTCTAATGGGAAAAAAACCAATCAGTATTTTAAAATGGCCTGCACAAAAATAAAAATAGCTGCAATACAGAGAACTTTTTCCAATTAGGCAAGTACTTAATCCCCAAAACTAAAGATGTAATAAAGGAACTTGCATCAAGATCAAGAACACCAGAATTCAACAACACAATACCAATCTTGAAAATACTTTTTGGAATGTGAAACCATATTGAATCCGGCTTCAGTCGAAACTCTTTCAACCACTTTATTTTAAATGTTCCTGAAAATTTGGATGATTTAATATCAGATATGCTAGTAGCTGTGTACATAAAATGAACAATTTGGGACTTATTGGACACCCTTGCCTTATTCCGCAAGTTATATTTATTCTAGGTGTTAGTCCTGGGTTTAAGGAGACATAACTGTAAATATCAGTATAAAACATTTTCGAATCTAAAATTTTCTAAAGTAGAAAAGAAAAAATCGTGCTCTATCGGGCCCAGCCTATAACTATTATAGGCTCACCATTGTGGTTTAGTGTTAGGTGGCCTAAAACACGGTATGGAAAATGTCTTTATGATGTACTCACGCATTGTTGACGTATTCATTTTTTACATTTGTGTGTTCTCACATGAAGGATCATAATGTTTTTTCTTCCGATTTTTAAATGGTCAGCATACACTGAAGGAGTCATAGAAGTTGAGAGAAGCACTGGCATTGAGTGAGCAGCGCCCTCTACTGTTTGTCTTTTAACAAGACGAGAGATTTGATCAGGTCATATGTTATATATATTTGGCAATTGACACTGTAGTAGAATAAAAGTATATGTGTAAGTTCACAGCACAGACCTCGACTTACACAACAGCTGGTGGATTAAAAAGACAAGCAGGGAATTAATTATTAGTAATTATTAGTGTGAAGATGAAAAGGTCAATAGACCCAAAATATCTGTTTGTGAAAGACAATGGCCAAACATCAAAATGCAGATCAGTCTTCATAAGGTAATGAAAATAGTAAAAATAGAAAACTTTATAAAGAATTTGCAAAAAATAAAAATAAAATAATAATAATAAATTGATTATCAGATGATGATGACAATTTTCTTTATGCAGCACCACATTTACAAATTTATTTGCTTTAAAAACTTTCAGTGCTTGGAGCTAGATGTGGATTGTGGAATACAATTTTTTTTTCGATAAAAAAATATAGAATAAAATCCAACTTTTTATCAGATTACGTGAAGGAATAATCAACAGATTTATTGATTATCGTTAGTTGCAGCTCTAGATATTATGAGTTATTATATCATACTTATATTAACTTTTGTTTATTTGGTAAGCTATTGGACATTTACCGAGCTAGAAAAACAACAAGAAAAGGATGAAAAATAAAACAAATAAGAATGTAAACAACTATATGTATATGCATCTGAATATTCATTCTCCAACCGGATTTAATCACTATCCTATAGAGTTAGGTAACTCTAATCTACTGTATTTTGTATATACGGTCCTTTGCTGCTCTATAAACCTATGAATACTGAGGAGATCATGGTTTCTGTGTGAACTGATTATTTTGTAGACATCTTTTGAAAATGAAACAATTACGTGAGTTTGAGGAAGGTAAAATTAATAAACTTTTTTAAAACAGTTGTGTTAATATACTTTTTTGTTTAAAAAAAAAATGTAATTATGAGAAGTGCCCTTTTTTCAATTGAGCCCCTGCCTCACAAAATCTCGGTGCACGTCCCTGGTTGGCGCTATCGTTTTACAATTAAAACTTGTAAAAGTCTGTTGTAACGCAAGCCTTACTGAATATGCACACAGTTACATGCATGTGTTACAGCAAAAAGTAATATGTTACTGTAATGTATTACTGTTGTAACGCGATACTCCCAACACTGATCACACACACACACACACACACATGTGAGGTGTGCAGCAAGCTGATAAGATGGGAATGTTCGGAGCTGTTGGGGATATTGTCAGGGACTCAGTGAGATGGTGAGAAGTGTGACATACCAGCAGGTTGAACTGGTTGAACAGGTCTTACTGACGGTAGAACAATCTCATTTCTGTCCTTCTCTCAATTCGTGCTTGTTTGGGATTTGTTGGACATTCACTGGAACTACTGCCCTGAGCAAACCAAGATGGACTATTGTGGACTAAAGGAGATATTTTTTAAGATCCATAACTCTGCCAACAAGCTTCTGACCTCAGCTCTGGTGCTGTTTACTGATCTCACAGCTGGAATACTTGGTCATTTGTTATTCAGACGACATTTTCACTGCCTCCTCTCTCTGCTGGTGCTGTGTGGACCTGTTCTGAGTCTTTGGGTATCCAAGTACAGCATATTTGCCAACAAGAATCACTACCTGTACAGGCAAGATCTCAGTTAACTTAGAAATTCCTTAATTATGAGACCTTATTGCAGATTTTGTGTGAAGTGTGAATTTTATCTTTTAATTTCCATCAACTCTTCATCTAATAAAAAATGTATTAGTTCTTCTATAATAAAAGAAATTCTTATTTTTGTTGTAAATATTATCAAATGGTCTGCATTTATATAGTGCTTTTACAGACCCAATGGCCACCAAAGCGCTTTACATATTGCCACACATTCACCCAACCATTCACTCATACACCGACGGCAGTGTCAGCCATGCAGCTGGGGTTAGTTGTCTTGATCATGGACACTTGGTCAGGTGGAACCAGGGTTTGAACCACCTACCTTCCAGTTAGACATACTTGAACCACTGAGCCACTGCCGCCCCATTAGTAACACTAACACTAAGATTAAATTATGATTGTGTGAGGACCCTATTAAATTGATCTGTTTATTAACATGCATCACCGGTAAAGAATATTTTTTTAGCATTTGCTTTGGTTAATGTAAATTTTATAAATGTATTGTAGATCTTATTGACTTTAATGAAGCTTTTATTAAGGGATAGTTCCCTTTGAAATTAATTTTTGATATGTTTTAGCTTACCTCAAGGGCATCCAAGATGCAGGTGTCTTTGTTTCCACAGCATTTTCAATTTTGATATTTTTCGGTCAAACCGGTGTTGTCTGTCAGTCATATAATGCAGGAATGGGGGGGTCTACCTCAAAAAACATGCACAGAGAAGTCCAAATTAAACATGATTTAATGACTCGTGAATGTAAGTAACGTTACACATTGATTGCCTAAGACACGAAACGAGCGGTTTGTGTGAGAAAACGAACAGTATTTATATAGTTGTTACCTCTTGTTAAGAGCCGTCGAACTGATCTGAATCAGAAGTCCAACTGAACCGAACTGATCCGTCTCCAACGTTGCGCCGGAAGTGATCTCTCGCTCACGCATTCTTTACACGGAGATTTCGGAAGTTTTACCTTTCACTAAACATATTTAGATATACGGGAAATGGCAATGGAAGACGATTTCGATATATGTAAATAAAACTCCCGAAATCTCCATGTAAACATTGCGTGATGTAGACGCGCGAAAGATCACTTCCGGTGTAATGTTTTTTTATTTTTATTTATTTATTTATTTATTTATTTTGAATCTTATATCAAACATACAACAAGGCACATCACAACCATCTTCAGACAATCTTACAACATGAATTGAACATGGAGTACAACATTGTAAAAGAAAAAAAATAGCAATAATAAAAATAACTAAATAATAATAAAACAAAATAAATAAATAAATAAATAAAAAGAAACCAAGAGACTCAGCAATAGACACTAGGAAATAAGTTTGCATAAGTATTCATGAAAAATTAGGGCTTTTTTATTTTACACCATTTCAGGGATTACTTCCGGCGTAATGTTGGAGACGGTTCAGTTCGGTCAGCAGTTGGACCTAGGGGGTAATCCATCAGCCGGAAGCTGAAGCTGCCTCCGGGGGCCGCCATTGTAGCATCCATACTATCGCCTGCTGTTAGCATCCCATTGACTCCCATTCATTTTGGCGTCACTCTGACAGCGAATAACTTTACATCTGAGGCGTCCAAAGACTCCCCATTATTTATTTATAAAGAAACACGACAATGTATAAAAGGCTTCATTACTTTGTATGTTACGTTATGGCCACGTAGAAGCCGTTCTTGTAAAAATAGGCTAAAAATTGCGTCATAACCACTCGACTGTCCGTCGCACAGTAGAGAATTACCGTATAGACAGGAAGAGAAGCTGGCACAGCCTCGCAGGCAATCTTTTACTGTCTAAAGTCAGCCCATGGCATAAATAGAAGCAACATGACAAAATAACTAATCAGAATACTTACCAAAAGTTGCTCCAGGTCGCGCTTCGCCATCTCTGTACAGGATTAAAATTTCTCTTGGCACAGCTACTATAAGTCAGTCAGTTTGCTCACGTGACATCTACGTCGTCAAGCTCAGTTTGAGCCTGCGCAGAACTCTTGGCTATCAGGAAGTGAGTGCCCATGTTGAGCTTCAGCTCTCTCCGTTGAAATCAACGGGGTCGCTAGGTCCATTTCTTTTACTGTCTATGAGTTGGACATCTGAAGGTGCGTTCCATTCGACAGGGTCCCTACGCAGTACTCCCTGAACACGGTTTATCATTTGAAGTGGAATTCACTGACTTCCTGTGAAGTGATGTATCGATGTTCCCTTATTCCCTATGCTGTTTGCAGTGCCCTTCGAACTGAACATGTTTGTTCCCTTCGAATTGGAATCTCACTTAACCCTCAGGTGCTCTTCGGTCATTTCTGACCGAAAAATTTTCTGTTTTGAAATTTTAAAAATCACAGCTTCATCGGAATGTTACGAAACTTGGTGACTTTTATGGCATTGGGTATGTGAACACACACACACAAAAAATTGAGGTCATGATCCGAGCAGGCTAAGTGGTCGTAAAAAAAAATAGTCACACTTGTGCTCTTCGGTCAAAAATGGCCGACCATAGGAAATGAATGGGAAATTGACAAAAACACAAAAACTTTGAGAATTTTTGTGTGTAGCTACAATCTACAAATCGGCCACGATGCAGAAAAAAAGTGTTCAGCATTGAAGGGGTGACACTCTAAAACATCAAGAGTGCAAAACAGACATACCCACCCCTACACACACACACACACACACACACACTCTTTTATACACAAAAAACACCAATAAATAGTGATTAAAGAAATCTGTTTTGAATATTTAAAAATCACAGCTTCTCCAGAAAATTACGAAACTTGGTGAGTTTTATGGCATTGGGTACGTGAACACACAAAAAAATTGAGGTCATGATTCGAGCAATTTAAGTGGTCGTGAAAAAATGAGTCACGCTTTTGCTCTTGTGTCAAAAATGGCCGACCCATAGGAAATGAATGGGAAATTGACAAAAAAAAATTTGTATGTACAATCTACAAATCGGACACAATTCTAAAAAAAAAAAAGTACACCGCAGGAAAGGGGTGACACTCTACAACATCTAGAGTGCAAAACAGACACACCCACCAACACACACACACAAACACACTTTTATACATACACACCAATAAATTTTGATTACAAAAAGTGTGTTTTGAATTTTTAAAAATCACAGCTTCATCGCAATGTTACGAAACTTGGTGACTTTTATGGCATTATGTATGTGAACACACACAAAAAATTGAGGTCATGATCTGAGCATGCTAAGTGGTCTTAAAAAAATAGTCACACTTGTGGTCTTTGGTCAAAAATGACCCCCATAGGAAATGAATGGGAAATTGGAAAAAAATGGAAAAAAAATGTTTTTGAAAAAATTGTGAATTTTTGTTTTTTGTCAATTTTTTTTTATAAGAAATAGTTTTTGAGATTGTTTCAACTATATATTCAAATCCACCAACAACAACAACAAAATGTGTTCATAAACAGCTGGGGAATTCACATGCCTCAGCTGTACATGCCATAGTGGTTACACCATGATTCTACTCTTTTTCTCCATACTGTAACCAGATGGTGCTAATTTTCTTCAAAAAAATATTTGGAAATATATATATATATTTCCATGGCAAAAATAAACAATAAATATTGCATACATATTGTATTCTGAGATGTCTCATTTGATTCTGGTTGTTGTGATCTCATAGGGTATTCCTGCATTCATGCTGGGGCTGGACCTGCATATTATGCGGCTCTTTCGTCTTTCTTCTGTCATACTGCATCAGTAACTCTCTCGTTCACTCAGTCCGTCACCTCTCTCGGCTCGCTGTGACCGGGACCCTGTGGACACTGTTCCGTCGTCTTCTCTCCTTCCTAGTGGACGCCTCAGGAAGCTGTTTTGAGCCACTACAAAGCAGCACAGAAGTTTGCAGGAACCCCGGGGAGCTCCTGGACTCTGATACGGGCCCCTTATTACTACTGAGAGAGGAGAAGGGTAAAGCAGCCTGCCTTAGGGCCGGGCTACAATGGCAGGGATGTGAGGTGTCTGATGAAATTCTGATTCTAAGTTTATGTTGTTTGATTCTTGTTGAGGAAATAGCCGTTTTTGGGCCCTGCATGGCTCTAGGAAAGCCTCCGGGAGCGCCACTGAGGATTCTCTTCATGCTGTGTGTGTTGTTGATGAGTCTCTGGATCTTCCTGATTCTCTGCTTGCTAGCACACTTCCCACAGTTCCCTTCCCAGCTGGTTGGAGGAGCTCTTGGGTATTTGGGGTGGAAGGGACTTTATAAGAGCTGTAATGTTTTAAAGCCTGGCTGGTGCTGTCTTGGAAGTAAAAGAGCTTTGCATTTGGACATCACAAGTAAAACTGCTGTAATAGCATGTAAAGGAAATCAGGAATAATATATATATATATATATATATATATATATATATATATATACACATATATATACACACATATATACAGTGTATATATATATATATATATATATATATATATATATATATATATATACATAATATAAACCAACATATGACTAGAACTCAGAGTTATCACAAATGAATTATAGGCTGAATAGCTAGATTTAAGTACACAATCAGATTTAGGTCAACCAATTATCAAGCAATGCTTAATTTTGTTCAATCAAAGGTCGCTTTAGAAATTAAGGGGGGAAAAACACTTAAGCAAGCCATGGACAGGTCAAAGTGTCTGAATAATGTTTCTATTCTGATTTTTTATATATATTACTGTATGAAGAATTTTTGGATTAAATATGTCATAGTTTACTTTATTTTGCTATCCTCACTTACACAAATGAAATATAGTCCTGCACCCACTAAAAAAATTATATCTGGTGTCTGAATAATTTTTGGTTTGTGTGTGTGTGTTATTTTCAAAATTAACTAATACATTTTTTTTAAATTAAAAGTTGTATCTGTGTTGAATTTAGAGGTCCAGCAAAGAAATGTGTTGCTCGCTCATTATTAATTAATGTTGGTTCTTGCATTAACTAAAGTTAATTAATAATACCTTGTTGTAAATTGTTACCAGTTTATAAAAACTTTTAAAATTGATTACTCTCTGCATTTATTTGATAAAAAAACTGTAAAAAGAATAAAAGTAAAATTGAATAAATGAAATTGAAAAAATAAATAAAAAAGGCTTTCTGTCTGAATATATTTTAAATATACTGAATATTCAGCATTATTACTCCAGTCTTCAAAGTCACATGATCCTTCAGAAATCAAAAACATTTATTATTATTAATCTGTTGTGCTTTATGCTTTAGTGTAAACCGTGATCCACTTCTTTCAGGATCTTTGATGAATAGAAAGTTTAAAAGAACAGCACTGGAAACAAAAATCTTTAAATTTCCTTGCTGTCAATTTTGATTAATTTATTGCTACCTTGTTGAATAAAAATCTAAATTTCTTTAACTTAAAACAATTATTTATAGTTGTTTTCCTGTTTTGTCAAACTGTAAAGATAATGTTTTATTTGACATTATGAATGAAAACATGAGTGATGCCACATTAAGCAGAACTCTTTATTGAGTAAAAACTCCTACAGTTGATTCTGTTGATGTAATTGAAGCTCAAGCCAATGCACTGTGACCGTGTGATGTGAAACTCAATACGACATGTTTTACTTTTCAGCAAATGTGTGTGTTTGTGTGTCGGCAGCAGTTCTCAGTAGATAAGCGCTTTTGAAGATAAGTCTCCTCTGGGTTTCTTAATCTTGTCAAAGTTCTTGATGATGACATCATACAGCATGGCCTAGATTTGAACAGAATGGATCAGTCACACAGAAGCACCGACTAACATTAAAACTGAGACGTTTTGTTCAGGGCAAGCTGAGACTGAACTTACGTAAGTGTTGCGAATCTCCAGTGCTACGATGCGTAACTCACAGTACTGGTGCTGATCCAGTTCATGGACGAGCTGCCTGAAATCTCCCTGTTTCCAAGCAACAAAACAATCAAATTACCAGAAGCGCAAAGATTTTTGAAAACATGTCTAAATCGAACACAAAATAAACTGACCACATGTGGCTGTTTGGAAGCCTTGGCTACAGCGTCTCCCCTCTCGCTGTAGTACCTGAGTAAACACAAACAGTGAGAAATATAACACATTGAAAATACATTCATATAATAATAGAGACGTCGTGAGGTTAATGTTTGACTGTGGCGTGATGCTGTCTGGTCTCTTACTTGGAAATCTGTGTCTGGAATCCCTCGATCTTGGTGCGGGTGTTGGTAAGCAGTTCAAAAACTTTTTCCTGTGGGAACATTTTTACTATTTTTTTCACATTTCAAACAACATGCTATATATAAATGAGTACAACCTTTCTATCTTATGTACCACAACCTCATCAATATGTTCAAGTACAATATGTTTTACTTCCTGAGATGCAAAGCTGAATTTGCAGCATCATTACTCCAGTCTTCAGACAATTTTATTTGCTTGAAAATATTTGAATTAGCCAAAAGTGTATTACAACTTTAGAATTATATTAAAGGAGAACTCCGGCACAAAATGAACCTTTGGTCTAATAAAACATCGGTACCAAGTTGATCGTTCTCTGAGATTTGTTTTCATGATAATCAAATGTAAAGAGTTTTATCTCTAAAAACTGTTTACTGTATAAAGCTAGTAATGGGGGCATTTACTAAGTAAAAAGAAATCGCTAGTTAATACCACTAACAAGGCTCAAAATAGCCCCACACTAACGCAGTAACATAATGAGGGTCCATACATGCAAAACGAAGCATTGAGAACTTTGTAAGAGTACAGACACTGCTGTTCGCTTTCAGAACTTTTCAGTTTGTAATTGTTTTTAAATATAATTTAAATAGATTTTACAGACTTAAAGCATTATTATATCGCATTTAGCACTTATCACATTTTTCTTCAAAATCTTTCAGCTCTTTTACAAATATGCAGACATTTAAATCTAAACTAACAAATGTTGTTTGATTTTGTCACAATCTAGGGTTAACTGACCTGCACAGACACTCCAAAATTGTTCCCATCTTCAATTCTGGGGACCTGTAGCTGTATCCACATTGATACCTGCACAAAGGTGTCAAATTGTAACAAAATGTACAACAATTTACCAAAATGCTTTATTAAAGGGATAGTTCACTTTGAAATTAATTTTTGGTAAAAAAACGGTAAAGGTAAAAACGATATAAATACTGTTTGTTTTCTCACACAAACTGCTCGTTTCGTGTCTTAGGCCATCAATGTGTACTTACATTTACGAGTCATTAAATCATGTTTAATTTGGACTTCTCTGTGCATGCTTTTTGAGGTGGTGACCATAGACTTCCATTATAAAACTGATAAGACAAGAACGGTTTGACCTAAAAATATCGAAATTGATAATGCTGTCAAAACATACCAAAAATGAATTTCAAAGTAAACTATCCCTTTAAATGTCTCGATGCCAGCAGAGTCTACATGCAGTATTAAATGAACTATAAATTAAAGTATTGGAAGTATTAAAAGTAGTAAATTATAGAACCAGTTGAGTAATTACATATGTTATGTAAAATACATATTACATATGTCAAAAAGTCAAATCATCAAAAAAGTGAAATTTGAATATCATCTTTACCTTTATTTTATTATTTTTTTATTTTTTTTGATGGGTTTAACTTTTTGACAAATGTAAAAGTTCAGATCTGCATAGCTACCACATGATATCACCCCCTCACCGTGTTAAGACACTCCTTTAGGATCTGAATCTCAGGCTTGATGAGCTTGAAGAGTTTCTCTACTGTCTCATTGCAGGCGATGGGACCACAGGGAGGACCTTTCAGTTCACAAATAATTTCATTAGTAAAAGTTGTGCTCCCCAAATCACCACTTCAGTTTGTAAGGATAGAGATGTATGGAAGACTTTGGCTGCATCCGAAATCACATACTTCCCTACTATATATACAGTAGCATGCGAAAAAACAGTATGTGACAAAACGAGTATGTCCAAATTCTCATAAAACAGAAGACGAAAAGTATCCGGATGACCTACAACTTCTGACAAGATTTTGAAGTGTATACGAAGCATACGATCTCCCTATCCCACAAGGCCATGGGAGAGGATTTATGAATGGCGGTGACGTTGTAGGATACATGATAATGACAAAATGGTGAATGGAAAATGTCCGGATTATATTCACAAGCGGTTGTGAAGTAATTACTTTTTCAATATTCAAAATATGTATTTACTAGGGCTGTCAAATGATTAATCGCGATTAATCGCATCCAAAATAAAAGTATCTGTTTACATAATATACTGTATGTGGGTGCACTGTGTATAATTATTTTATATATATAAATACACACACATGCTTGTATTTAAGAATGTGCTTGTATATTGTACTTAAATAATTTTCATGTATATACTGTATATAGATTTATATATAATTTATATTATGTATGAATATAAATATTTCATATATAAATAATATTTTTTCCTAAGTATACATGCATGTATGTGTATTTATATATACATATATATATACAAAATAATTATACACAGTGCACCCACATATATTATGTAAACACAAACTTTTATTTTGGATGCGATTAATCGCAATTAATCGTTTGACAGCCCTAGTATTTACTCAAGAGAGTATGCACATCTCAAAATCTTTAGGTTCTGCACAGTTTCTATGACATTAACAGTCCAACAGTGCCAGCCTGTGTTCATGCTGTGAATTACACACTGTCATTTTGCATTTGGGGGAATTCAGATCCAGGGAAAATGGAACCGATCAATTAACAGTTTCAGTTTCATTTTCGAAATTCTATCAAAACATTTACCTTCATCCTCCTCTTCTCCTTTCTCTCCACCCTTCTTTCCGTCTTTGGCCTCTTTCTGTGTGAATAAGATCTCATTAAAGTCTGATAGGTTACTTTAACTAAACCACAAACTGGCTTGAAGGTGCAGTGCAGTGATTAAATTGATTTAATAAGTCATTAATGTGGATAATCAGTGTCATTTTTTGGTAAATCTGAACTGAACAATAGTGTCACTGAGAGTGATCAACTGAAAGTGAATGTCATTCATTTCTACCATGCCTTCATCTAAATGTATGCTATTTTTCATGTATAGTACAGTTTGTAAAAATAGAAAATGTCTATTATAAATAATGTGTTTTACTGACCTCCTCTTTCTTCTTCTTCTTCTTAAGCTCCTCTTTGACTGGGTCTGGGATTGGGATGTCCAGAGGAGCCCTGACGACAGACAGATCCTTCAGGCTACAGGAACCCTAAAAAAATAAAACATATTCTCAATGACTCAATGAGTATGATGGTTTAAGATGCACCTGCTGGATGACTTCTTCATACCTGTAATATTTTATCCATCTCTGCAATTTTCTCAGGGAAGACGTTTGAGATCAACTGTTCAGCCTGTTTAAAAGAAACATTGACATATAACAAACTTTCACTATATTACTAGTGTAAAATCATAATACATTAATATGGGTTCTCCTTCAAACTGCTTCATGAATCTGTTTATCATGTTGGTTCATTCCTTTTATAGTAATACTATTTTCTATAATAACTAGCATAAAGTAAAATGACTGTGGTACATTTGTAAAGGCGATGGAAGAGATTGACTAAATGTTTTTATAATTACCTCCTTGGTGATTTTTTGGGAGAATCCATCCAACTGAAAAGTAGATAGGAAGTGTTTGTCAAACTTACACTAACACGCACGCGTTCATTATGCTGGTGATATTTATATGCAGGTTAAAATCAAATTCCTTCATTTTTTGCTCAATAAACAGTCATAAATGAGTTTTAATTAGGTTTCGGGCCTAAATTAGGCGGCTTACCTGTTTCTTAGATGCGGGGCTCATGTCTAAGGAAGTCATTATTGCAGATATTCGTTTCGATTTGTCCTATGGCAAAACTTTATTGAACCTGTTTGCAGACAAACGCGTTTAATTTCTTATCCCACTGGATAACGTGGGGTTTAGTCTGAAAAGAGACGATCAAATGCACTTGTTCTCGACGAAACGACGAGAAGTCGCAGTTAGTCAGCACAAAGAATGAAAATGAAAGTGAATTACGCATTAAAAGAATAATTCCTTATGTCACCGAAAGAGGGCAACAACAATCAAAAAAACTTTCAGCGAGTTACGGAAACAGGCTTTGCTTTGCTAAATAGAATAAAAGTCCTGTTGTTTTGTACTCTTGCAGCTTTTGTTCTGTCACTCATAATATTTATTTATAATATAAACACTGGACTGATCAATGGTGTAAATGAGGAATGCAAGAGAATTTGTTTTATATGCCATTTTTTCCCTTTATATTATGTATTTTAAAAATGTAGAAAATGTTCAGAATATTACTTATATTCAAATAAATGAGAAAAAACTCAAATGAAACCGATAAATAAACAAAATAAAATACATTTAATATTTTTTTAAAGTATAGAACAAGGTTTAAAATACTGCTAAGATATTTAAAATACATAAGGGAAAAACTAAATATATCTGTAAATAAATACATGCATAAATGCATAATGGTAAAGGACAAAGATAAATGTATTTGGCATTCAATTTATTTATCCTGACATATTTTAAAATATATATATAAAAATATAAATATAAAAATTAAAAAAAAAAAAATATATATATATATATATATATATAGATAAAAATAGTATATGTAATATATTGTAAAATATATGTAAAATATGTTGTTTTATTTTATTTATTTATTAATTTTGTTGCTGTTTATGTATTTACAAACATATCTGTAAAATAAATGACAACAACAATTAAAACATATTTGGGATAGCCTATAATTCAGTTATTTGTTCTGATATTTGAATGAAAATCTACAAATATTATTCAACTTATTTCACTTATTCATTTGCGAGACACTACATCAGCAACCTACTGTAGAGTTCCGAACTGAACCCATGACTTTAATGCTGCTTATTTCATTGCCCATGAATTACATTTAGTAATATATTATAAAAATGAAAGTTTAAACAAAACTTGGAAAAAATATTTTTAAATTTACACTACATGAGTAAAAAAAAATCCATAGGAACCCAACAGCATTATTACTCCTGATCGTAAGCCACAACTCACATTGAACACTGTCATATGCTGAGGTAGAGGAGTTAGAGGAGACGTCAGCACCATTGCATTTGTAACTGACAAAAAAAAAAACAGTCTGTGCAAATCAGTTTTCAAAAGGTATTTCCAGTAATGCCATAGTTAGAAGAACCATTCGGAGTTCTCCACAGAACTAGTGAAGAACATTTGAATAATCTTTTTCCACTAAGTAACGTTTTGTGCACTGGAAAGGCCGAACAAAGAACCTTGTATGTAAGAGACTCCCTAATTTATTCCTAAAAGTTATGATATCAACAAAGGACAGAGACAACACTGCAAGAGTATACACTGCATGCTGTTTCTCATAAATAAAAACAAAAATAGACTGCAGTTATGTGCACACCACTAGATTTAATCATCAAAAAACTGTTTATTTCGTAACTTTCCGCTCATCCAGTGAAAAGTACTCTCTTCCGTCACAGATATCCACTGATTAAACAGAAATCCACTGTTTACATGGGTTGTTTGTATATCAAAGGACTGAACACATATTCTAAATCTTGTCAAACTGAATTGAGTACATTCAATGTTACTTTTGTTTGGGTTAAAACAATTTGCAAGTTGCATAGTAGTTCATAGGATCATTTTGCTTAAAATGACCCATGTAATGCATGTTTTTGTTTTTGCACAGTCCAAAGGGCAAAGTTCTCTTTTCTCATAAAATGTAGTGTGTGTGTTTGTGAATGAGCGTAATTAGTGCTATCACAAGCACAGCCATTTAACAAATTCATTACCTTATCATCATTTGTTTTAAATATTTATTGTACCCAGATAGTGCCTAATAAAAGTGTGTTACAGTGATTCAGCTCAAACTCTCTGGACATGTGAGCCGCTTTTGCAAGAAATGTGCTGCCAGAATGCATATGACAGAACTATTTTAATTAAGTCATCTTCACTCTGGATGTGTTTAATGATAAGTGTGTTATTGGGCTTCAGTGGATCTGTTACTTCACACAGATTAAAGTCTAACCACAATGGTTTTTTTTTTATTTATTTTTTTTTATCCACTATCCTCTAATCTACCTCTCTCTCTCACACACACACAAACACTGTGATCTTTAGCCTAGTGTTCCTGTCCCCTCTCACGTTTTCACTCAATGTCTCAATGATCAAAGTCATTGAACTGAAGACTTCGCAAGCAATTAACCATGCAGTACATACAGTAGCTGTGTTTCGTGCGTGTGCACTAAGTGACATGGTCCATGGCTTCAAAACTTATTTGGATACTTGTCGAAAATGTCAAAACGAAATATAAAACCAAAAGGGAGTCTGTTTTTCAAAAGGGCTGTCGCTGTCTCAAGGTCATTTTTGTGTGTAAACTGTAAAGTTTATAACTTGTGTCCCTTTTTTACATTCTCATTAGTGTTCATCTGATTTGTGCCCTAAAAAAGTCAAGACGTCATGAAAATTTCCACCATATCTTAGAAAATGTATTGTGTCTACCAGCAGTCTGTGGTTGGTACTGACATTGGTTTGCTAAAAAACTGGATTGTCTCACAAAGACTAATTACAATTACAATGGCTAGCATGTTATTTCAAAAATAGTATTAAACAATTAAATATTTAATAATATATATTTCAGAAATACTGAAATAAAATGATATTGAACATTGAAATTAGCTATAACTCTATAACCAAATTAAAAATTTAACTCTTATTGTGTGAATAAAAAACAGAGTTAGTAATAGTGCTGTCAAATTGATTAATTGCAATTAATCACATCTAATAGAAAAGTTTTTGGGGAATTAAAATAATCATAAAATAATATAATCACAACATACATAAGAAAAAAAACAAATATCATGCATAAAAATAAACAACATAAATAAACGCATAATATAAAACAAAATTTATTTTATAACAAAAACTTTTATGCTAGATTAATCGATTTGACAGTAAACAGAATGCAATATGAATCAGACACACAGTAGTCTATAAGACTTTTTTATATCCATCTTATTTCAAGTAATTACCAGATAATTACTCTACATGATCATTGAAATGTGTTTTTAATGGAATCACAATAGTTATTGTATTTAAAAATGTTTAAAAAAATGGGGGATACATTAAGATAAAAAGAAAAGACAAATAAGTAAAATCAAAATATAGTAGCCGAATACATTTTAAAAAAATCATTGAAATGTTTATAGCTTCCTTGTTTTCTTAATGTAATGTTGTTGTTTTTAGATATTTTTAAAGGGATAGTTCACTTTGAAATTAATTTTTGGGGCATCCAAGATGTAGGTGTCTTTGTTTCCACAGTATTTTCAATTTTATTATTTTTAGGTCAAACCGTTCTTGTCTGTCAGTCATGTAATGGAGGTCTATGGTCACCACCTTGAAGAGCATGCACAGAGAAGTCCAAATTAAACATGATTTAATGATTCATAAATGTAGGTAGCCTACACATTGATAGCCTAAGACACGTCCAAGTGATCTGAGGGTGCAGGCACTTTGTGGCTGTGGTAACAACAATATCGTAAAAACGATATTACTGTATAATATACTTCTCACACAAACCGCTCGTTTCGTGTCTTAGGCCATGTGTACTTACATTTACAAGTCATTAAATCATGTTTAATTTGGACTTCTCTGTGCATGCTTTTTGAGGTGGTGACCATAGACCTCCATTGACTGACAGACAAGAACAGATCTAAAAATATCAAAATTAAAACTACTGCGGAAACAAAGACACCTACATCTTGGATGCCCTATGGTAAGCTAAAACATATAAAAAAAATAATTTCAAAGTGAACTATCCCTTTAACTCAAATCAAAGGCTTTGACCCATATTTACATTTACATCTTACATTTAAATGTCTCTTTTTATTGCTTAAAACACGTTAAAAAACGATCCCTGGGGTAAATACAGTTGTGAATTCAATCACGGGTTTCAACATCAGTTAAATATCATACACATGTCACAGTGAGACAGTTTTAATGCATTTAAAAATGTCTAGAGCCTGACACACAGATGTGATGAATGACGCGACGTCACAACCTTAAGCTTCCGCCTTTACAAAAAAAAACAAAAAAAAAACGCTCAATTTATTATCAACATCTGCTGACGTGACACGAAGCAGACAGTGACGACGCTCACGTGTCTTCAGAATTCGATAAAAGAAAAACTTTAAAAAATAAGATTCACTTCTACACAACTTTGTAGCCGGGATAACTTTGTTTGCAGCCGGGATTGAGCAGAGACGCCGGGCGGAGCACAGCGAGCGAGTCTTCGCGGAGTCGATACAGGAACCAGTGCGCGCTTGGGTCAGCCTAGGGAGTCGGGATTCGCTGTAGCCTACGTTTGAATGACAAGCATTTAACCTCTCAATGACTCTAGAGCTTTTTGACTGAAATGCAACAGCTAGTTTTTCCACTTTGCCGTGTTTTATTGGAAGCGAGCGCTTTTTATAGTAACATAAACTATATTTTATATTTTTAGTTAACATAAACTAAAAATATTTTAGTCGACCAGGACGTTTGTCAGCAAAAACCTTAATTTATTATTGAAACATCCCAGACTGGTTCGTTGTGAGTAGAGCGTCATTATTAGTTCAGGATCTGAGCTGAGGGTGGGATCAGCTGATGATAAGTTACACGTGTTACAGTGCAAGGGTCTTACTTTACTCTCCTCTACCTCAAGAGCTGGATTATCACTATCTCCAGTCTGATATGAGAGGTGCTCAGGACTGAAGAGGAACAAGTCACTCCTCTCATTTCGTTTTATTTTTATTTTATTGTTTACTCCACGAATTTCACTTACACGAAATATGTCCTGCCTGTTCCTTGGAGTACTACGGAGGTGAGTCTCTTTTAGTCATTAATTATCTCTTTAATACAAGGTAATAATATTGTTACAATAATATATAATTTTATATAATAATATTACTGTATATAAGAGTAATATTGCCTATTACCTTGTTTATATAGTAGTTAGAATACAAATAATTAAAGGTATGAGTATAACAGGCATACTTGTAATGATTTTCTGCAGTCTCAAAATATTCAGTATACTGTATCACACCCTTCTCTTTCCTAGGTAAACATCCTTGCTTTTTAGTTTATTTTGAGGGTAGATTTGAGGGTTATTGATAGATGTAGAAATACAGAGTAAATTATAATAATCCAAAGTCCTGGAGTCTGTTATTGCCAAATACTGACATTTGCCACATATTAGGCTACATCTCACTATGTAATAGTGTACTATGCACATCTCAAACTAGAGTTATTGAGTGTGTCACGTACAGGAATGCTGAAATATAGCTTAAGTCACGGAACTGGATTTTTTCTTTTAAGTTGTGTATAAGTCTAAAAAACAGGTTATGAATAAGCAAGTAGCTAAACCATGATCACAGCAAGTATTTGAGTCATATGTCCTCTGTAATATGGAATATTTAGCTCTCAATCATATCTCTTTTAAACCAAAAATAATGATGTTGTACAAACATTTTCTGAATCCCATTTTATTGCATCCGTATCTACTCTGCCAATCTCTCAACAGAATGAGTGATTACATCAGCACAGGACTTCAAGTAAATATGCTCAGTGTGAAAGTCTATATAGCCAAACTTTACCCTGCAGATGCATGATACCAGGAATTGATTGTTAATGACGTATGTGTGTGTGTGTGTGTGTGTGTTTTGAGTGAAAAATTCTCATAACTTGTTTAACAGGTTATTTTGCATTGAATTGCACTTGAGGTATAGCCATGATGTATGCATGTTTTAGAAAGAAAGCACCATTTTGGCCCAATTGCACACATCTTATATTGTTACGTGTGTTATGTGTTCTTGCATGAACATGGTGTACTTGTATAGTGGCCTTACCCTGTTTAACCAGACTCTGAGGGGAGGGGAAGGGAGTGAATGCCAAGGAGGCCATCTGATTGGTCAGTTCACATGGGGGGGTGTGCGTAACTGTCTATGATAATTGATGGTGTAAAGTTGATTAACGAAAGTGGGGAAACATGGGGTCAAAACTATGAGAGACTTTGTTCTTGTGAAGTTTGTATGCATTTTACGGCTTTGGAAAACAATAGAAGAGAATTATGGGGTGGAACGGGTTGCAATTAGGGTGGGGTGTTGGGCTAAAACAAAAGAATCTCATCTCTTGGTATCCTTCAGATATCCTCTTAAGTATCGAAACCAGGCCTTGCAGTCTCGTGCCGTCTTTTTAGTTGAATGATCAGTTTGCTAATGCTGTTAAAGAATGACAGGCTGGTTTCTCTGACACCTATGCAAGTTCAGATGATTGAATGGAAAAGATTAAATGCAGCCCTCCTCTGGCATGAAACCTTTTTTGTCGTTTTTTTATGAACTTGTGTATTTTCTCTCTCATTAACTCCCTTTTTTTATGGAAGCTTGTTGCGCTGCAAAATAAAAAAAATGAAAGGTAATTGAAACTTTCTCACAATTTATACTATTTCTCACAATTGCTAGATTATATATTACAATTCAGACTTTTTTCTCCAAATTGCGACACTTCTGAGATAAAAAGTGGTCTCACTTTATGTATTTTTAACTACCACATACTCGCTTCAATAAAAATGTGGTAGTTCATTGCAACTACTAGTTGCAATGAACTCATTGTGCTCATTTTGTTCTGTAAAAGACTATTTAGGTAAGGTTATGACAGGTTTTTTGGTGTGAGTAGGTTTAAGGTTGGGTAAGGGGTAAAGGAATTGTCAACTGTAATTATAATGTTATACAGAAATTAATTACAGATGTAATAACATGCAGGCATTTTTTAAAGGGATATTTCACCCAAAAATGAAAATTCTGTCATCATTAACTCACCCTCAAGTTGTTGCGAAACTGTATGAGTTTCTTATACAGGTTTGCAACAATTTGAGGGTGAGTTAATGATGACAGAATTTTAATTTTTGGGTGGAGTATCCCTTTAAGTAATGGTTAGTTTAAATGTTAGTAAAGACTGTTCATATAAAGTGTGTCCGACAAAGTCAGAATTGCAAGTTATAATGACTGAATTGTGAAATATAAACACGCAATTGAAAAATTGAAAGAGAATATGAGCCATTTTATGCCTCTTGTCTGTTTCTTTTCATTTTATCCAGTTTACATGTATGCATTTGGTAGATGCATTGACATTCAATGTATGCTTTTTATCAGTTTGTGTGTTCCTTGGGAACCAAAGCCATTAATTTAATATTGTAAATTAAAAGCATAGTAAAGTATTTGCTTTAAATTATTTATTTATTTTTGACACTGATAAAAAAACATATTTTTTCCCCAAAAGGACAAATTAAAATCTGAACTGGACTGGGTCAGCAAAAATAGTACTAATAAATAAATAAATGGTTGAGCCTTCCAAACTTTTGACTAGTTGTGCACATGTAGTGCATTTCATTCCAAAGGACACCACTAATTAGTCTTGCGGCTTCTAAATCACTTATCTTTCGGTTTCGGTCAAAGATCTGTGTTAAAGTACATCCAGCAGTTATGATGCAATATTCATATTGCTGACATAGGCCCTACTGTCAGCTAAAATTAATGTTCAGTCATTAATTTAACATGTTATGAATCACATATATCCATCTATTTTATATATTATCTTCAGTCTACCTAGACTTTAAATTGAGTTGGGTTTAGAAATGTTCCACCTGAATCTGGAGTATAGGCTATTTGAAATTAGCCACCTTATTACTAGCATCAGAGCACTCACCTTTTTGACTTGAAAATGCAAGTCTTCCAGTGTCATTAGCCTCCAGTTATTTTTGCTGTACAAAAACAGGCCATGATGCTGCTTCAACTGACGGAACGGACAAATTGACACAAAATTATAAACATAGTTGGTTATATATGTCTTCTTAAGTAAGTGTAAACAGCCGAGAAAGACAATGCATTGTACAGTATCAGTATAATGGATCTGTGCATTCATATTAAAGTGACACTAGCCTAATATTCCTGCTTCTGTCTATGTTAATCAATTAACCAAAGACAAAGAAAAAAAACAATCACTGCTCTTGACTGAATAACTTTTTAACTTTTAAGTATTATTCTATATTTCATTGATACAGCGAAGACTATGCAGTGTTATTTTACATTTGATATTACATTGTAAATATATATATAAAAAATGTATGTATTGTATTAGTGCAGTAATGTTGGGAATAGTGAATGGACAATTTCAGAGACAGCCTGTCATCAATGTTTTAAACAAAACAGTTGAGTGAATGATTCAAATGAACCACAAAAGACCGTCACTTGTCGCCACCCACTGGTAGAAATTGCTTAATAATTCCCACCACTAATGCTCAAGCTGACAGTTCTTCTGGCACATGCAAACACAAAGACAAGCTGTATGATAAGTCAATAGTTGTTGGATTGTATATCAACACCCTTAACTGGTCATAATTTAATTATAATTTTCAGTTTTGTATGGTGTGTGCTTGTAAAATGTGCAAAACTAACCAAGATTGAAGTATTTTGTAGGTTGCTGATGCCATTAATCTTTAATTTGTGTCCATGTAGGCGAAATGCCATCAGTACAGCTTCAGTGGGAGTGCGGTCTCTCGCCTCCATCCCCTCTCTGCCCTCGTCTGTGGCTGAGTTTGTGTCTGGAGCAGTGGCTGAGTGTAAACCTGCTAAAGTGCACGTGGTCACAGGCACACCAGATGAGACGGCAGACATCCTGGCCAACCTGGAGAAAGAGGGCATGGTAAAGAAACTCAGCAAATATGAAAACTGGTAAGTTGTTTTTTGCTGATCACATTGTAAGTATTTTTAAAGTTTTTTTTCAGATATTACATATGTGATTTCAATAACCAGATGCATTTACACTGGTAAATGGACCACCTCCTGGTGTGGTGTGAGTGATCGGATTTAAATCCATCTCGAAAGCGTTTTGGAGGGCATTTACACCTGGGTCTTTTCACGATCGGATAAATATCCAATCAAAGAAAATGTATGAAGTGACCAGGTGTAAACAGGCTTGCATTGATACTGTAAATCCGATGTTAAAACAAGTGGTGAGGAAGCCTCCTGAGCTGAAATTCAGATATGATAATGGCCGTTTTGTTTCTGACACGTGCTGTAAGCAGTTGACCAATCACAGACTGGGCTGTCTGACCAATCAGAAAGGAGAGGTTTAGAGAGACCTGATCCTTTCTTTAACTGTTTCAGGCACTGTTAGAAAAGAGGTAATGATGAAATGTATATTATGAGGACATTAAAAAGTGTTTTTGGTTACCCTGAATGCATGTAAACCTATTGTTGGGCATCTCCAAAACAAAATGAACAAAAAAGAACCTTTATAACAGCATACTAGGGGCACTTTAAGAAATACTGAGGATAATATGAATGGTCTGACATAATCCTGATTTAAATTTCCACTGATTCATAATCATTTCTGTATACAGCTGGCTGGCACGTACTGACCCTAAAGATGTGGCTCGCGTGGAGAGTAAGACCGTGATTGTCACGAAGGTCCAAAGGGACACTATCCCCATCCCCACCGGAGGTGCCAAGTCCCAACTGGGTAGCTGGATGAGTGAGGCAGACTTCCAGAAGGCCAGAGAGGACCGCTTTCCTGGCTGCATGGCAGGTGTGTGTTACTCAAATCACTGATCAATTGCTGAAACCTGTCAAATAGTTCATCCAGCCACCAGAAAAAATAAAAGTTGTGGAAAATATGTCTTAAAAAGAACGGAAAAAAGTATTTTATTGACTTTGAATATATAATTATAAATAAATGATATTATAAAATGTTGCTGAATATGACAAAGGCAAGAATCGATGAAAACATGCAATATTAATGACACCACTGTGATCCAGGCATCTGAATCAGCTCTTTAAAATACTAAAAGTGCACTTGTCTATATTGTGTGCCTAGATATATGCCCGGTTATAATGCTCTTCTCCATTATTTGATGATCATATGATGAATTACTGCTGCCATGGTCAATGGTAAATGTACACAAACCAGAGCTCTCTTAAATCAAATTAATTTTGTTGTGGCACCTGCTTTTCATGGACAGCAATAGTGCAGTGTAAATTGCGTCGAGCTAAAATAAACATTATCATTCGTATTTAACCTGGAATGTTCCTTTAAAATCCAAATAATACACATGATCATGTAGGATAGGCTGGGAGGAAACTGTAATGCCTAAAAAGTCTGAATATTTCTTACTTTCTATCCCTCTGTAGGACGCACTATGTATGTGATCCCCTTCAGTATGGGCCCTGTGAACTCTTCTCTTGCTAAGTTTGGTGTTCAGGTGACAGATTCTCCATATGTAGTGGCTAGCATGGGCGTCATGACACGCATGGGGACGCCTGTGCTGGAGAAACTAGCAGAGGGGGCGGAGTTTGTGCGCTGCCAGCACTCTGTGGGCCGACCTTTACCACTCAAAGGTACCTTAACTGCTATAATTTAATGTCATCTTAAATGTAAACGTGATTCAATCCATCAAATGAAACTCTAAAGTTCACACTTTTTTTCAAATGACCCATTTTGTCTTTTTTAGTTGCATTTTCTGAACAAAACCAATATTATTATCAGTTTAATGTGTCCTTGTGGATTAAAAGTATTAGGCCTGGTTTCACAGACAGGGTTTAGATTAAGCCAGGATTAGGCCTCAATTTCAATTAGGACATTTAAGTAGCTTTTATAATTGTTCTTTAGAAAAAAAGCAATACTGGTATTGAGACAATACAACACAAACTAAAGTTACGAAAGTGAAATCATACTTTACCACCCCTTTAAGCCTTGTCTGTGAAACCAGGGGTAAAAAAAAAAGCTGTAATGTATATGTTTTTCTTATCTATTTCTCTGTCTCTGTTGTTCCCACACAGCTCCTTTAGTAAACAGCTGGCCTTGTAACCCAGAGAAGGTGTTGATCTCACATCTCCCAGACACCAGGCAGATCTTATCCTTCGGCAGCGGTTACGGCGGAAACTCTCTCCTTGGAAAGAAGTGCTTTGCTCTTCGTATCGCCTCACGCATCGCCAAAGACGAAGGCTGGTTGGCTGAACACATGCTGGTATGGGACATCAGACACAATCCTGGTTCTTGCTTGCGAGTTTACAACAAATTCGTTTAATTTCATTTCATTATTTATTTATAAAGCACATTTAAAAACAACCCACGGTTGATCAAAGTGCTGAACAAAACAAGATAGTCAAAGACAGAAGTTACAATCTATTAAATTAGACACAAAGATAAATAATACATTAAATACATTACGATTCAAAATTGAATAATACGTTCAAGTTAAAAATGATCCAAAATACGTATATAAATCAGCCAGTGTTCAAAACTATCTGCTTGCCGTAGCTCGATTCAAAACGGTAAGCATGTAATAATATTTTTAATCCCAGTGGTACTGGTGGATTTCCGCAGGAAATCAGATCATGTCTTTATGCAAAGTATAATTTGCGTGGTTTGACATGATATGAGCGATCGTTAGATTTAATCAGCGCAATTTACTGCAATGCTTTTTTCAGATGGTAAGCCAGAAAAACAAAAGTGGATATTACTTACTTGTTCAGATGACATTTTAGGGTGAACATTTTTATATTGGTCAATCAATCTTCCAAAAAGTAGAATCTGTATCCAAAAAGTAGACTCTGAATGCCAGGATCCACACCGCATGGTGACTGACAGCCGCACATTCTCCTCAAAACATTGGATTCATCCGCGCTGTGCCGTGCCGAGGCACAACTCACGTAAAGTTGATAATTCTGTGAATGAACAGAATTTTGCAGCTTTAAAAAAATGTGTTTTAAGCTTTGATTTAAAATTGGCAAGTAATGACACCATTTGGATCAATACTGGTAGGCTATTCCACAGTTATTCCTAAGTGACCTGGAAGGGTTGTGAAAATGTAATAAATCAGATAAATACCCTGATGCTAGGCCGTATAATGATTTAAAAACAAAAAGATTTTGAACTCAATTCTCAGTGTGACCGGTATCCAGTGTAGCGAAGTTAATATGGGAGTAATGTGATCGAATTTTCGACTACCAGTCAGCCTGGCAGCAGCATTTTGAACCATTTGAAGATGCCCAATTGATAATTGGTTAACTCCATAATAAAGTGCATTGCAATACTCAAGGGGTGTTGAAGTTCTTCAGAGTGAGAAAAGATTTAACTTTTGCAAGACTTCGTAAATGAAAGAAACATGATTTTATGTCTGAATATATTTGTTTATCAAACTTGAGGCCTGAATCAAACAGAACACAAAGGTTTTTCACAAATGAGGTAACATGAGAATTGAAGTCGCCAAGGTCCAGATTACCAAAGTCATAGAAATTACTTGATCCAAACTGTATTACTTAAGTTTTATTCTCATTTAAAGCCATTTGTGTAAGCCATAGTTTCACTTCCTGAAAACATGCAAGCAGGATTTCTAAAGAAGCTGAATTATTTTGTTTGAATGGGAGGTAATGCAGTGCATCTTACTGTTGTATTACTCTCTTAGCTGGAGTATTCATGTATAAAACATGATGTTGATACTCCTTCCTGTTTCTTTTCCCTCCAGATTCTGGGCATCACAAATCCTCAGGGTGTAAAACGGTACATTGCAGCTGCGTTCCCAAGCGCTTGTGGGAAAACTAACCTTGCCATGATGAAACCATCACTACCAGGCTGGAAGGTGGAGTGTGTGGGCGATGACATCGCCTGGATGAAATTTGACAGTCAGGGTGAGAAATATGACCTGTTTCTCAGCAGATGCAAATGTTGACTCAAGTGTGGGTTTATGGACAGTCAGAAATCTCTTATTTTAGCTTGTTTATTGGGCAGCAAAGAGTTAACTAATTAAAATAGAAATAATTGCATGGCTCAGCTAGCTAACACTTAATTAACAGTTGCTCAGAAACAGGTTTGCAGTATAGTGTATTCATGTATGATGTGAGGAATCTTTTAAGATGAATACAGTTGTGTATGATTATAAATAGATGTTTTCAATACAAATGGTGGTGCATTTTGACTCTCTTCACCAGGTAAGCTCAGAGCTATTAATCCAGAGAATGGTTTCTTTGGAGTTGCCCCCGGGACGTCCCTAAAGACCAACCCTCATGCCATGTCAACCATCTCCAGGAACACAGTGTTCACTAACGTAGGAGAGACCAGCGATGGGGGAGTTTGGTGGGAGGGTCTGGATCCGCCCGCATCCGGCATCAAACTCACAGACTGGCATGGAAAATCATGGAAATATGGTAAAATTATTGATTGGTAAAGTCATTTTGACAAAATATCTGCAGACATGAAAAAAATGTGCAATCCAAACTTAAATTGTTGAATGCTTTGAATGCTTTAAAATGCTTTGGAATAGACCTAAGGTTGGTCTCTTTTTAAAGAAGACTCATCAGATTACATAGCACTTCAAAAAATGAAAAACGTTAAAAGGTTTATAGAAGTTTAAATTGAATGTAGTGTGCTAAACATTTTTTATTTTTTACAAAATATTTATATTACAAAGCAATTTATGCTATGAAATCAAATCCACGTATCTAACCAGGTTGTGTTCCAAATTTGAAGTTGATATCATAAGAATTGAAGTTACCATGAGATTTTGTTTAGGCTCTGTCCACCCCCCCCAAAAAAATCTACCATAAATATATAACACATTTATTTTTGTGAGTGAATGCCGCAAAATAGCGAACATAAATGGACAACTTTAAAGATTTTCTCAATATTTAGATTGCACCCTCAGATTCCAAATATTGCCCTATCCTAACAAACCACACATGAATTGAAAGCTTATTTATTCAGCTTTTAGATGACCAATAAATCTAATTTTTAAAAATAATTTACTTATGTGACTGGTTTTGTGGTCCAGGGTCACATTTATAATGATTAATAAAATTTGTAATTGGGAAAAAAGGCAATAAAAAAAGAGTGTCAATCGTCCCACTGAAAGTTAAGGGAAACATTCATTAATATATCAGTTTAATTTCTAAATAAAATTATTGATTAACAAAAAGTGTATATGATTTTAATTTTTATAACTCCTTTTCTGTTTCTCAGGTGATTCTACACTGTGTGCTCACCCGAACTCCAGGTTTTGTGCCCCTGCTGGCCAGTGCCCTATCATAGACCCACGCTGGGAGAGTGATGAGGGCGTCCCTATTGATGCCATTGTATTTGGTGGCAGAAGACCAGAAGGTGGGTCGTGGGTGTCACTGAATCAAAACTTTTATACTTGTTACAGTATACTACATAAACCTATGTTTATATGAGATATATATTATATCTAAAAATGTACCTGTCTGTTTTCCCAGGTGTGCCTTTGGTGTACGAGTCCTTTAACTGGCGTCATGGTGTGTTTGTGGGTGCAGCCATGAGATCTGAATCCACAGCCGCTGCTGAACATAAAGGTACAAACTTTCATTTCTCCATATGATAAATAGTTGGTTACACAACTATCAGTAGCACTTTGTGACAAACTGAACAAAAACCTAATACTGTTAGTGTTATTTTTCACAAATGACAATATATATGGCTAATTTTCCTCAGGTAAAGTAATCATGCATGACCCCTTCGCAATGCGTCCTTTCTTCGGCTACAACTTCGGTGACTATCTGACCCACTGGTTGAGTATGGAGACGCGCAAGGGCCCGACCCAGCTCCCCAAGATCTTCCACGTCAACTGGTTCCGGAAAGATCAGAAGACCGGCTCTTTCCTGTGGCCAGGCTTTGGAGAGAACGCCCGTGTCCTCGAGTGGATCTTCAAACGTTGCAGCCGTAGCAGTGAAGACGAGGCTGCCACCAAGAGCATTGTGGGATGGATTCCACAAAGCGGTGCCATAAACACAGAAGGCCTGGGTGGGAATATTGATATGGGTGCCCTCTTTGACCTGCCCAAACCCTTCTGGCAGAAGGAAGCTCAGGAGCTTCGGAGCTACTTCACCCAGCAGGTTGGCGCTGATCTACCGGCACAAGTGGAAGGAGAGCTGAAGGCGCTGGAAGAGAGAGTGAGGAATTGAGCAGACACTACATTACATTAATGTTGAGTAGATGTGAGGAATAGGACGGGGTGAGGTGGAGGTAACTGTTTTAATGTGACTGACTGTTGCACTGCAGTGGACACTGCATCTGAGAAACCCAAAACCAAAAAGTTTGCTAGATGCCAAAAAGTTCACTGGATGGCACCAATAACTAGGTGCCTTACTTTATCTTACCGTAGAAGCTAAAAACTCTATTTAATGTTTACATGCTATCTACCAAAATGCCATTTTAGATTATCTTCGGTGCAAACAAGGTGACATGATGAATTTAAACTACAGCATCAAGTTTATGAGTACACTACCTATTATCTAGTCATTTTAAGAAGAAATATCAGACATGTCTTTAAGGAAAGCACCAATATCATCATTGGTTACCTAATGAAAACCGCATTTTTATTTCCAAAGAATTTTACTTTTATGTGTGTAATATGATTGATGTGATTCAGGATGAGCTGGGGTTGAAGGATCCGGACCAAAGAGTACCAATGAGTCTCAGTCTTTGAATGTGTGTTTTTACCCGAGCTGACTGAATAAATACAACTCTAAAACAAACTTCATGTGCGTCAGTAGGTTTTCTTATATCATAAAATGTTGCAATAAAATCTTTCTTTAACTATAAACAAAGATGGAATGATATCGTGTGTCAAGTATACAGGTAGGTGTTATATACTTCACACAATATGCCATAAATCTCACTTGGGGAGTATCCATATTGTGGAGTAAGATTAATTTGGAATGTGAATTTTACTAAACAAATACTCTTCAGTGATCAAACACTGAACTGACATGAGAAATAAGTCATAAAAAAATTGTTAATGGGACAATTGAACCTTAAAAAAGGTTTGCTTGTGTGTTTTATGATTCCTAACATTTTTTATACATCAGGCTTTTATGGCTCATAAATTATGATGTAGTGAGAATGTGGAACTCAGGGTTATTTATATGGCCAAAACGTAAGATGAAATTCTGATAGCTGGTTGTTTAAATCAATGAGATTAACAGTATAACAGATTATAATGCATATAAATACATAAATATCTCCCAATAATATATTTGAGAAAGAATATATTTAATGCTTATAAAGTTATGATCATAGATATAGTTTTTCTTGTGTTTAGTTTATCACATTTGATATTCAGGATTGATTATTCTTAAAAAATGATAAATGATCAAGTAAACCTAAGCTTCAGTCCAGTTTAGTGAAAAAACATGTGCAAAAACATGACTTATGCATGACAATTATACCAAAAGGCCTTTTACTTGTTTAAAAAGGTTCAACTATCAAGGCCAGAGGGCATGTAAAAAACTGTATACAAAACGTTTTTCGGGCAAATATTTTGATCATATCGGAAAAATGGGTCACACATTAGATTAGGGTCCAATTCTTACTTAAACCAGCAGGGGTCACTCATACTTCATTAAATTATTAGGTAATTTTGTCGACCGAAATACATCTGTCTACCGTTTTTGGCAAACATACTTATGAAAAATAATGTATATTCTATATAAAAACATATTTATGGTGCTAAGGGTGGTGCTGGAAAACTGTCAAGGAACAGAAGTATGTATAGGCCTATGCTGTGTATGTAGCCTCTCATCTTGTTATTTAAAGGGTTAGTTCACCCAAAAATGAAAATTAAGTCATTAATTACTCACCCCCATGCTGTACCAACCCCGTAAGACCTTCGTTCATCTTCAGAACACAAATGAAGATATTTTTGATTAAATTTCAGAGGTGGATCACTAAGGGATCGAATCTTGACGGCCCAGAAAGTCATTGAAGAAAATGTTTAAATATGTGACAACAGTGACTCAAGTAACGAGTATCCAGGTTTTGTGTACGAGTATCAAGTGACGAGAATACTTTTTGTGCAAAAAAAAAAACAAAAAAAAACAACGACTTTATTCGACTATTCCTTTTCTTCCTTGTAGACCTGAGACGAGTTCAAGAGATTTACACGACGCATGCGCAAGAACTGAACTGATCGCAATTCTCGCGCATGCGTCGTGGAAATCTCTTGAACTCTCGGCAGGCCTACAAGCGTCATAGCGACTGGACTGTATGGGGGTGCAGATTGTCCCTGGACAGTTCTTGTGGGCTAAGATGCGATGAGGGCACGAGCGCCCTTCATTGGACGTGACGCCATGCCGGGCTCAGTGGTAGGCTGCTGCAGTTGCCGCAGGGCAGCCAATAAGCACGCTAGACAGCTGCTCTAGGTCTGCTAGCTGCTACACTGCGTTGATAAATGAATACAAAAATTAAGGATAATTATTGGCTTCAATATCTCGAAAAGATTAATCTCTCCCGTAGCATAAGCAAACTTACGCAATACGAGAGAAACTCTCGTAAGAGAACTTGGGTCTTCAGCCGACAGAGTTTATCCCATCTGGCTAGTGCGGTTCCCATAATGTTTATGCATTTGTTCAGTAGGTGGAGAGTAGGAAGTCTACTCTTGTGTTGTGGCCATTCGAATGCAAATGACCACGTGAGCATTTACTCTACAAAAGCAATACAGCTGAATGCGTTTTTGACTACCGCTGGAAGTGGTAGAAAGTGGAAAAGCTCAAAACGTTTTAGACCCCATTGACTGTATTTAGCGTCATCCACTTGTGATCCGATCAACTAAAACACATCTTTATATACCAGGTGTAAACAGGGCCTCCGATTTATTGCATGCACACAGGGACCTGGTTCTCAGACACCTCAGCTGCAGGGCTTCAGGTCAACTGAAGGCATATGAGACAGCTTCATCATGGCTTCAGACTCGAGGAATGTCATGTACAGTACTACAGGCACCCTGTTATACTCACAGTCACACCAGTAGGGACGTCATATGGTCACGCTGACGGAGTTCCTCATAGTGTCCTATTTAGATGCAGTATCTCGTTTCCCTTCTCAAGGGACCATGGGTATATTTGTAACCCGTGTTATTTATGATCACTCAGAAGCACGTAATTTTTCTGAGCTCATGGGCAAACCAATGGACATTGCCTGGAACATATTTATTTGTTCTTTACTACTAACTATTCGCTGGTATTTTTTGCACTATTTATTTAAAAATTAAAACATTGACTACAATTATATGAATTTGTGTCAAGAACAGTTGTCTGTTATTGTATTTTGTGTTATAATAAAACTTGCTGTATGATTTAAATGAGGTGACAAATCAGTTAGAATCTCCTCACACCATAAATCCAAACAAACCTCACGGTAAAGATTTTGCATGAACTTTAAATTAATTAGCTGTTAAAGGAGAACTTCTGCGAACAATGAACCTTTCGTCTAATAAAACATTGGTACCTAGTCAACCGTTCTCTGCAATTTGTTTTCATGATAATCGAATGTAAAGAGTTTTATCCCTAAAAACTGTTTAGCATATAATGCCATATGGGGGCATTGACTAAGTAAAAAGAAATCGCTAATTTATACCACTAACAAGGCTGAGTGAGCTGAACTGTATGAAGTTCAGCGAACTTCTGAACTGTATGAACCATAGACAGTATAAGAAATGGACAGAGCGATCTCATTGGAACTCCAGTGAGACGATTGAAACCTGTTTTTGGTGATTTTTTAGCACTTCCGTTCCTGACGCGCAGACTCAAACTGAGCTTGATGACGTAGATGTGACGTGAGCAACCCGTCTGTCTTCTAGTGCCGTGGCATGAGAAATCTGAATCATTCCCTTCCGAAACTTGCAGAGGCGGAGAGGGTGAGCTGTCCATGAGCTAGGAGCAGGAGAAACTTTTGCTAGGTATTCTGATTAATTATTTTGTCATTTTGCCTCCACGTATCCCCGATTGCGCGTGAGCTTCTTCTCCTGTCCATACGGTCGTGTGGGTATGACGCAATCGTTAGCTTACTTTCACTAAAACTGCTTCTACGGGGCCATAACATAAGCTAGAAGGTAATGGAGCATTTTACACATTGTCGTGTTTCTTTAGAAATAATTAAAGGACAAATGGGGTCTTTAGACGCCTCAGATATAAAGTTATTCGCCGTCAAAGTGACGCCAAAATGAATGGGAGTCAATGGAAATGCTAACTCAAGTGAAGTTCTGCTACAAGATGTCAGCTCCCGCGAGGCTTCAACTTCCGGTCGATGGATTACCCCCTTGGTATGAACGGCGTTCGGGGATCGACTTATCGAGACTATTTTCTAAGATGGCTCCTGCTGTGTATACGCGAAGTGAACTGTCTTTATAAAGTATCTTCTTATTAAACGGTCTGTACACTTACAAAGTTCTCAATGCTTCGTTTTGCATGTATGGACCCTCATTATGTTAGTAAGCGTTAGTGTGGGGCTATTTTGGGCCTTGTCAGTGGTATGAACTAGCGATTTCTTTTTACTTAGTCAATGCCCCCGGCCCATTCTAAACAGTTTTTAGAGATGAAACTCTTTACATTCAATTATCATGAAAACAAATCTCAGAGAACGATTGATTAGGTACCGAGGTTTTATTAGACCAAAGGTTCATTGTTCTCCTTTAATTAGATATACGAACATAGTGAATAATGATAGAAAAATAGTGAGTGAGAAAGAAAAAAGTCAAATGTAGTATATTTAGAATTTGAGCAGAGTTTAAACTGAACTGAAAAGCAGAAGTGTCCAAATATGTCCTCATCCTGCAACAACTTCTAAAGTTAGTAAAGGCTGAGATATAATCTAGCACCATCAACAATGTTGCTTGGATGAGATTTTTTAACATTGCATCTGGAAGATATTTATTATTGTGTTCTGATTTGAAATGCAATTTAAATAAATTGACGCTGAATGTGTAGGGTAATCTGAAAAGGGTAAAACAATATAAATGATTGAATGATTCTCAACCATTTATTTACTCAAATGGCCACAAAAAGCACACAGCATATACACATCAAAAAGCATATTTCATCAAATTCTGGTCCTATATATGTATGTATGTGTGTATGAATGTGTGTATATACAACATTTCAAACAACAATCAATCAGATTTGAGAGACACAGTATTATTCATCACCTCATTTTAGGAGTACGTTATGGGCAGGGTAACTTTTAAGGCTACGACTCAATTTTCAGACAGGAATGTAGTTCCAGGGTCAACAAAATTGATGATCCAGCTGTCAAAAAATCACAGTGACCTATAGTTTAACAAGATTTTTTTTGTTTAAATTAACAAAGTAACCAGCATACATATTCATAGCTGTCCAATAAAAGCATTTAATATTATATACAAATTATATTCCTTTCAGATGTTAGGGTTTGCAATGTTACATTTGTTTGTCCATTTGCTCAACGCTTTTGATTCTTGTTGTTTCTCCCTGTCACTTGAATCTCAGCATACTCTGTCTGTGGGTCATTGTTTGAGTGTTCCCTTGTCATGTCACCCGTCTGGAGTTTGGAGAAGTCAATCTCTCCATAGTGGAGATCATCAGTTTCTTTCTTTTCACTTTTCTTGCTGATCGCAGTGGAACTGTTAGCATAGATAGCCACCATGTCACCGTTTTTATCCGTAGCCTGAGGAAAATAAGTCATTTTAAAATTATTAATTTTGAAATTGAATTCTGCTGCAAATTAAGTGTTGTTTGAGGAGATCCTATAGTGAGTGAGTTTTTAGAAGATTAGTAGAAAACCATTTACTTTTAACAACATTCAGTGACTCTTTCAGATTACATTGGTAAAACAATAGGTGGCAATCATTGATTCATTCGTGCAACTTAATCACTCATTTAGGCTGCATCCGAAAACTTAGGCAACTGTAAACCTTCATATTACATTGGTAAAACAATAGGTGGCGACGAAGGACTGTCTCAATGAGTGAATCATTGATTCATTCACTCAACTTAATCACTCATTTAGGCTGCATCCAAAAACTTAGGCAACTTAGGCAATTGTAAACCTTCAGATTACATTGGTAAAACAATAGGTGGCGATGAGGGACTGTCTCAATGAGTGAATCATTGATTCATTCACTCACTCAACTTAATCACTCATTTAGGCTGCATCCGAAAACTTAGGCAGCTGACATGTTGCCTCGCTGCCTTAATAGGCAATGACTCTGCAGACAGCACTTGTGCACGAAGGTACCTTCTGAAACTGATTTCGGACAGACGTCTGTGGCAACGTAGCAGTTTAATGATCCACAGCAAAATAGAGCGAGTGTTGGTGAGAACTAAACAAATATTTGTTAACTACAGTAGTAATTTCTCGCTAGAAATGACATCAGAAGTGGAAAACATTGGTCAAAAATGTACAATCACACCCAAACTGACCAGCAACTGCAACCTTCAGACGACATCTTTCTTTTTGTAGTTAAATTGTCACCAATGGAACGCACAGGATTGTGGGATACCAAAGGCAGCGAAGGATACATCTACGCTGCCTTCAAAAATCGATCAGATGAAAGAATCTCAGGCGACAGGAAGTGAAGCTAACATTGAAATCGGACGTGCATTGATGCCTTCCTACCTTGGAATACGTCCTCCAAAGGTAAAATTTAAAGGTTAAGTTTTCGGATGCCACCATAACTTGACAGCATCTGAAATCGCATACTTCCCTACTACATAAGAGTTGAAAAACAGACTATGTGACAGCCAACATTTGTATGTCTGGGGCCCATAGGTTTGAAATGGGCTGAAAAAATGGGCCCCATGTAGGATTGTCTGCAGGTTACATAATGGCCCCATTTTAATTGCCCAGATGAATTTCATGTAGGATTGCACTTGGTACTACACTCTAAAAATGCTGGGCTGTTTAAACCCAAACTTGGGTCAAATATGGACAAACCCAACTATTGGGTTAAATAATTTAAATATAAGACTTATTTAACCCAAGTTTGGGTTTAAACAACCCAGCCTTTTTTTAGAGTGTAGGTGGGACCCAATTGGGCAACATGCAAAAGACCCATCTCGGTCCCAGCTTTAACCCAGCCAACATTGGGACCTTATGGGTATGAAATGGGCTGAAGAATGGTCTCTGTATGGGATTGTCCGCAGGTTACATAATGACTCCATGTTAATTGCCCAGGTGGATTGGGTGAGACCCAAGTGGGCAACATGCACAAGACCCATCTCGGTCCCAGCTGCCAATATTTGAATGTGGGGCTCATGCGGGTTTGAAATGGGCAGAAAAATGGGCTCTGTATGGGATTGTCCGTGGGTTCCATAATGGCCCCATGTTAATTGCACAGATGGATTTCATGGATTGCACTTGGTACTAGGTGGGACATAATAATAATAATTAATAATTCGTTACATTTATATAGCGCTTTTCTGGACACTCAAAGCGCTTCACATAGAAGGGGGGGATCTCCTCAACCACCACCAATGTGCAGCATCCACCTGGATGATGCGACGGCAGCCATATTGCGCCAGAACGCTCACCACACACCAGCTTTCTGGTGGAGAGGAGACAGTGATGAAGCCAATTGGTGTATATGGGGATGATTAGGAGGCCATGATGGACAGAGGCCACTGGGCAAATTTGGCCAGGATGCCGGGGTTACACCCCTACTCTTTCGAAAGACATCGTGGGATTTTTTTTTATGACCACAGAAAGTCAAGACCTCGGTTTAACGTCTCATCCGAAGGACGGTGCTCTTTTTTGACAGCATAGTGTCCCCATCACTTTACTGGGGCGTTAGGACCCACACAGACCACAGGGTGAGCACCCCCTGCTGGCCTCACTAACACCTCTACCAGCAGCAACCTGGCTTTCTCACAAGGTCTCCCATCCAGGTACTAACCAGGCTCAGCCCTGCTTAGCTTTAATGGGCAACCAGTCTTGGGCTACAGGGTGATATGGCTGCTGGCAAGATACATGCACAAGACCAATCTCGGTCCTAGCTTAAGAAAGTATGTCCGAATTCACAGTACTCATAAAAGAGTAGGCAAAAAGTATGCGGATGACCTTCTTCTAGCAAGATTCTGAGGTGTGCATTCGATGGACACTTTACTATCCATGATGCTGCGGGAGAGGATTTACGAATGGCAGTAAAGCGGTACAACTGACACCGGTAGTGGTAGACTACATGATAATGACAACATATCGAATGTAGTATGCACAGATAACTTTCATACTTAACACACGGTTCCTTCGTTAATGAATAACTACACAAGAACCAATAAGTAACACAATATTAACAATCTAGCAACTATTATTAACTAACAAGAAACTCTGATTAACGAACTAGTAAGTAATAGCGAACAGATGAAAATGGTAGTTCACTAACTAATCAATAACTACAAATTTTTAATGCTTCCCAGAGAACTACTGAAAAAGTTTATTAACAATCTAACTAAAACTAAAAATAAATGCTGATTAATGAATTAGTAAGTAATAGTGCACAGATGAAAGTGTTACATACATCTGTGGGAATTACTAATTATTTGGATCTGTATTACTAGTAAAGACTCAAGTGTTACTACATACTTCTAAAGAAATGTTCACCAAAAATCTCAAACGCTTGAAGACTTTAGTGTTTGGTTGCACCAAGTCATAACTAGATCATGTAGTAACACTTGAGTCATTAGTTGGTTCCAATGATCTTCACTATAGAATACGGAGCCAAATGATTAGTAATTCAAACAGAAATATGTAGTAACACTTTCATCTGTGTACTATTACTTACTAATTCATTAATCAGCGTTTAATTTTAGTTAATAGTAGTTACTAGATTGTTAATAAACTTTTTCAGTAGTTCTCTGGGAAGCATTAAAAATAGTAGTTACTCAGTAAATAATGAACTACACTGTTAACAATTTTCTTGTATTTTTACAGTACAGTACTGGCAGCAAGGTTGCCAGCAAGGTACTGTATTTTCGATTTACAGTAACTGTACTGTAATTCAATTTACAGTACACACGACCAGTACTGTAAACTACTAAACAGTATTGTCCTGTATTTTTACTGTATTTTGTCATTTTTGTCTGCTTCTGTTGTAATTAATATGGTATTGTACTGTAATATCCATATTGATACATTATTGCAAAATATTGTAATTTTCAAATTACTAATGATATTATAACTATATAATATGTAGTTATTACAGTAAATAAATCTATAGGTAATAATATTATAATGCAACTTGCAAATCAAAAGACAATCCAAACAATGTTCTGGTCAAAAAATATTTTTATTGATCAATTGCACTATTAAAACCATGTATTGTGAACGCATTTAAAGGGATAGTTCACTTTGAAATTAATGTTTGGTATGTTTTAGCTTACCTCAAGGCAAGGGCATCTAAGATGTAGGTGTCTTTGTTTCCACAGTATTTTCAATTTTGATAATTTTAGGTCAAACCAACGCATTCTCATCCTTTAACGGCATATAGAACGCTATATGACAAAACGGCGCTATACTACGCACATGGCACCCGTTATCGTTAATATAACACGTGCTGTGAGGGCTAAGTTTAGGTGTGGGGTAGGGTGTGCGTGTCATATTCACGATAAAGGACTTATAACGTCTTGGGTTCGCGTGTTATATTAACGATAAAGGGTGCCATGTGCGTAGTATAGCGCCGTTTTGTCATATAGCGTTCTATATGACGTTAAAGGATGAGAACGGGCTGGTCAAACCGTTCACTTTCATCTGTTTGCTATTGCTTACTAGTTCGTTAATCAGAGTTTCTTGTTAGTTAATAATAGTTACTAGATTGTTAATATTGTGTTACTCATTGGTTCTTGAGTAGTTATTCATTAACGAAGGAACCGTATTCTAAAGTGTTACCCACATTTTTTACGTGATTGTGAAGTAATTACTTATTAAAAAAAAATGTTGAATTGCAATTGCAATTGCAAAGGTAAATTCTGTGGTGATTCGTTTGGAACATTTTTTGCTGTGGACAAAACAACTAACAATATTTTGTTTAAAATATAAGTTACTTGATGCTAATGTCTTGTTTATTTAACTGTTTCATGTCGTTTAGTAGAACCCACCTGATCTCTTCCTATGACATGAGCTTGACTTGATGTCTTTGTTCTGTTGTAAAAAAGTAAATGAAATGATCAAGTAATTCAATAATTGAATGAATGAATTAATTAATTTACATATATATTTCTATTATTTTACCTCAAACAGTAAAAAAGTACTGCAGACAACAGAACAAAAGCCAAAAGTCCTCCTGTACAACCATATATCACACGCTGAGAGAATCCACTCTCTTCTAAAATAAAACAGAGTTAACCAGGATTGTGTTTTAAACAGTATTCATGAATCCGGTACATCTGAAGCCAGTGCTTAATTTACCTTCAACTGTGAGATGGATCTCTGCTGACTGATTTCCATGTTTATTTTGAGCAATACAGAAGTATGATCTTGTGTCATTATGATATACGATGAAACTAATCTTCTTTTCCCAAGCTATAGCCATCTTCTGTCCATGTTTGTACCAGGTGTAGTTCATTTCTTTTGATGGACTGCCTTTGCTTTTGCAGGTCAAAGTCACATTAGTACCAACAGAGACTGAAGCAGATGGATTGATGATGATGTGAGTTTCTTTTGGTGAAACTTTGAAGGAAACACAAGCAGAGTAAGTGAACTTAAAGTTAATAATATTATATTAAATGATAACATTGACCTATTCATTTAATCACATCAGGATTATGAGACAAAACTATTCCAAATCTCTTACACAGGACTCGTAGCATGATCTCGGTGGTCTCCACAGTTGAGTCATTAGATGATTTTCTTGGATATGTAGCAATGCAGGAGATGTTCTTTCTGTGATCCATGTATGAAGCTTTGAAGGTCATGTGTGAAAACACTGACAGGGTTTTATCAGGTTTCTCTTGTAACTGTGTTGTAATGCGGGCAGAATTAGGTATATAAGACCAGGATATTGTAGGAGGTTGTTCTGGGCAGGGGGCTTCAGCGGAGCAGCTCAGATTCACTGTTGTGTTCTCCATTACTTCTTTCAGATCAGTGGGTTTAAGTTCAGGAGGTTGTGGTGAATCTAGGGAAATGATTGACATCATTAAGGAATACATGCAATGCATAGTCGTGTTAAAAAGAGTGGGGTTTTCACAATTGTAGTGTGGTCTATTTGTGTTGTGTTGTTGTTAATGGTGATTTAAAGGGAACTATTTTAACAATTGTGGCAAGGGGGGCGTGGTCTAGCGAAGTCTGTGACAGATACAGTGATCTAAGCACATATTCTAAACCTCACAGCGCAAGTCCACTTAGGGTGTGTCCAAAGCTAGTTCAACGGCGGGAAAAATGGTTGGCGCGCCCAGCACATGGTCTAAAAGGGTTTCCATATTCTCTTAATGAGTAATGGGTATAGCATGCAAAAAAACAATGAGGGCCAGAAGTACGTACATTTACGAATGCAGCGTTAATAACACCATGGCCAAGACGCAGAAAGCGCTTGATGTGAAACCGCAGTGTGCGTGTTATGTACCAAACTTGGAGTTCATCAGGTAGCGCCTGTTCTCACCCATTATACCGTAAATTGTGTGTATTTAAACGTGCTGATGCACTCACACTCACTGCTGATGCTATGACTGTTTGAAATGATCCTGATGCCAATAATGGGCTTTATGCCCAGCTGCACTACTTCCTGAACTTCAGCCAGCTCCTTGTTTCCTGTCTGCAATTATTGGCCAAATTGATTAATTCAGGTGTGCCTGACCTCAGTTGTCATGGCAACAATAATCAGACACACCTGAATTAATCAATTTGGCCAATAATGGCAGACAGGAAACAAGAAGCTGGCTGAAGTTCAGGAAGTAGTGCAGCTGGGCATAAAGCCAATTGTAACGTTGCGAGGAGTTTAACAACTGCTGGAATGGAGTGTGAACGCTGAGTCGGAGATTCAATGTCATCTTTGATTTCTTCCAGTAACTGTAATTTGCAAAGCTGCTTAATCTGTAATGCTTAATGATTTCCTTTTCACTCAACTGAAATAGTGTGATTCTTGTAGCAAAAACCTTTTCAGCTCGTCTCCTTAGCCTATGTCTTGGTCTTGCTCGGATTAATGCTGCCATTTTTCAAGGAGGCATATGCCATGAAACCCGCTTCCCAAGTTACACCTGCTTTTAAGAGGCGGAGAATTTTCAGTTGGAAATAGAGGCGCTTTTACCAGCTTTTTCTGTACACACATAATCTATTTATGGGACACTCCCACTTTCCCAAGCCTGACTTCGTCATACTCATTTTCCGACCAAAAAATGTTGTGGGCGGAGTTCGGGCTGGCATCCAGGCTACACTTTCCCTTGACCATCCCATGAATGCATATGCATGACACGAAAATTTTCAGTTCCCGCGACAGGCAGTCTCCGTTTTCATCTTGGTGTGTCCCGTTCGTACTTCGCCATGGTTGCAAAACAAATACGCCTGATTTGTATAGTACATCTGTACATCTGGCCCTCAGAGTCCAATTTCCCATTCGGTATTTGCAAGACGTAATTTGTAAATGGAAAGGCTGAATGCTTCTCTATCGAGAAAACGGATCTGCCCGTGCAAAAGGTTAAAGTGCACAAGCAGACCATTTACGGGACAAGCCGGATTCCACCATATCTTTATGTACACAATACTAATCTTTTACATTGTAATCCTTTTATTTTTTTAAATATTGGGCATGTTTTTCTGCTGCCGCTCATCTCTGTGTATATAATAAGCAGAGTCTACATGCGCTGTGCACCCGCCTATAAGAGCATATTACTAATTCGCCCTTTAAATAACAAAAAAATACTGCGCCATTGACTTTAGGACAGGTTTTAGTTGGTCATTGGCACAGTCTATTTCAGTTACCTCAAAATAGCAATGCGCCTGAATACACCTCGTTTTCAGATCAGCACACCCATGGGCGCAGATGCATTTCCTATTTAAACAATGTGACGCGGGACGTGAAAATGATAACTGTGTCAGACTGAAACTAACAAAAAAACACTTGCGTTGCGATTGCCGCTGCATGATAGGGTCCAGAGGGTTACTTGGCCCTATGCATTATTCATCAAATAAGAGCAGAATGCATTTTATCAAGACCTTCATAATATGTCACAGTGTTTTTTACATATCGTAAAGTATAAAAATGTATTTATTATCATTATATGAACCACCAACTAGAAAGTTGGTTCAAGCCCCGGTTCCACCTGACCAAGTGTCGAGGTGTCCATGAGCCACTTAAAGGGATAGTTCACTTTGAAATTCATTTTTGATATGTTTTAGCTTACCTCAAGGGCATCCAAGATGTAGGTGTCTTTGTTTCCACAGTATTTTCAATTTTGATATCGTTTTTACCTCGTGCAACCACAGCCACTTCCAACTGATCTGAAGGCACGGGCGCTTCAGTCTGCGAATGCGCCGGAAGTGATCGCTTGCGTGTCTACGTCACTCATTGTTTACACAGAGATTTCGGAAGTTTTACCTTTCACTAAACATATTTAGATATATCGAAATCGTCTTCCATTGCAATTTCCTGTATATCTAAATATGTTTAGATCTTCACAGTGAAAGGTAAAACTTCCGAAATCTCTGTGTAAACAATGAGTGACGTACACACGCAAGAGATCACTTCCGGCGCATGCGCAGACCGAAGCGTCCGTGCCGTCAGATCAGTTGGACGTGGCTGTGGTTACACGAGGTAAAAACGATATAAATACTGTTCGTTTTCTCACACAAACCGCTCGTTTCGTGTCTTAGGCCATCAATGTGTACTTACATTTACGAGTCATTAAATCATGTTTAATTTGGACTTCTCTGTGCATGCTCTTTGAGGTGAACCGAGGGTGGACCCCATAGACCTGCATTATATGACTGATAGACAACGGTTTGACCGAAAAATATCAAAATTGAAAATACTGTGGAAACAAAGACACCTACATCTTGATGCCCTTGAGGTAAGCTAAAACATATCAAAAATTAAAAAATGTGAGGCAAAATGTAAAGTGCTTTGGTGGCCATTGGGTTTGTGAAAGTGCTATATAAATGCAGTCCATTTAACATTTTACCATTAAATAGCAGCTACCAATTATGTAATTAACTATTTTTATGTCAGAAATAATAATTCTTCTCAAAGGTTAAAAAATTCCTCTTTGATATGTAGATTGTCTGTTCAGTGGAGATGACGTTTACCTTTGACAATGATCTTCACAGTCTTTATTACATTGCCTGTATTGGGGTTAAATGTTGCTTTGAACACACTTGGCTCCATTTCCAGTCTGAAGAAGTATAAATCTGAATGATTCATCATGATGTTATAGAAGACAGTTGTGCAATTTCTCTCTCTGAGATTTCCGGTCATCTGTATGTCACTAAATCCTCTTATGATGTTTTCGCTGCTATTAAAAGCTATAAAGCTGTCTTCATCAGCAAACTGTGATTTCTTTTTTAACCAGATCCCATAAATAGATTTTGCCTTGTTAAGTTTGTCCTCAAAATCGGAGATGGTGAATGTACAAGGAATCTGCACACAAGAGCCTGTCAGAGCTGTTACTGTCAGAGGCATCACTGCAGACACATCACCATCAGCTGAAACACATAAAAACACATTAGTAAAGATGTGAAGGAATGAGCATTTGGATTAAAAAATGTATATCAATGCACAAATTATATCCATCCTCACTCATAATGACAACAATGATCTACCAACCTGAGCAAGTATGGATCAATACAGAGCTGATGAAAATGAAGGAAGTGATCTGGATTCCTGCCATCAGGGTTTGTGGATACATGTATTCTGTCGTATTGATTGTTTATTTTATTCATCCACTGTAAATATTCATGTTAAATAAGCTTAAAAAACACTTTCTGTCATAACATCAAAATTACAATTTATTACCATATATTTGATCTGACTCCATCAGCCTGACTGTATTTGGTTACATGAGCAAAAGTGATACATTTGAGCTACAAACATTTTCATTCACTTAACTTCATAAATACATAAGATTATACCAAATTATTTCCTCATTGTCATTTTTTTTTTTTAATTTATTTTTTGGATTGATTCCTGGAACAGAGTTACTTGATTCAGTAAAACTCACTCAGTCAGCAACTAAAGACTCTCGCCACTAGCAACTCAGCTCTCGCTGTTTCAGTTATTTAGATAATTTGTGAACTATGAAATAATGAACATTTTGGTGATCAAGTCATAGCCAACATAAGACATAAAATGTATTGTGTGCGAAAGAAAGGTAAAAGATTAAAATCTGTAAAAATTCTTACCTCTCCAAAAGTACTTTTACTTATAAGAAGCAGAAGTGCCTAAAACTGTCCTCTTTGTGGCAACAGCCTTTTAACATGTTTCACGATGAGACATTGCAAAACACCCATTGTGTAATGTCATCAAACAGGAAGTTTTTTTATAGGAAATATAGGGGGGGGGGGGGGTCTAAGCCTTTGTAAAAGATTTCTGTAAAATGTACTTTTCGTGCACTTTTAGAGTAACGACGTGCTACATGCTCACAATAAGCTTGCAACATCTGTTACACACTGTACAGGTCAGGCAGCCTCACACAAACGTAGTGAATAACACATTTTTACTAAAGTCTAAAGTAGATGAAACTTAGTCTCTCTGTTCTAATTTACAACAAATTCACATAGCTTACATCTGCATGTTTAGCTCCGGTTAGAGGAATTTCCTCTCTGTTTAGTTTTAGCTATCAGTCTTAAGCCACAGAAGCATATATTTACCATTTGTTCAAGTAGGCCATTATGCATTATTTTTATTCAATCTTCTTTGACACTGAATTAACTATGATTAACTGACTGATTTAACTAGGACATTAAAGGGTTAGTTCTCCCAAAAATGAAAATTAAGTCATTAATTACTCACCCCCGTGCTGTACCAACCCCGTAAGACCTTCGTTCATCTTCAGAACACAAATGAAGATATTTTTGATTAAATTTGAGAGGTGGATCACTGCTACAACATAGGCTGCTGAAGGGGTGGTCAAAATCCCTTGCCTCTTCAGCATATATATATATATATTTCATATATCCTTTAATGCTTATGTATTTCTTTTATAAAATCAATAATTAAGTATGTTCATTATTACTTAATCATTTATTGACATATAAATTTATTCTTTGTGCTTTTGCTTGTGAAATAATATTCTTAAATGCATGCTGATGTAAGTCACCAGCTTCTTTTAGGTGCACAACGCCATTTGTCTCTTTCTCTGGTCTCGGGAGAAAGGTTTATGGATCCTAAAGGCGTCGTGAACACATATGTCCAACACATATGATACTTCTCTGTACAAATGGTCAAACAATATTGAGCATTGCTATATTGAACTTGAATTAAAATGTATTCTTTCTATTATATTTGCTTTCTGAGGAGCAAATGTTATCTGTTTTTCTCCCAAACGAGTGAATGTTTTACCATTATGTTTTGGTACACTACACTGATAATAAGCCGCTCAGACTCTCTTTAGCCTTGATAGGAGCTCTTATTTGCTAGTGTCCTATGTGAATGCGGTAACAGTGAAAATAATAGGGAAATAGGGATTTTGGTTTATGTTTGATTAACATAAAGGGGTCATTGAAGCCAACAGTTTAAGGCACCATTTCTTTGTTAAAGTCTTACTCCAGTTAGACTAAAATTTAGTGTTAGTCTTCTTGGTTGCAGGTAAGGAACCACTGCCATTATTGGAGATTGAATGAGTTGTTGTTCTGGACATACTGGCGCCATCAACCCAAATCTGTGACCTGGAAGGTCATTACGTGCCTCTGAATTTCAGATACGTCATCGATGGAGATATGCTTCGTCTATGTGTGGAAAATTACTGTGTTTATCTAGTTCTTAGCCAATGAGAATCATTCAACGTGTAAGCAATGACGTAGCTTAGACCTTGAAAATGGTATAACTGCTGTGATTGTTGTAACTGTAAGGAGGCGGCCTACGAACTCCTGAGTGAGTCTTGAAGCTGACTTCTGCTGTTGAAATGCAATCTATGTTCAGTAAACTTTTCTTTAATTTTTTTTTAATTCTGACTCCGGGTCTTCATTCTTCATTCTTCATATCTGGTTCTGGGTCCTTTAACTGTTAACCCCTAACACTGCCTAAGGGAATGAAACTTGACTGCCCAGAAAGTCAATGAATAAAATGTTTAAATATTCCATGTGACAAAAGTGGCTCAGCAATAAGTTTATCAGGCTACGAGAACACTTTTTGTGCGTAAATAAAACAAAAATAAAGACTTTATTCGAATATTCCTTTTCTTCCTTCTGGGGCCGAGACGAGAGTTCAAGAGATTTCCACGACGCACGTGCGAGAACTGCGTTCTTATTCTACGACTTCTCATTCAGTTCTCGCTCATGCATCGTGAACAATACAGTATTAAAACAATACAGAAATGCAACAATAGAACATTATATGTGACTACAAATTAACCCCCCCCCCCCCCAAAAAAAAAAAAAACAACAACAAAAAAACCTTGACCTACTCTTTTTTCCATCATGAATCAGTCACTTTAATTCATATCACAAAACACTGTGATAAGGTCATTGTGGGGAAATCCCCCCCCCCCCTGTGTAATGTTTTTTTGTTATTTCTGTTATTTTATTAATGGTGGTTATTTAATTAGTCAGTATATGCACTTATATTCGTGGTATACAGCGATGTGAGGTGTGTCCAGTGGGTGGCGGTAAGCCAGAGGAAAAACCTAGACTTGCTGCTGCTAATAGATACATATGCTATATACGAATAAAAAAAGCTACCGTTTACTGCACTTTGTTATTCTTGGCTATTTATGAATTTGAAGTCTTGCACATTCACAGAAAATAGATTACTTCCACATATCAAAATAAGCTGTACATGGAAGCAAGCTAGCAAGCTCAAGGCCAATCTGTAGGCCTAGTTAATAATGTGTTTGCTAGAAATTACTTGCAAAGGACCCATCAGCCTGCATCATCCAGAGTTTCATGACTGAACTATGCAATTTAATTTGAAAATAGAATTTAGCTATATTAGATGTGTATTAGAAAGTTATTGGTAACACTTTACAATACGGGTGCACGAATAAGCATTAATTCATGCTTAAATAATGCACAGATAATACTGAATTAAGGTGTAACTATATCTAAGTTATTCATTAATGATTACCACATTAGGAACTAATTAAGAGTCTGGAGGGTTAATGTATTAGTTCATACATTAATTGTTATAAATTAAATATGTAATTGTGGATTAATTCCATATTAACTCAGTTTTTAACTAATAGTGTTAATCAATATGTTAATTACCAGAATGAGCCAAAGCCTTGTATTTCAACTTCCAGATAATATGACAGGTACACTAATATGCATTAATACATGATTAATTACTTCATTGTTAGTCCAAATTCATGTGCAAATTACTACAATTAATAAATGACTGTAATGATGTACCCCAACAAGTAAAGTCATAACATTATGATACCTTTGCAAATAATTAGCTAATGATTAATTAAAGCAGACAACTGGAAGTTGAAGTGCATAGCTTTGACTAATTGTGGTAATTAACACATTGATTTACACTATTAGTTAATAAAATATGTTATTAAGGAATTAATACACAATGACACATTGAATTAATAGCAATTAATGTGTTACTTAATCTATTGATCATAGACTCTTTATTAGTTGCTGATGCAGTAATCAATAATTAATGGTTTAGTTCTTCATGAGTTATACATTAACTCATGATTATCTTTGCATTAGTTACTATGAATTAATGCATATTAGTGCACCCGTATTGTAAAGTGTTACCAAGTTATTATTAAGAGAGGGCCAGATGTGCAGGGCCAGAATTGAGAACATCTGTTTTATAGCAATGACAATGATCTATCAACATGGTTTTGTGATTGTTTGTGGAGTGGTGTTTGAGGTTCACAAACCTGATGCAAGGAATCTTTGTCTCCAACAATGTCTCCCCTGTGTGTCTTTTTCCTGGTCATGTGAGAGGAAATGAATAATTAAACTGAAAACTTGACTTGACTGTGCATGACTGAAGTGCTTTAATAGCTGATCTGATCCCTGTATTTAGACAAACACTAGCAACTCTCATAATTGTGAACGAGGCTTAAACTAACACAAGCACAATGCTGAATACATCTTAAAACTGGCTCTTTTAAAATGACATCAGCGATGATCAGTTACTAAATTTACCTTGCACAAAATCCAAGAGCAGAGAGCGTGAGCACTGCCACAATTCCTCCCACACAACCAACAATCAGAGGCATAAAGTGTCCATCTTGTCCTATAGGATGTGAAATCTTGTATTTCAAGTGATCTTCATTGCTTTAGATCTGTAAATGACCTTGTTCTTTACTGTAAACTCACCTTCAACTGTGAGCTGGATCTCTGCTGACTGTTTTCCGTGTTTATTCTGTGCAGTGCAGGAATACCATCCTGAATTATTATGAGTTCCCTTGAAGGTAATCTGCTTTCCCTGAGCTATAGCCATCTCCTGTCCACGTTTGTACCAGGTGTAGTTCATTTCTCTTGATGGACTGCTTTTGCTTTTGCAGGTCAAAGTCACATTAGTGTTAACAGAGACTGAAGCAGATGGGTCGATGGTGATGTGAGTTTCTTTTGGAGGAACTTTGACAGAAACACAAGCACATGAATAGGGAAAGCATGTAAAATACCTGTGCATTAGACATTTCTAGGAAGCTAAACACCAAATTCTTTTTAAGAAGGACTTTGTGCATTTAAGCACGTACAGGGCTATGTTAGAGACATGGGAAGCTAAACACCAAATTATTTTTAAGAAGCACTTTGTGCATTTAAGCACGTACAGGGCTATGTTAAAGGAAGTAAACAGTCAAATCTCTTACACAGGACTCGTAGCATGATCACGGTGGTCTCCACAGTTGAGTCATTAGATGATTTTCTTGGATATGTAGCAATGCAGGAGATGTTCTTTCTGTGATCCATGTATGAAGCTTTGAAGGTCATGTGTGAAAACACTGACAGGGTTTTTTCAGGTTTCTCCTGTAACTGTGTTGTATTGTGGGCAGAATTAGGTATATAAGACCAGGATATTGTAGGAGGTTGTTCTGGGCAGGGGGCTTCAGCGGAGCAGCTCAGATTCACTGTTGTGTTCTCCATTACTTCTTTCAGATCAGTGTGTTTAAGTTCAGGAGGTTGTGGTGAATCTACAGATATAAATTGTAGCTCATCACACATTCTTAGTGATGTTTGTTAATTATGTAAATAATACTTAAATTGAAATGTATCTATCTATTAAATTGATTAAGTGAAGTAAAGCATAATAACCTGTATGTCAAAGACAGTGGAGATGACGTTTACCTTTGACAATGATCTTCACAGTCTTTATTACATCGCCTGTATTGGTGTTAAATGTTGCTCTGAACACATTTGGTTCCATTTCCAGTCTGAAGAAGTATAAATCTGAATGATTCATCATGATGTTATAGAAGACAGTTGTGCAATTTCTCTCACTGAGATTTCCGGTCATCTGTATGTCACTAAATCCTCTTATGATGTTTTCGCTGCTATTAAAAGCTGTACAACTGACATCATCAGCAAAATGTGATATATTTTTTAGCCACATCCCATTAATAGATTTTGCCTTGTTACGTTTGTCCTCAAAATCGGAGATGTTGAATGTACAAGGAATCTGCACACAAGAGCCTGTCAGAGCTGTTACTGTCAGAGGCATCACTGCAGAGTACACATCACCATCAGCTGAAACACATAAAAACACATTAGAGCATTATGATTTAAACATTAGAGAGGTCAAATATTTATATGGTCTTAAAATACATTGTTTTTTCATACTGTCTGTCCATACAACAAAAGAGTACAGTACACTGACATAGGAAAGTCAAGCTCCAAAAAGGACAGCACAATAATGACATATATGACTTGTGCTCTTTATTTAAAGTTGAATCATATGATAGCTAGCTTTAAGGGTCTTTGCTCGATGCATTTTCTTGTCCTTTGCCAATCACATGCCTACACATTATTTTGCCTCTTGTATCAGTAGACGTTTTGCTGGTAAATGTGATTATTTAAAATAATAATAAACTGAGTGTATAGACCAACCTGAGTGTGTGTGTAGAAACCCAGAGCTGATGATGATGATGATGATGATGATGATGATGAACGACATGATCTGGAACATGGGTATCACTGGAACTCTAACACGAACAGGAAATGACCTAAATACACTTGTGTGCAAAAACAAAACCCACAATAAATAGTTTTTACTCTGTCCACAAATGAATTGTACTTTCAGCTTGTGTGTTATTACTGTGTTTAACTACTTAATCACTGCAGACTCTTCCATGATTAATATATTCATTAAATAAATAGGTTTTGTCTCATTATGAATTTAATGTTCACAATATATTTCTTGTGATTTATAGTTTTAGAAATGTCAGTTCACAAGAGACAAGCCTTACCTCAGAGCAGCGCAGTCAAAGAAAAGCAGAAGTCCGTGATGATGCCTTCCTTTATGCGAGATCTCTTTAGAGGAGTTCACACCCAGAGGTGTCAAAATGATTCACATTCATTACTAAAAAGACTTCTGTAGAAGTTGAAGTATCAGCTCAAGCTTTTTACTCGGTAACACTTTAGAATACGGTTCCTTCGTTAATGAATAACTACACAAGAACTAATGAGTAACACAATATTAACAATCTAGTAACTATTATTAACTAACAAGAAACTCTGATTAACGAACTAGTAAGTAATAGCGCACAGACGAAAGTGGTAGTTTACTATTAAGTAATCAATAACTACTATTTTTTTAATACTTCCCAGAGAACTACTGAAAAAGTTCATTAACAATCTAGTAACTACTATTAACTAAAATAAATTCTTATTAACGAATTAGTAAGTAATAGCTCACACATGAAAGTGTTACTAGATACTTCTGTGGGAGTTACTAATTATTTGGATCCGTATTATAAAGTGAAGATCATTGGAACTAACTAATAATTACTCAAGTGTTACTAAAGACATTTTCTAAAAGTATACTAAAGTTCATCAAAAATCTCAAATGTTTGCACAAATCATGACTAGATCATGTAGTAACACTTGATTAATTACTAGTTAGTTCCAATGATCTTCACTTTATAATACGGATCCAAATAATTAGTAATTAATAGCTCACAGATGAAAGTGTTACTAGATACTTCTGTGGGAATTACTAATTATTTGGATCCGTATTATAAAGTGAAGATCATTGGAACTAACTAGTAATTAATCAAGTGTTACTACATGATCTAGTCATGATTTGTGCAACCGTTTGAGATTTTTGGTGAACTTTAGTATACTTTTAGAAAATGTCTTTAGTAACACTTGAGTAATTACTAGTTAGTTCCAATGATCTTCACTTTATAATACGAATCCAAATAATTAGTAATTCCCACAGAAGTATCTAGTAACACTTTCATCTGTGAGCTATTACTTACTAATTCATTAATAAGAGTTTATTTTAGTTAATAGTTACTAGATTGTTAATAAACTTTTTCAGTAGTTCTCTGGGAAGTATTAAAAAAATAGTAGTTATTGATTACTTAATAGTGAACTACCACTTTCGTCTATGCGCTATTACTTAATAGTTCATTAATCAGAGTTTCTTGTTAGTTAATAATAGTTACTAGATTGTTAATATTGTGTTACTCATTAGTTCTTGTGTAGTTAATCATTAACGAAGGAACCGTATTCTAAAGTGTTACCTTTTACTCTAGTAAAAGTGTAAAAGTACTGGTTTCAAAACTACTTAAAGTATAAAAGTAAAAGTAATGTAAAAAAATTCCATTAAGGACAAAAGCTTAGACCGGAAGATAGAATCGCCTTTCACAAAAAACTTTCTGCATTTTTACATTTAAATAAAAAGGACAAGGATTTCACACACACGATTCGAAAAGTAGTTTTCCCATAGCGTAAGCTACTTATCCAATACTAGTGAATGCTCCTTACTCTCAGGGAACCGAGTCATCCATTGACATTTGTGAAGACAACTCAACAGGTTAATCAAAATAGGCTATAATGAATATTTACAGTATAGTACTGCATTTAGCAACATTTGCTTTTCTAGGGTTAATTTTTTCTTGCGAATGTCTAGTTTATGGTCATTTGAAAGGCTTTTCTGAGGTAAATGGGATATTATTTGACGTATTGTTCTCCAGCTGTTTTATTGATATTTTTCCACGGTTGAAACAATGATTAATGGATTACATTAGACATGATTGATTTCAGTAAGTTCTGTATCTGTCAACATTCCTTCTGATGTTCATTCATATTTATTTGCTGCCAACTAAAGAGGACCCGCACTGTCTCTTGAACTGAGTGTGAGGCGCATATTAAAGCAACAGTTTCCCCCTCAAAAAATAAGGTAATTGCGAATTGATCTTCTCATAATTCTTGACACCCCCCCCCCCCCCACACACACAGAATTGCAATTGCGTGTCATAAAGTCAATTGTGAGACATTAACTTGCAATTTTAAAAAAGTGTTTTCCCCCTCAGAATTGGAATTCATACCTCGCAATTTAAAGAAAAGAACTCAGAACTGAGAGATTAAAAATTCACAATTATCTTTTGAATTGTTTTCGACAGAATTTGAATCTTGAGACAGACTCTGTTAAAATTTTTCGATTTATAGGCGAATCTGCGACGGGGCCCATTATAGGGTGGGATCCCGGGCCCCCACGCATACTGTCATATAACATTCAATATTCTTAGAAATGCTTCGAACAACTCAGGACATCAGTGGAGAAAGGCATATTTCATAATAACATCGTAATATATGAAGAGTTCAGATGCAAAAGCCTCTAAGTGCCATTTGAAATTTTCTTCTAGAATGATCATTTTTATCAAGCTTGTATATTTAAGTTCAGTGATTTCACTTAAATGGCAATGATGATTACCTATTAATTGTTATTTAAGTGAAATTACTGATCTGAAATATACAAGTTTGATAAAAATCATCATTCAAGAAGAAAATTTCAAATGGCATTTAGAGGCTTTTGCATCTGAACTCTTCATATTTTGGTAACACTTTACAATACGGATGCACTAATATACATTAATTAGAGTTAATGTATAACTAATGAAGAACTAAACCATTAATTAATGATTACTGCATCAGCAACTAATAAAGAGTCAATATGATTAATAGATTAAGTAATACATGAATTGCTATTAATTCAATATGTCATTGTATCTTAATTCCTTAATAAAATATTTTATTAACTAATAGTAAATTAATGTGTTAATTACCATAATTGGCCAAAGCTATGCACTTCAACCTCCAGCTGTCTGTTTTAATTAATCATTAGCTAATTATTTGCAAAGGTATCATTACGTTATGACTTTACTTGTTGGGGCACATCATTATTAACTGGTCATTTATTAATTGTAGTAATTTGCACATGAATTTGCACTAACAATTAAGTAATTAATCATGTATTAATGCATATTAGTGTACCTTTCATATTATCTGGAAGTTGAAATACAAGGCTTTGGCTCATTCTGGTAATTAACATATACTTAACACTATTAGTTAAAAAATGAGTTAATATGGAATTGATCCACAATTATATATTAATAACAATTCATGTATGAACTAATACATTAACCTTACAGACTCTTAATTAGTTCCTAATGTGGTAATCATTAATGAATAGCTTAGATAATCATTAGTTACACATTAATTCAGTATTATCTGTGCATTAGTTAAGAAGAATTCATGCTTATTAGTGCACCCGTATTGTAAAGTGTTACCAATATATCATATAGCCGCTATATGGCTAAATCAACATGATTTTTTATACTAATATTTCTGGATAACCTGTTTTCTCTAGAGACTCCACTACTTAACGGCATAGTAATGAAATGCTAAAGCCCGCCAGCACCTTGAAGTATTTTGAGACTGTCTTTAGATATACAATTTTAACAAGAAAATACTCAGCAATGGTGTTGACATGAATTTGCACACGGTTTGTCTTAAAGCATATTAAAAAGAAAACATAGTAAAAACTTGATTTTACATACCACAAAAACACACAAGTGTGACTGCAACAGACAACGTTTTCAAAGAATTTGGTGAAGAAAATTAGCCACAAATGCAGACATTGAAGAAGTGAGACCTAACACACACACACATGCATGTACATTCACACACTAAGACGCGCTCGCACACACACAATTCCAACAATTGGTTTGTTTACATATTGTTTTTAAATCAATTTTTCATAATTAAATGATCTAAAGTTAGAGATTTTTTTTAAAAATTTTTTTTATTGAAATAATTTGTTAGAAGAATTGTAGTTGCAAATATATGTGACATTATTGCAAATACAGACACTTCAGAACACAACAAAAAATATAATAATATTTATAAAATATTATATAATATAAAATACAGATTTAAATGTATTTTATAATGTTTAAATATATTCACAAAATATATCAAAAAAGTTAGTGATGAAAAATGTTGATGAATAATGTTGTGGTTAAAAAAAAAGTACCAATCCCCCTAAAAACAGCACAAATGTATAGTTTAAACATAAAAATGACATACAATTTGTATTAGATCGTAAAAGATTAGATTGTAAAAGATCAGATTTTTTTTTCTTTTTTTCTTTTAGTTGGATTAATTTTTCAAATGTAAAAAATCTGCTATTTTATCAGGGGTGTGTTGACATTTTACACCCACTGTATATAGGTCAACTCACTGCACCGTCAGAAAGTGTCCATCACGGACAATCACTAGATTACAGTACATCACTTCTCAACACATTCCACTACTCACAAACACTGATTGAATGATTGAAAACAAGCACCGAACAGTAACAAACGCAAACAGGGGAAACAGAGTCTGTTGGTGAATAGGCTTTAAGTAAACCTACTGTACCCTGTACTCTATTTCTGTGTATTCATCATGCTTGAAGAGAGTCTCTGTGATGCAGAAGTTCTGCTGCTCTGAGATGTCAGTCTTTTCATAGTAGACGATCAGTGTTTCATCATCAGAAATTTCATTGGTCATGATGTAACTGGCAGTCTTGACATAATCCATGTCTGTGATTTTAACCTGTGCACAATGAAAACAGATTACAATCTTGTTTTATGTGCAAAATATTTTCATATGTTATATCTTTCACATAATTAGAAAAAAAAATATTGCATTTTTAATAAATTAACGGTCATAATAAATACGAAAAAGCTGATGAATCAATCAAATAAGAAATATATCGAAATTGAACAAGATTTACCTACACAAAACTATACAAAAATAAACTAAATTTACCTGACCAGAACGATTCTTTTCATTGGCACTGGGTTCGTTGAAAATCTTTCTCCTAGAAAAGAAGGAAGGTCGAAGGTCATTATTTTTGCAGTGACAAAAATTCTATTCAAATGTATCAAGTGTAAATTGGCAATGACAACAGAAATATGTTGCATCATATCTTCACATTTGCCTCAATCTTAACATTGAATATTATGTCCTGGCAGATGAGAAGAAATTGCAGTATTAATATATTACAACAAGAATAAGTATTAATTCTTAATAATGTAGTATTAATATATCACATGTGCATGACTGAAGTGCTTTATAGTTTGATTGATATGAAGTCAACACAATCAGTTAAGGATTCACTTGTTAAACTCACTGATTCTTACACAAGAAAAATGCAGAGCACATCTTAAAACAGGATGTTTCAAAAAAGGCACTGGATACATAACAGCAATACAACTACTGTTTAATTCACAATGAAAGTGAATATTTTTACCTTACACAAAATCCAAGAGCAGAGAGCGTGAACACTGCCACAATTCCTCCCACACAACCAACAATCAGAGGCATAAGGTGTCCATCTTGCCCTATAGGATGTGAAACACGTAATTGGACCAGAATGTTGGATTTCAATATAATCTGCATTGCCTTGAATTTGTAAATGACCTTGTTCTTTACTGTAAACTCACTTTCAACTGTGAGCTGGATCTCTGCTGACTGTTTTCCTTGTTTATTCTGTGCAGTGCAGGAATACCATCCTGCATTTTTATGAGTTCCATTGAAGGTAATCTGCTTTCCCTGAGCTATAGCCATCTCCTGTCCACGTTTGTACCACGTGTAGTTCATTTCTCTTGATGGACTGGCTTTGCTTTTGCAGGTCAAAGTCACATTAGTACCAACAGAGACTGAAGCAGATGGGTCGATGGTGATGCGAGTTTCTTTTGGAGGAACTTTGACAGAAACACAAGCACATGAGTAAGGAAAACAGTAAAAACACCTGCATTAGACATTTATAGAAAGCTAAACACCAAATTATTTTTAAGCAGCACTTTGTGCATTTAAGCACGCACAGGGTTATGTTAAAGGAAGTAAGCAGTCAAATCTCTTACACAGGACTCGTAGCATGATCACGTCTGTCTCCACAGTTGAGTCTTTAGATGATTTTCTTGGATATGTAGCAATGCAGGAGATGTTCTTTCTGTGATCCATGTATGAAGCTTTGAAGGTCATGTGTGAAAACACTGACAGGGTTTTATCAGGTTTCTCCTGTAACTGTGTTGTATTTTGGGCAGAATTAGGTATATAAGACCAGGATATTGTAGGAGGTTGTTCTGGGCAGGGGGCTTCAGCGGAGCAGCTCAGATTCACTGTTGTGTTCTCCATTACTTCTCTCAGATCAGTGGGTTTAAGTTCAGGAGGTTGTGGTGAATCTACAGGTATAAATCGTAGCTCATCACATTCTTAGTGATGTTTGTTAATTACTTAAATTGAAATGTATCTATCTATCTATTAAATTGATCAAGTGAAGTAAAACATAATAACCTGTATGTCAAAGACAGTGGAGATGACGTTTACCTTTGACAATGATCTTCACAGTCTTTATTACATCGCCTGTATTGGTGTTAAATGTTGCTTTGAACACATTTGGCTCCATTTCCAGTCTGAAGAAGTATAAATCTGAATGATTCATCATGATGTTATAGAAGACAGTTGTGCAGTTTCTCTCTCTGAGATTTCCAGTCATCTGTATGTCACTAAATCCTCTTATGATGTTTTCGCTGCTATTAAAAGCTATAAAGCTGTCATCAGCAGCAAAATATGATTTATTTTTTAACCAGATTCCATAAATAGATTTCGCCTTGTTACGTTTATCCTCAAAACTGGAGATGGTGAATGTACAAGGAATCTGCACACAAGAGCCTGTCAGAGCTGTTACTGTCAGAGGCATCACTGCAGACACATCACCATCAGCTGAAACACATAAAAACATTATCAGTAAAGCTAGAGATGTGAAGGAATGAGCATTTGGATTAAAAAAATTCTATCAATGCACATTATAATTATATCCATCCTCAATCATAATGACAACAACGATCTACCAACCTGAGCAAGTATGGATCAATACAGAGCTGATGAAAATGAAGGAAGTGATCTGGATTCCTGCCATCAGGGTTTGTGGCGAGGATGACATTGGACTCAACAAAAGTGACAAATCAGTCCACAACACCATCACAGTACCCTTCATCACACATACAACATAAAAAACATCATGAACATTTAACAACTTCACTGCTCTACTATATTTGATAGATACATGTATTCTGTCGTATTGATTGTTTATTTTATTCATCCACTGTAAATATTCATGTTAAATAAGCTTAAAAAAATACTTTCTGTCGTAACATCAAAATTACAATTTATTACCATATATTTGATCTGACTCCATCAGCCTGACTGTATTTGGTTACATGAGCAAAAGTGATACATTTGAGCTACAAACATTTTCATTCACTTAACTTCATAAATACATAAGATTATACCAAATTATTTCCTCATTGACATTTTTTTATTTTTCTTTATTTTTTTGGATTAATTCCTGGAACAGAGTTACTTGATTCAGTAAAACTCACTCACAGTCAGCAACTTAAGACTCTCGCCACAAGCAACTCAGCTCTCGCTGTTTCAGTTATTTACAGATAATGTGTGAACTGTGAAATAATGAACTTGTAGGTGATCAAGTTATAGCCAACATAGACATAAAAATCTATGTGTGCGAAAGAAAGATAAAAGATTAAAATCTGTAAAAATTCTTACCTGTTCCAAAAAGTAGTATTAGTTATAAGAAGCAGAAGTGCCTAAAACTGTCCTCTTTGTGGCAACAGCCTTTTAACATGTTTCATGATGAGACATTGCAAAACACCCATTGTGTAATGTCATCAAACAGGAAGTTTTTTATAGGAAATATAGGGGGTCTAAGCCTTTGTTAAAGATTTCTGTAAAATGCTCTTTTCGTGCACTTTTAGAGTAACGACACGCTACATGCTCACGATGTTAGCTAGCTAGCAACATCTGTTACACACTGTACAGGTCAGGCAGCCTCACACAGGCAGAAGAAAAGGTTCTATATAGAACCTTAAACCACTACGCTCATTCATTTCATATCATTTGTTCTAGTTCAAATCTGACTCATAACCATAAGGTTAATCTCTACAAAGGTACTATTCATGAACTGTCAGCTTTATGCCCTTCAGCAAGACACTTTAACTCAAAAGCAGTTTCATACTGTCTCTGTTATAAGGTCATTTCCAAAAAATCATCTAAATGACTAATTAGTTGACATCACGAAACAGTTCTTGGTAACACTTTAGAATAATGGTCCGACATTAAAAGGTAACATACAGGACATAATGATGAGTAGTTCTACATACGCACTTTGGCTACAAACATTAACTAATATGGAATCAAGATTAACTAATCAGCAAATGTAGAACTGAAGTAGTTCGTTTTTGAAGATTGTCTTTTTTACCCTGAACATGGTCATAAAGCATAAAGTTTGAAGTAGTCACCCTTCAAGAACTACAAGTGACCTGGGGCAATATTCACAAAACATCTTAAGGCTAAAAGAAGCTCCTAATTTGCCGATTTAAGAGAAACTCGTACCACTTTGTATCTCGTATCACTTTGGTTTAGTACCACTTTACTCTAAGAGTATTTTACAAAGTTTTTTTAGCACTAAAACCATCTCCTAAATCAATGAAAAGTTAGGGGTAGTCAAGAGGAAGAATAAGTCACTAAGACTGTACGAATTCGACGAATGATTAAAAAGTGGCTAATTCGTAACAATTCATACGACCTCACTCGTACGAATTAATACGATTTTGCTAAATCGTACATATTTTACGAATTGGCCAATTCGTATGAATTCGTACGAATGACCTACCCCTTACCCCGCACGTGGGTTTAGACAAATCGTACGAATTAGTACGAGTGAGGTCGTACGAATTAGACACTTTTTAATCGTGCGTCGAAATTCGTACGAATTGGTCGTGAGATAGTGTTGAACATTCTTAAAATGGCTGTTGCTGGCACTTACTCAGCAATCCACCCAAAGACACTGTACACCATTGAGGAGGCAATCGGCGATAGAGCCTTGGGTGCTCAGCCTTTTCTTCATAAATGCAATAAATATTTAGATTTATAGATTTTAATGTGTGATGACATAAGAGAAAGGTTTATTTTATGTTTATTTCAAAACTCCAAAAAATAAATCTTCTAAAATGAATAACTAAAAAAGAAAATAATGTGCTATGACCTGTGGCAGTTGTTTCAAAAGTTTACACTTAGAATTGATCGAATAGAGTAAACGGGTAAAATAGGCCAATTTTGTGTGCTCCAAGCTTGGCCCAACCCCAGGGTATTCTTCTCCCCCGTATCTCCGGCTAGGAAAAGGACCCAGCCAAGAGTGAGGAGTTGAGGTGGAGGGATGTGGGTCGGCTGTAAGCCTCGATCCTCTCAAGGTGATTGGACACATAATCTCTGGAGATGCAGACATGTTAGAGGCTGACAATTAGCAGAACCACTTACGCATTTTAAAATCTATATTTGAATATGGCAACATTTGTATTTTAAAACTTATATATATGGCAACATGATACCTTATGTCATATTTCTATGATTAAATCACTGAAAGAGACCCCTACCCCATGACTGTGTGCATAGATAGTTAGCATGATGACATCATGCATAGCAACAGGGTCAACCCCACGCTTTCTCTTAGTTTAAGACTTCTCTCTATTCCCTAGGAAAAGTTGTCCTCAGCAGCTTTGTGAATAGGTTTCAAGAGGAAACTCTTAAGAACCTTTACTGCTATTTAGGAGAAATCTTAGTAATAAGATAAAAAGTTTTGAGAATGCAGTCCCAGATCACTAGTAGTTCATAAGGTAACACATGGGTAATTATGATGCAATTTATGACCATTTTCAGGGTAAGAACATTTTTTTTCTTATGTCTCAGACATTAATGATGTGATTAGTTAATTGGTAATTCTTAATCTTTTGTAATGGTTAGTAGATCTAAATGAGGCTAATCTCATTCAGTAATTATTGATTGCCTGTAAAGGTGTCAGGATTATGTTTTGTTCTGGTTTGGTTCTGTTCCTCTTCCTTGTCATATTAAGTTCATTCATTCATTTATTTCATTTTATTGTCCACAATGTGGAAATTTGCCTTCGGTCTCATAAAAACAACAATCAAACAAACAACCAACAACAAGAACAATAACACACAGACATCTTCAGGGCAAAACGCAGCACAGCAGTAGCAATCATGTTACAGTGCATCAACGAGACTTGGTGTTCAACGTCCGAATTGCATTAGGAACAAAAGAATTTTTAAAGATATTACGATTTGCCCTTGGTACTTTGTAACGTCTGGCAGAAGGGAGAAGTTCAAACTCCCTATTGAGTGGATGAGTAGGGTCTTTTGCTATTTTAAAGTTGACCTAGTTTCATGTCTCAGTTTGTTCCCTTGGTTCATGATTACGCTCAACTATTGTCCTATGTTAAATAACTCGGTATTTAAGTCCTGTATTCATTCAGTTCATTGTTCGGTGTTAAATACAGAAGCATTAATATAGTTTACTGTCTGTTCACTTCCGCTAAACAAACCAAACAAAACACACCCTACTACCATTATTTTTTCAATAATTGTCTTTATTCGTGAAGTATAATGTATAATGTATATAATATATATATAACTTGAAATAACCTGACTGTAAAATGTGTTTAAGATCAGCTCTGAATTCCTCTGACTGAAATCACTTTCATTTAAAATAAACTATAGTCGTAAGGAACAAATATACACAAACATTGGTTAAATAAGTTGTTATAACTAATTATGTATGTAATCTAAACTATAAAATCATATAAAAACATTTGCTCTGTAACCCTTTTACCAAAAAAGTTTAATATTTGCTTATCTGTGACTAAAACATAAGCCTGCGCTGATGGTATAGGATGACAATTAGACATAGTGAACTAACATTTATGAATGAAGACAATCTGGAACTGAGAAGTAACAAGAAAAAAACCCCCAAAAACAAATCAAGTTTATGAGTACAGAATACATATTATGTGGCATTTAAACACCTGACTGGAAGACATTGGAATCACTATGTGAAAAAACAATGAATGTGATGTACATTAAGAAATAAAGTTGTTAAATGTTTTATTTCCATAAGCCAAGCCAATAAAGCATACAACACAGTTCACTCAAGCCATTTATTCTAATGTAAACTAATCCTGGTTCATCTCCTTCCCTGGACCTCTGACCTCGGCATATACCGTCTCAAGTCCTGAGCCCTGTACTGAGGTGATTTTAGTTTGGTTAGTGGAGAAGTCAATCTCTCCATAGTGGACTACGTCGTTCTCATCATTTGGCATCTCTAGCTCTTCACCCGGCACAAAACCACCATTAGCATAAATGGTCTGCACTTGTTTTTCCAGACCCTGAAAGGGGCAAACATAATAAATTTACTGTTTAAGTGGATCCACTGTCCTTGGTTTTTAGTTTATGTATATAATAAACCATTATTGTAAAGAGTGATAGTGATATCTGCTTGTTATGGCACTTCCTATCTGAAATGGCAGTAATGTGATCTGCTAAAATAGTGTAAAACATACCTGATCTGAGACGTCGGTTTCCTTAATAGTGGATGCCTTTACTCTTCGCACTCTGTTTTAATAAAAAATTAAGAAATACATAACGTACCACCATATTGTGAACACCAAATTAAATGTTTCAAAGAGAAATGACAGGTCTGAATTTATTTATTCCGAAGTCTGGTTGATCATTTCCATATACAATACACCATCTAACTGTGCTTACCTGAGGAAAAGTGTTATCAGAAGAAATGTCAACAGAATTGCTGAAACTCCTACTACACTGCCAATGATCACAGACTGATCTAATGAGCCTGATTGAAAAAATAAAGCAAAATTAGTTAGTCAAAATAGGCTATGCATATCATTTTAAAATATAATTCAATCATAAAACTGGAGCTAATGATGATCATCAGATAGTGTATCTGTACATAGAAATAAACACACCTTCCACAATCAGCTGGATCTCTTCTGACTTCTGAAAACCATGTTCATTCTCTGCTTTGCAAAAGTACCAGCCTGCGCTGCTACTATTTACAGTAAAGGTCAGTTCTCCTAAATCCAGCTGCTTCTCCTGTCCACGTTTGTGCCAGAAGGTGATGTTACCTGATGGATTGGCTTTGCTTTTGCAGGTCAAAGTCACATTAGTGCCAACAGAGACTGAAGCAGATGGCTCGATGGTGATGCAAGTTTCTTTTGGTGGAACTTGAGGGCAAAATAGAAACTTTTTAAGATAAACTAGATGTTTTAATAGTACTTCTGAACATAATAATGCTAATAAAAGAGCAAAACCACTTTAGATCACTTACACAGGACTTGTAGCATGATCACGGTGGTCTCCACAGTTGAGTCATTAGATGATTTTCTTGGATATGTAGCAATGCAGGAGATGTTCTTTCTGTGATCCATGTATGAAGCTTTGAAGGTCATGTTTGAAAACACTGACTGGGTTTTATCAGGTTTCTCCTGTAACCGTGTTGTATTTTGGGCAGAATTAGGTATGTAAGACCAGGATATTGTAGGAGGTTGTTCTGGGCAGGGGGCTTCAGCGGAGCAGCTCAGATTCACTGTTGTGTTCTCCATTACTACTTTCAGACCAGTGGGTTTAAGTTCAGGAGGTTGTGGTGAATCTACAGGGCACAGTAAACATGGTATAAATTGCTGTTAAATTTAAGGAAAACATACAACAGCTATCCACCTTATTCCTGTGCCCCATGACGCTTTCCGCAAATTATGGGTGTAACATCTATTAATCTGTAAACAATTAGTGAAAAGCTCGCGCTATGAATGCAATAGGTTAAAAAAAAGTGTCACAATGAGATGCATTAACCGACTCACCCTTCAACCATCGAACATTAAAATAAAATTTAAAAGTTTAAAAGAATCAACAGGGACTTTCAACAGACCAAAAATAGCCCCATTAGTGCGAGTCTTTGGTTAAAGATCACTGTAGTAGGCAAATATCTGTATTGTATAACAAGCCTTAATCAAAAAATATTCATTAACTATAGGTGACAATATGAAAGTGATTTCCGTCATTTTGACTGATTATAAATTGCATTTAACCTACCTGTGAAAACAAACCTGGAAAGGGTGTATTCCAGTGAATTATTAATGGAATATCGTAAATTAAATTCAGGAAAACAGACAACGCATGTGCCGTATATGGTGTCCTTTTTCATACTTTTACAGTGGATTGCAAAGGAAAAAATAAAAAATCATCACGAGGAAAAGAAAGCAGCGACTGAAATGAGCTCTTGCCATTTTTATTATAACATGTCACGTTAAAATACCATAACGTTATCCTCATGATGTCTGAAAATAAATCATGAAGGAAAATTGACAGCTCACCCAGTCAAACTGATGGATCAGCTTTATTTGTAGGGCAACGTTATGATTTGAAATGATTCATTTTAGCCTTTTTGAATGGAAATTCCCCAAACCGGAAGTGACACCCATAATTCAAAACGCAGTAAGGTCGTCAGGAATAAGATGGATAAACACACTCCAAAAACACAATCAACATACCCAGAGAGGATACAATAAGTTTTTAAATAAACCAATAAATTACCATGCATGAAACCTAAGTCACATGCACAAATTTATTAAACATTCACAAAAAGCAAATTATGTGCACACAATACAATAACGTAGTCATAAAATAAATTTCACAAATCAAAATCAAAATTTAAAGATGAACAACATATAAAAAGTTTTGAATGTTTAAATTTTAGTTTACTTGATTCATTTGATTTTATTATTGAATCTGAAATTGCAAATCATCACAAGTTTATGTATTGTTTTAGAATTGTGTGCATATTTTAATGGAAAGTCATGCTGCCATATTTGCAAGAGTTTTGGGCAGCTTTTTTTTTTTTTGAGCATTCAAGATCAAGTCCTGTCTATTTGAATTGAGAAATCCTGAAAAGTGTTTGCCACACCCTTTTTTATATTAACAATGACTGTTAGCCTATATATAGAACAATGACTGTCTCTTTGGCAACCGCAGCTTCTAACGGCAGCTGTAATGCCGCGATGACTTTACCAATTGCTGCTTTGGCTTTTTTATGTAGAATGCAGGACTTATTCCGCCATCTTGCTCATATAGGTGTAACTTGATTCCAGTTTTTTGAAGTTGACTGACTCTCACTATAGGAGTTAATAGAATCGTTTCCTCGAATTCATGTGCTTTACAACAAAACAGAGTCAGGAAGAGAGCAGTCATTAAGCAGGGAATGCAAATGTTTATTTGGATAACTAAATACAAAAAGGTCGTAATATTGCATCCTATTGTTTTCAAATGCATTTGAATAAGGGTGCGCTGTGTGGAAAAACGAGGGGTCTGAGAATGCGGGACTCTTTACTGTCTTCCCGTCTTTGAAACGAAACGTACATACGTTTAGATGTAATTTTATATACAGTTATGTTTATTTAATATAATTTTAAAAAGAAGCTTAAACACAACGAGGGGTGTCTGTTTTTGTGACTAACGTTTCATTAGTAAAACCATGGAGTATAAAATTCAATATAAATTCTCGGTATTGCATTGGACTCTACGATTGGCGGAAGTTATCGAGCATCCTTACACCTTCACCGGAAATACCACCATGCATAGAGCCCATACACAATATGGCGGTGGTTCTCAAAGAAATCTGAGACTCGCTATGACAGCAGATGCGCAGTGGCTGGTTTAGCCTAAAAAAAATATGCTTTTGAAAATTTGAGATTTTGTTGCAGATTTAAAATATGCACTTGTTTGTTCGACAAACAGTTTTTGATATTTCAGGATTCTGCCATTCAAATAGATCTAGAGAAATGGGTCTTAGATGCTTGAAATAATTGTCTGGAGGCGTTACACAAATACGGCCGCCAAATAAGACTTTCCTTAAAAGTCTCTTCTTTGATGAAAACACCATTATTTAATTTATTTAAAAAAAAAAAAAAAAATACTCAGGGCTTTCACAATAATGGATCCTAATCAGGAAGTAAAATGTCACAACAGATTAATATAATTTGGAGTAATATAGTATAGAGCCCCACTCACCTGAGACCAAAATTTTTATGGCATTCTGATATGAGTATAACCAATCCGGCATTTCCACCCTGAAGTAGTAATTGTCCGAATGATTGCTCATCATATCATAGAAAACTGTGGTACAGTCAAGTTGACTAAGATTTCCAGTTATCTCTATACGATTGAATCCTGTGGTGATGTTTGTACTTCCATTATAAACTACCAAACTCCCTGGTTCTAGAAAAGCATGATAATGCTTAATCCAGATGCCAGATATACGTGTTGCTCTTCTCAGTTTCTCCTCTAGCACTTCAAATGCACAAGGTATCCGCACACAAGAGCCGCTCAGTGCTGTTATTTTGCTAGGCAATATTGCAGTTTCTGAAAACAGAACAGCAATATAAACAAACACATTAAAATATATTGAAGTGCAAAATGAGTGTAATATAGAGTTCAAAATTAATTCTAACAAAATATACCATTTCTGAAAAGAAAGTAACAAATGTACAAAAACACTTATTACACAATTACTGTACTACAAAAAGTTTTTGATTATTTTCATTTAAGTTGTAAAGCAACTTCGGTCTCACCTGCTGAAGTTTCCAGTACGAGTTCATTGGAGAAGAACAGAAAAATCATGAAAGGAAATACAGACATCTCGCGTGCTGCAAGTACAAACACAAAAGACATGAGTTTCCAATCTACAAAAAGGTTTCAAACGGATGTCACTTTTTCTTTTGACTCTTAAAAAGTTATATTTTCTGATTTATATTTAATGTGATATTATATTTTTTAATTGGATAGTCTCAAATGTGCTGAATGAGAAACAATAAATTGATAGAGAAGCCTCACCTTGAGCAGGACAGTCCGTCATTCATTCAGAGTAAAATAGAAGTCCAGCACGATTTCCTCACAGACTATGAATTTCTGTGATCTGACTACTAGTTTTCAGACAGAGTAATGATGCAGAGGTTAACTACTTCCAGGAGTCCCCTCCCAATGTGTACTTTCAGCAGGTGAAGCATTTAATATTACCAGAATAAAATAAACCAAATGCCCAAGTCTGTAAAAGTCAGAATTCCAAGTCATATAGAAGATCAAATGACCTTTTACATTTAAATTCTTTCTGTACTTCAGCACTAGAATATCATTTAACAGTGTTTTGTCTGCATTGAACAACTGTCTGTTGTTTGTCGCACTTCCTCGTGCAAACCTGTTTATCAACCCGTCAGCAAAGAACAGAGAAGCTTTATTGGTTAATGATTACGGTTCAGAAATAGTATGTAGTATAGTTATAGTATAATATTGTGAGAAGTATAATTCTCACTTCATAACACAATGGTGACTATTTAATTCTGAGAGAAAAAAAGTCAGAATAGCGAGATGTAAAATACAATTGCAAAGCAAAAGTCAATTGTGAGAGAAAGTCAATATTTTTACCATACCATCTTCTTCCGCTCATCCGGGGCCGGGTCGCGGGGGCAGCAGTCTAAGCAGAGATGTCCAGACTTCCCTCTCCCTAGACACTTCCCCCAGCTCTTCTGGGGGGATACGGAGGCGTTCCCAGGCCAGCCGGGAGACATAGTCTCTCCAGCGTGTCCTAGGTCTTCCCCAGGGCCTCCGCCCAATGGGACGTGCCCGGAACACCTCCCCAGGAAGGCGTCCAGGAGGCATCCGGAACAGATGCCCGAGCCACCTCAGCTGACCCCTCTCGATGTGGAGGAGCAGCGGCTCGACTCTGAGCTCCTCCCGAGTGACCGAGCTTCTCACCCTATCTCTAAGGGATCGCCCAGCCACCCTGCAGAGAAAGCTCATTTTGGCCGCCTGTATCCGGGATCTCATGGGCAAACTCCCATGAACCCTCCAGCACCCTAGTATAGAGCTGGTCCAGTGTTCCACGGCCCGGACGAAAACGCACTGTTCCTCCTGAATCCGAGGTTCCACTATCGGCCGTATTCTCCTCTCTAGTACCCTGGCATAGACTTTTCAAGGGAGGCTGAGAAGTGTGATCCCCTATAGTTGGAACACACCCTCCGGTCCCCCTTCTTAAAAAGAGGAACCACCACCCTGGTCTGCCATCCCAGAGGCACTGCCCCCGACCGCCACGCGATGCTGCAGAGGCGTGTCAACCAAGACAGCCCCACAACATCCAGAGACTTGTGGACTTAAGAGACTTGTCAATATTTTTTTTTTGTTAATTCAGGTGGGGGAAACAAGGGTCACCAGGTTAAAAATCTGAGAAGGTAACACAAAGTTTATAGGTTTAACCAGCAGGGATGGGAACCAAATATAAATTCATGTAATGAGCCTGTTTACCAGATAGATCATCAAAACAAACCACACGAACATATCATAGTTAAATAGTTATCTTTATTCAAGACAATACAGAAAACATGGCATTTAAAACTTAAACTTATTTCCCCCAAGTTTATTAAAATACTGATAATGTTCATGTTTTGTTTGTTACAATGTGAAATGAAATAACTGTTAAGGTCATGACCAGCTTTGGACTCTGGCTGAAATCACTTTTATTTGCCCTTCTTAAATTTGCCTGATGTAGCACTTGTTTTCTGTTTCTTCTTGGCAGATCCTTTTATTTCAGGCTCCTATGTGATAAAAACAATATTTTACAAATAACTTTTCAAAAAAAAACATGAAGAATCCATATAATTACCACAAACTGAATCATGAAAGTATTAATGATAATAATAATAAAGTAAATTATTAATTTTCAGAGTATTTATCTCAATATAGCCATTACAAGTTAGTTCCAGTCATTACATCCTACCTTACGCTTAGAAGAGATTGATCCGGTTACAGTAAAGAACGTGTCCAGTCGGCCCTGGGTGCTCACTTGTCTACTCTTCATGATCTTCTTACAGCCGTTACGGATACGATCCTCACTAAACACACACATTTAACACATTCATATTTATTTGTTTCATCTCAAACCTCACAGCACAACAGGTTTTCCACCAAATTGGTGTGGCTTTTATGCCAGAGCTGACGCTTGGCACAAACATCATCAAATCTTATACACAAATGAACATGCCACATCACAACTAGGGCTGCAAAAACTAATCAATAAAATCCATTATCCATAATTGATGACAATTAATTGTGTCTGTGTGTGGTACTCAAAGACCATCAGCCAGTCGCGTCACTTCACAGTAGTGAATAACTGAATCTAAGATAGCGGAGGTGAGCTGCTGTGGGAAAGGTACATGATCAACGTTGTCCAAAACATGGGAATGCTTTAAGTTTTTACTTTTTAAGCGCTTCAAACAAAAAGCACAAGCGTTTACTGCATCCTGCCCTCTCATGCTTTGACAGACCCATGTGCTGTTTGACATGTTTTCCTCACTGCAATATTTCTGTCTACAATACACATTGTTAAAATATGTTTTGTTAGAAATTAAGTGAAGGTTGAAATTTTTACAATTAACAAGTAATCATATTTATGAGGGCATTAACAGTAAAGACACTATTGTAGGTATAGCCCATTAATGTAACAATTATTTTATAATGTATAATTTATAGTGAATGTGTGTATTCTTCATACCTCACACAAGTGAATATTTTGTGCTTTTGTTTTTATTGTCATTTTAATTTCTGCTTTAAATAGTAAACAATTGGTTGTTTTTAAGTTTAGAAATGTTAAGTTTGTATTTTAACCCTTTATCGCTTATAATGTACAGCATAGCCTACATAGATATTCACTATATTTGTTTTCATTGGCTTTACATAAAAAATAGTTTAATTAAAATAATTCTTCATGTATGAGCATTTTTAGATTATCACATTTAATTTTCAGATTAATCAATCAAAATAATCAGTTGCAGCCCTAATCACAACCTTTGTGTACAAGCCATTTCATATCCAGAGCCATTAATGTGGCATCAAAAGCTGCTTCTGCAATAGTTTGTAGTCATTTAGATATATTACGAATAAAGAAATAGCTGTTTATTTACAAACATGAAATTAACATTTTACAGTGACCTTGTTATATGACAGTGAACTAAATCAAACCCTAATTATATAGGAAATACATGCTGAATAGAGAGTGTAAATACACTAACAATGACACCTTTAAAAGAAAGGGTGACGCTTTTATAAATTGTCTGTGTTACAGTGCGATTATACATTTAGGTACAGAGTAATACTAATTAACCACATGTTCTCACTATAGAGTTTGGATTAGAGTGTAGTTGCATGTAATTATGCACAATTTATAGTTTATGTAGTTCTAACAAGGACACTGTAAAATAGCGTGTTACCACGTAAAATGTGACTAGTATTTTTGTCATTTTTGACTTTTCTGATGTTACCATGTTTTAGAAGTTGCTGCAGAGTCCAGAAGCCTTTTGGCAGAAAATAGGGTTTGTAGAGATTTAAGTTGGTTTACCTGAACTGTTTCTCAGCACACATGAACTGAATTAGTTTCTCCTCGTCAGGTTCGTTCCACTTCAGATCGACAGATGGGCCGTCCACGACCTCAGGCTCCAAGAAAAGACCCCGAGCCTCTTTATACAGCCAGTCCTCTGGAGCTGGGTGCTTCTGCAGCACAAACCAAACAAACAATATGTTGGAAGCCTACTTAAACTTAAAAGATGAAGGCTGGATGTTGCGGTTTTAGAGCAACAATGAAACTGCAATTTACTTTTCATGAGAGAAGTAGCGCGATTCACTTCTGTCTTCTGCAAAATATCAGGGATGCAAACAGTGCGCTTTTTGGCGCCTCCCGCTTTTTTCACGTCAGTTTGGTTGACTTGTGTGAATCGTGCAGATCCGAAGAGATTTTTGTGGGGGTGGGGGGTGTCTGATTGTAATTTCACCAACAAAAATTCTGGATTGCCTCCACAAGTAAATCAGTCAATAAGCAAATAGATTTGCCCTGTTGCCAAGTTATTTTCCAACAAAACAATGCAATGACCACTAGAGGGCACAATTGATCAAGTACATGATCCTGGATGTGATTTAAAAGGGTGCATCACTAAGATGAGCGTCTTCTTGAAGATGTACTGATCTGCAATGTGAAATTCTGTAGGGGTGGATTCTTAAATCCTCTACCGCTTCAAATTATATCCCTTTTGAGTGGTTAGTTATTAATCAATATTTATACTTCTAAATATTAAATGACTTGAATGACTTAAAGCTTGTGAGATTTTAGTTACAGAACTACACGTCTTAACTGGAACGTCCCCATCTCTGTCTCCTGGTCTTCATTCATCATCTCTGGTCTTAACTGTAAATTCCCCTACAATTCAATAATAAGTAAATGGCTTTAAACTGTGAAAAATAAACTTACATTTGGGTCAATATTGTCAAGGATCTCTTCAATAGAGCCGTGCTGTTTAATAAGGTCGATGGCCCTCTTGGGTCCGATTCCTTTTATAGTACCACAGTAGTCGCAGCCCAGAAGGATACACAGGTCAATGAACTGAGGAAGACATTCAAACATAGCAATCAGAAAGTATTTATTTATGTACAAAAGAGGATTTACTGAAAGCAAAGGTCTCACCTGTTGATGTGTCAGACCCATATCCTGTAGAATACGACTGAAATGAAACTCTTGGATAGGGAGCTTTCTAAGATGAAAAAGAAAAAACACTTATTTGTGCGAGACCAAATGTCTCCATCTCCAGAACAAATTCAAAAACTATTTCAGATTTAAAGCGTATATCCAAACATACTTCGCTTCACTGGCTGTTAGATGCCTCAACAGGACTGTTGTTCCGAATGTCAAACCGTCCATATCTTCTGTTGCGGTGGCATAAACCTTCCCTGCTTTCACCAGAGCGGCACAGCTCGCCTCAGCCTCACATGGAGCCTTCATATGAAATATATACACGTTTGCTTAAGTCCACAAAATAATTATCTGCATAATAATATTCATATAACAATGATATTTATATAGTCGGCAGTCATGACTGGGGCAGTACCTCAATGTATGGGACTCCCATTAGAGTAAGTAACTTCTTGCATTCATCGTTGTGTTGTTTGGTGACTTTCACAAGTCGCTTACTGAACTTGTCAATGTTCTCCTGTTCACCTGTGAGAATTTTTTTGAAATTAGATCCATTTAAAAAAATATATTTTCAAGAAAACATGCCGTTTTGAAAGAGTCTGTACCTGCTTCCTGTGCCTGAGCTAGAAGTTTCTCAGCCTCCGCTCGTCTCTCGACTCTCTTCTCCAGCTGCAAGAATACAAATAAACACATGTTAAAAGTTTCCCAGCAGTCAATTATTTTATCCCCTATAACTCATCTTTGACAATCGAATTGACAAATTAAATTTTTGGGGGGGTGAAAATAATTTATTCGTGCCTTAAAATAGCTTAAACGTAACTACACCCCTGCTTAATGTACTATACAGCAGTGGCTCTCAATCTTTGAGTAATTAATGACAGAATTATCATTTTTGGGTGAACTAACACTTTAATGAAATAAGGTTATAAGTAGTGAAATCTACAGGCACAAATATGCCATCTCGTAATACCTGAAACAGTATCACAGTATTTTTGGGAACCGCAGCTTCCAGTTTTTGTTGTTTTGTAATATTGTTTTTTTTTAGTTTTATCGATTTGTTTATTGCAAACATTCCCTTCAGCAAATTATAATTCAGTATTGTATGGATGAAAAAAAAAAGGTTTGGAATGACTAAATATTGTAGGGATGGGCAACGATTAATCGCATCCAAAATAAAAGTTTGAGTTTACATAATATATGTTTGTGTAGTGTGTATAATTCATTTGTATATATATAAATACCCACACATGCATGTATATATTTAAGAAAAATGTGTTATTAATATATCAAATATTTATATATAATATTAATTGTGAATAAATATATATATGCACACATTTCTTAAATATATACATGCATGCATGGGTATTTATAAATACTAATTAATTATACACACACATATATTATGTAAACACAAACTTTTATTTTGGATGCGATTAATCGTTGCCCATCCCTAATTATTAGTATGAGTAAATATTGACATTGTTCTTTAGAGTAATTGCACGAGGTCTATGACACACCTCTCCTGATTTCATTTGAGGGGGCTTCCCATCAAACACATAAACCGGCTTGATGCCGCTCTCTAGCATTCGGATGGTCCTGTAGAACATGCCCATCAGGTGGCTGCGGAGACAATGACACATGTAAGAATGTTACGATCATGCAAAGATAAAGTGGCACATGGTTATATACTCAGAATCTACACCCGGGATTCCTCAAATAGTGGACCACGGCCCAGTTCCAGACACTGGCTTGGTTCCAACCAGACCATGAGACTTAACACCATTTGACCTTTTCTGCCATTTAAAGTGAACACTAACTTATTGCAGAGCTATATCCTAATATTTGTATGTAGAGCCAAACTTGCTTCATTCCAAGTCCTTTCTATTTTGTGGGCGTTGCTTCTCTCTCTGGAAAGAAAACCCGATAATGGACACGTTCCTGGATTGCTCGAAGAGGACAGTATGGGCTGTCAATCCTCCAAAGAGAACTTGAGGTAAAATATTGTTTTCTTATATATTTTTACTTTTAGTTTTAACGTTAGCACCATCGTCTCTCTTTCGTTTCGCCATTTTTGAAAGTTGTGTACGGAAAATCTTCTGTGCTCCTATTGGTCAACCTTATTCATGTGATGGAACCGTCATGGACATTTATTTTTATCTACATTTATTAGCATTAATAATCAGCATGTTAAGAGTATTTCATAATGTCATACTAGGGATTTTTTTTTAGATTTCAAGAAAAGGCAAATTTAACTTTGAAATTATTAGTTAGCTATGTTTTCTGCTCATAATGAGGGAGTTAAGATTGGGAGATTCATGTTGTTTGTTTTTAGAAGATACTTATTTTAAACAAAATATAAAATGGTCCATACTTCAAGAGGAAAACCCTGAACCTAGAATCTTTGTCACATGATGACCTTCTGCCATACATGGGTATCTAAATGTAAAATTAATAATAGACTGATAAAACATCCAATTTTACCCTTTAATATTCCTCTTCAATTGAGCTAACTGATTTTTTTTACACTAGAAACCACTGTTTTGGCCCTGAGGGCCCAATATACTGATCTTTGAGGACTATTTAGTATTTGTTTTGTTTTTTTACAACGAACAAATGCTTCCCAGCCGCACATCCTAAAATATTGTCCGGAATTCTTGCAACTTTATTTGAATACCACAGATCCACACTTTGAACTCAATCACATTCTCTTTCATTTCAATCATGAACAAATGATAGTAGACAACACTACATACCTAGTGGTCTCTCCATCTTCATTTTGCAAAACATTTCCGTCCTGTCTGACAGCGATCAAAAACTGGTAGATGCACATGGACGCATCAATAGCAATCTTCCTTCCTACATGCGAAAATAATACAAAAATATAAACACACACACGTTTTACTTGGAATAATAATCACAATCTCATTTAAATGATAGGGGACCTTACCAAAGTAGTTTTTGATGTCTTGCTCCTTGATGGCTGAAGGCGCGTGATCTGCAATAAGCTTTGCAAGACCGTGAATTCCCATAGTGATGTTGTGATTGACGTTAGATATCTAAATAGATTAAAACCCCAAAAAGCGAAAGTATTAGTTGCAAAAATAAAAAAAACAACACAGAACAGTTCATGGATCGGAATGGAAGCTAAATAAGGAACGTTAACGTTATCCCAACAGTATCCACAGTCCACACTACTTTCATGCATCCAAAACAAAGCTTAAAAGCCCGCAAATGTCATAAAGCGGCTAATGCACGCAGCGCATTTATGTAACAACACTTTACAGACTGCAAAACGCAGAAAAAATAGTCAACTTACCAACTAATTGTTTATTTTAGTTTTTCGCTTTTCAGGCATACACATACAAACGACACCTCGAGAACACGCGTCGTCAATTTCGCGCGAATTCTAAATAAGGCATAAATAATCGAGTTCTTGTGAAATCGATGGAATCGATGAATCAAATTTGTCTAGTTCAGCCTTCGCAAGGAAGAACAACGGACACGGATCTTCTCGAGCGATTAGTAAGGACTGGCTCCTTTTAACAGTGGCGAAACATCCATGAGAGAGAAGAAATGACATCGATGTTCCTGATAATGGTTATCACCTATTAATGAACGGAAAACGTTTGAACCCTCACTTAAAGTTGTGATTTAAAGAATCCGAGGGTTTTTGAAGCAGTTGCAGGTGTTTGCGCTGTAGCCACGCCCACCCCGGAAGATCCCAAAAAGGGTGTTTTTATTTTTTAAGGTGACGTGGATTCGCTGTTTGCCGCTGCTGCTTTCGACCTTTTGGCTGTTTCATCGCGTTAAAGCAAAGAGTGGATATATTCAATCACCAGCAATGGTCAGATATGACATTACACATACGCGCGTGCTGTTGACTGGATTTTGAAAAGAAAGAGGCGATTCTGAGGAATCCGAGGAAGCATCTGAAACAGGTTTGGTGCATTTCTCGGATGCGGAAGTATGTAAAGCATCTCAGGCTAAATGTTTATTGTGCGATTTGTTTATAATTTGTTTATGTCTGAAGGATGCTAGCTACATCTGTTTATATTTAACCTATTAAATCTAATTTAGATGAATCTAGTGGAGGACGTTGGGAAAATTGTCAAATTCTTCCATTAGGAGACTCCATAAGAACTGATTTCTGTAACATTTTATTTTAGTGTCGTTACACATATTACATGTACTTACTATAGTAATAACAGTACATTATGTATAATTTTACAAGCAACTGAACCAAACATTTTATGAAGTAAGCTATATGTTGTACATTCATTTTACTAAGTACTTATTTGTGTAATTGTAATAAGGAAACCTTCAAATAACGTGACATAACAGCTTTTTTTTACATTACATTGTCCATTTATTTACCTATATTCGCTTCCATATTTAACAATCATATAATTATTTCATTCGAGTGAAGTATAATATGTAGTTGATGCATAATAAATCCTTAAACGTTTGTTATCATTTCTCTTAAAGGGACAGTTCATCCCAAAATTAAATCATGAAGTAAAGGGATAAATCGCCCAAAAATGAAAAGTGTCTTCATTTACTCACCCTCACTGTTTAAAAAGGTTTTAGATGTAGTCTAGCATGTCAAACCACTGGACCTGTCAACCATGAGCCATTTAAAATAACTATGTAAATGTTTTTTTGTTGTCTGTAAAGTTGCTGACCCCCTTTACAGTCTTGATTTGCTTACCAACAGGTGTCATGGCAGCAAGACTGGAACATTCAGGCCTGCGTGTCGCTGGTCGATCCCTGAGGCTCTGTGTGCTGGTTCTGTGCCTGCTGCCTCACTTTGGCTGGACAGTCAGTTACAAGCAAGGCGATCCGGTGACCCTGTACGTTAACAAAGTTGGTCCATATCACAACCCTCAGGAAACCTATCACTATTACACTCTGCCAGTCTGCAGACCTAAAGAGGTGTGTGTGTGTGCACTGCACAAATCAGTATTATCTGGATATATTAGTGTGCTTGCTTTATGACCTTATGGTGCAAAACATGTCAATAAAATGTACTGTTAGTGCAGCTCTATCACCTTGTGGATAATTGATTTGTTTGCAGGTCCATCATAAAGCCTTGAGCCTGGGAGAGGTGTTGGATGGAGACCGTATGGCTGAGTCTCTTTACAACATCCGCTTCAAGGAAAACACAGAGCGACTGCCGCTATGCACACTCACTCTTTCTGAGAAAGAGGTAGCAATGCAGACATTCAGAACATTTTTAAAATGTCAAAACAATCTCCGTTCACACCGATCCGCGAAAACGAGTAAAAACGCTGTATTCTGCTGCCGAGCGATGGAAAACTATAGACTGAACACGTTTTATGCGTGTGCATGACGTTGTCATCTTCAGAAATTCGTGTTTTTGCTGTTTACACAGAGAGCGTTTTCAAAAATTTGCACTTTGAAACCACTTTTTTTTTTAAAACTTTGCATTTTCAGGCACCCAAAAAGCTGTAGTCATGTAAATGAGCGGCCAAAGCGCCGTAGTCGTGTAAACAGCCCCTTATTTAGTGCATAAAATACTTTTGGGATTTTAAAGGGGTGGTAAAATGGCATTTTCACAAGATGTATAATAAATCTCTCAGAGTGTGTGAATTTTTAGCACAAAATACCCCCCAGATATTTTTCTATAGCATGTTAAAGTAGCACTTTTTTCAGGGTTTGCAAAAACGCACCGTTTTGTGCCTGGCCCTTTAAATGTAAATGAGCTGCTGCAGAGGGCGGGGTTTCAATGTGTTAGCAGCTGCGATTACCTCATGCAGAATCACTAAAATTACAGAAACTGTTCTCCCTTTAATATTAAAGATGGAAAGACTCAAGAAGAAGTGACAACATGTAGAATGCAACAGGACGCCTCTGAATGGTTAGTTGATGAATTTATGTTGCTGTTTGGAGTTAACTATCTTCAATTCGCATATTCTGTCATGGTAATCTATAAATCACTCGTATAGGAACTGTTGTGAGTACATTTTAGGGTTGGTGACGTCACTTACCTGGGAGGAATGTCGTGTTGTCCCTACCAGCCGTTTGTTGTAGTCCTTTTCTTTAAAAGCAAATATCTTCCTTTGTTTATAACTTTGAGCATTGTAACTTTGATACTGTATTTTATACTCAAACAGCAACATTACACACTAACTAAAGTTAGAAAAGTGAAATCATACTTTACCACCCCTTTAAGTTTGTGATTTTGTTAATGGCACTAGGAATGCAACATTTTGGGAAATTATAGCCAATAAACCATTTCTCTGTATGGCAGGCTTCTCTATCCTGTTTAGGCTTTAATCAAACATGGCTGAACCAGCTAGTCAGGGTTTTCAGGTTCATTTGAGAGTGATGGGTGTGGTGGAGGGTTGGAACTAAACTGTGCAGGAAGGATCTCCTGGAACAGGATTTAACACCTTTTAATGTCAAAGAAGGGGAAAGGGCAGAGATGTATTGTATAGAAATGGCTTCAGATGTCTTCTATTTTATACTTTTTTGAAACTACAGGTGGATCAGTTGCGAGAAGCTGTTGAGGAGCTGTATTACTTTGAGTTTGTCCTTGATGAAATTCCCATCTGGGGTTTTGTGGGATACATGGAAGAGAGTGGATTCCTGCCTCACAGCCACAAGGTCTCTTTCTATGTCTCCATCACTCACTCACTCGCACACATTCAGTGGCCCCAAAAAGTGTTTGGACACTTTGCCGCAATTTTAAATGGATGCATTTCTTTACATTAGATAAGAATATATCAAAACACGCATTGTTGTTTTTACCAAAAACACTTGTTAAAAATATTAAAAATATTCAGGGATGGGATTTCCCCGTATTTTATATGGATTTCAATATTTTCCAGCCAATTTTCCATCAAAAAAAATGCAGCCTTGGTGAGCATAAGAGAGTGAAAACATAAGAGAGTGAAAACATAAAAAAAATTGTTGTTATTGTATTACATATTTTTAAATATTAAATAAATATCGTACATTAAGTGTCCAAATCTTTTTTGAGGCTGCTGTGTGCTATTTGACTGTTTTGATATATGATAATTCAGTGAATAAAGCATCATGTCTCTCTTTATTCCTTTTTTTTTTGTACATCATCAGGTGGGATTGTGGACACACTTGGACTTCAATATAGAGTACAACGGAGACTCTGTGATCTTCGCCAATGTGTCTGTGAAGGATGTGAAGCCGGAGCCATTAGAGGAAGGAGGGGCAGGCCATGGCGCTGGTGTCGGCAGTGGCGGTCTGTCCATCACACACACCTACAGTGTTCGCTGGTTTGAGAGTACGTTGCCCCATTCACGCAGAGCAGAGCGCCTCAGAGACTATTCCTTTTTTCCCAAGACTCTGGAAATTCACTGGCTGTCCATCATCAACTCTCTTGTGCTGGTGGTGCTACTGCTGGGCTTTGTCATCATCATCCTCATGAGAGTGCTGAAGAATGACTTTGCCAGGTGAGGAGGGATCTGAAGTCACATTCACATACGCGAATCTGGTTGATTACATGATTGTATTTAATTAATATTGTTTTTTTTGCTAAAAGTTTTCAGCCTTTACTTGGACTTTATGGACTTTAAATTCTGATTAGTTAAGTGGCATTTAAAACACACCTGTGAGCTTATTTTCTAATATGACAAATTTCAATGTAACTCGGACGCCACAAACAGCCTATACACTCACCGGCCACTTTATTTGGTACACCTCGGGTTGGAGTATCAATACTCATGTAGGCTGTGCCGTTTAAACAATGCTCAATTGGTACTAATGGGCCCATTGTGTGCCAAGAAAACATCCCCCACCCCATTACACCGCCAGCAGGAGTCTGAACCGTTTTTACGAAGCAGGATGGATCCATGCTTTCTTGTTATTTACAACAAATTCCGACCCTACTATCTGATTGTTGCGTTAGAAATCGAGACTCATCAGATCAGGCAAGGTTTTTCCAATCTTATATTGTCCAATTTTGGGGAGCCCGTGCAAATTGTAGCCTCAGTTTCCTGTTCTTAGCTGACAGGAGTGACCGACGTGTCTTCTTCTGCTGTAGACTATCTGCTTTACGGTTTGACGTGTTGTGAGTTCTGAGATGCTCGGTTGTATTTAGTGATTATCTAAGTTACTGTTGTACAGCTCGAACCACTCTGGCCATTCTCTTCTGACCTCTGGCATTAACATGGCATTTTCGGTCACAAAACTGTGGCTCACTTGAATATTAGGCATAAACTGAAAATAAGCATCACTTTTTATGGAGCCCCACCTAGAGGGACATGGTTAGGCTTTCTGCAGTAGTCGATTACATTATAGTACATCAGATTGTATTATCATGTGAGTGAAGATAGTAAGGAGAGATGACTGACAGGATGAGGTTGGAGGATTTAGTGTGCAACAAATCCTGACAAAAATCTAATCTTGTAAAATGTGTGATCAATACCGCCACTCCATATACGTATGCGTGATTGCAAATTCGATAGCTCCCTGATACCCGCTAATTAATTACAATATTATTACCCTTATTATTATTAACTATATAATTGCGAGTAAATACAAAGCCATTCATTCATTTTTTTTTCTCTCATCTCATATCACCATGTCCCTTTAGAGCAGGGATAGGCAACTTCGGTCTGGGAGGGTTTAGCTTCAGCCCTGATAAAAACTCACCTGCCTGTATCTATCTAGTAATCCTGAAAATCTTGATTGCCTTGTTCAGGTGTGTGTTAAATTAGGGTTGGAGCTAAACTCTGCAGGAAAGTGGCCCTCCAGGACCGATGTTGTCTATCCCTGCTTTAGGGCTCTGTAGAATTTCCTTTCTGAACATAATATTTGGCTTTGGGCACATCCTTACTGGATACTCTTTTTTTTTTTTCTTTTTTCTTTTTTTTTTTTTTCCGGATCATTCTCTGTAAACACTAGAGATGGTGGTGTGTAAAAATCCCAGTGGATCACCAGTTTCTAAAATACTCAGATGGCACCAACAAAAATGACACGTTCAAAGTAACTTAAATCACCTTTTTTCCCGTTCTGATGGAAAAAAAGGCACCGTTTGGATTTAAATAGGCAAATGCTAAGATTGCGAAGCAATCAAATGCTAAGTCTAAGATTGAATCAATATTGCAGTGGAAATGTTGTGATGTTATTTCCATCAAGACAGAGGTAGGCTGCATACATTTGCTGGGCAGTGTGTGTGTGCATATACAGTAAATATTATATTATTTAATCAATTTAAGGTGGTATTCTTAGCTGATCTTGAAGTCTGTTTGTTTACATTGTGCAGGTAAACTACTCTTAATTAAACTGTAATTTTAGGTTAATTAAGTTCATAAGAAAATGTGTCATGTTTATTACACATTCAATTAGCAGCACATTTGGTACTCCAGGGAGCTCATATTCCCATTAGTCAATTTATTTCTGTTGTTCCCTGAGCAACACACGGCTCACCAAGGATGCATTTATTTGCAATACTGTGAAACATATACATACAATTTAAAGTAATTGTTATCATAACATTTATTTGATGGTAAAGCTGTCTTTAGTGTCACGATCATTCAGAAATCATTCTTATATGCTGATTTGGTGCTCAAGAAACATTTATTTGTACTATTATTATTATTTTAATTTTATTATCATATATTCTTATTCATTTCTTTTTACTGACCCCAAATGTTTGAGTGATTTTGTATCATGTAAGTCAGGTGAAAGCAATGAAATAGTATTAGTATTTATAAGTAAATGTAAATCTATATAAAGGAAGGGGGGTGATCATTAATGAACACTGGACTGATGGAACGCTATTACTGTGTCTGCAGGTATAATGTGGAGGAAGATGGTGGTTGTGACGATCTGGATCAGGGGGATAACGGATGGAAAATCATCCACACAGACGTCTTTCGTTTCCCGCCATATAAGAGCCTCCTGTGTGCTGTATTAGGCGTCGGGGCGCAGTTTCTAACTCTGGCCACAGGTATCACATGCTGCAGTTTAAAGATATATCAAATCATTAAATGAATGCCTGTTTTCAAATGAGCTAGTGTGAGCATGCTAAATAACTACATCATTTGAGGACTGGGCCGTGAGGGAGATAAGTCCCCCCAATAATTCGAAATACCCAAATTGTCCCCCCAATATTTAAGCTGTATAATGCTGCTCTGCTCTTCTCCATTACGCACACTGCTCTGTTTGTTGTTCGGATGACAATAATTCAATAAAATGTTTAGGCTGCTCTGCTTTAGCGGTCTAACAGCACTTTTCAATTGCTGCGTTTACATGGAGCCTAATAATCCATGTGGAATCGGACTAGTAGCACAGTCGGAATAAAATTCACGTGTAACCTCGTCAATCGGAATGATTTAACCAAATCTGACTGAAGTTTTTGTGCTTTAGACCTTTGCTAATCTGTTTGGCATATAAATACTTGATCGGATTGAAAACTGAAACTGGAAAGTTGTTAAAGAGTTGTTAGAGGAAACGTCTTCCTCCACCAGGTTAAATTGATCATGACAATTTTTTTTTTTTTTTTACTTTTAGTTTATTCCCTTAAATCCCTGTTAATCCTTTAATTATTTCCTTTAAATAAAATGACCAAAAATAATTTATTCCTTTTATTTATTTTCCTATTATATGTATTTATTTAACTATATATTTTAAATTTCTGCAGAAAATAAAAATAGAAATTGAGCCCCCACCTAGGTCAACACACGATTACAGCCTTGTTTTAGGATGACATCTCCATTCTAAAAATATTCATATTAATATCTAATAATGTTAAGTCTCATGTCTGTTCAGTATTAATAACTGAATAATGTTATAATAATGGTATAAAACAAATGTATTGGTATATGGTATAAAACAAAAAATAACATGGTTCAATTTTACCTCAATTCGTCTGTCACTGACCAATCATTTGTCTGAAGTATTATGTGTATATATGCAATATTATGTGTAAAACAGTCACGTCAGTTAGGTACTAGGGATAAAATTGGGATAAATATAGAACATGACCTTCAGGTAACCCTCTTTCCCGGTTTCTTAAGGAATCATTGTCATGGCACTGCTGGGGATGTTCAATGTCCATCGTCATGGTGCCATAAACTCGGCAGCGATTGTATTGTACGCTCTGACCAGCTGTGTGTCAGGTTACTGTTCCTGCAGCTTCTACACACAGATCCAGGGACAGCGCTGGGTCTGGAACATTATCCTCACCTCTGCGCTATTCTCTGGTGAGACACAGCAAACTTCTGTATTTATACATCTAGATGGTTTATGCAACAGGAGCACACTGTGTAGGGTATTTTTTCCCACAATGCAATGTGCTCAACAACATGATTTTATTTTAGATGGTAATCTCAGTCAACATACATATTACCTGTCACAATTGCAGTGTTTTTATCAGTAAATGTAACTGACATTTCACCAATTCACTGTTGCTCTCTTTGTTCTTCTCTTCTATATTTCACTCTCTCTGATTTGTTCAGCCCCCCTCTTCTTCACCTGGAGTGTGGTGAACTCCGTTCACTGGTGGAGCGGATCGACCCAGGCCCTGCCGGCCACCACCGTGCTTCTACTGCTTGGCGCCTGGGTACTGGTGGGCTTCCCCCTCACCGTCATTGGTGGGATTGTTGGAAAGAACAGAGCTGGCAACTTCCAGGCGCCGTGTCGCACTCGTAACATAGCTCGCCAGATCCCCCAACAGCCCTGGTACAAACACACAGCTGTGCACATGGCCATCGGCGGTTTCCTGCCTTTCAGGTAAGAGCAGTGAGTCTTAGCAGATGATTTCCAGACAGTGGAAGAAAAAAACAAGAAAACTTAAAGGAAATATTTTTAAATTGTATTACTGTAGTGGTCAAAAGTCATTTCTGGATGTTTTTGCATGTGTTCATAATTTTGACAGCCTGGCCAAAAATGTATGTCCACACAATTTGGCATGCTTCATTTCGTTATTGTCACAGATAAACTACAAGAACAACCACGCAATATTCTAACAAAATTGTTACAAATTTTGTATAATATTTGAATGGGTATATTTGGGTATGAATGGGAATATTTGAATACAAATGTAAATTTTACATCCCTTTTGACGACCATTTTGAATATAATAGAATATTTATAATCCTTTTATATATAATACATAATATAAGAACACGTTTAAAAACATGTTTTCTTGCATAGTATATATTCATATAATATCCCTTGTAAAAATATAATATATATTATATAAGAAAACATTATAGTATTATTATAGAATGGAATAAGCATTGTTAAATGCAAACATGTTAACAGAAAAAAAAATAAATAAATATATATATATATATATATATACTGTATATATATATATATATATATGTTTGTGTTTACATAATATATTTGTGTGTGCTGTGTATAATTATTTTGTATATATAAATATGTATATTTATATAGAATATAGCTTATGTATATATATATATATACACACACACACACACAGTATTTAGGTGCAAATAATTCTTTAAAATATATTTTAAATATATATTTTAAAATATAAAATTATTTAAATATATACATGCATGCATATGTATTTATATATACAAAATAATTATACATAACACAGCACACACATATATTATGTAAACACGCAATTAATCTTTGCACACTCCTAATATATATTCTTTACCTCACAAGTTTAATTGGTCAAATAAACTGACCTGTTTGTGTAGTAATTCAGCACCTGCGGGTTTGTTCTGTAGAATTAAATATCCTCATTTCTTTATATCCACGTGTGGCGCTGATATACGTCATGTTAAAAAACATGAATGTTTTCACTCATCCATAAATATTATTAGATCCATCAGCATGACAGGAAGTCTCATCATTCCGCTTATCACTGCGTCATCAACTTACGTGTTTGTTGTATGAGGTTAGCGACCCCAGCGAAAAAAATTACATAGTTTAATATAATCTAATATAATACTTAAATGTTTCTTATATAATAAAAATTATAATAAAATATAAATAATTATGTATGAAAACTTGCTAATATAATGTATTTTTAAAAATCAAAATGAAAAAATAAGATTTTTTTTAAATCATTTATTATATTAATACTATATATCTTTATCTCCCTTGACAATTGTTTTTCTCCTCTTGACTTTGCAGTGCCATCTCAGTAGAACTGTACTACATCTTTGCCACTGCGTGGGGTCGTGAACACTACACACTCTACGGCATCCTGTTGTGCGTGTTTGCCATCCTGCTCTCGGTGGGCGCCTGCATCTCTGTGGCCCTCACCTACTTCCTGCTCTCAGGCGAGGACTACCGCTGGTGGTGGAGAAGTGTACTTAGCACCGGCTCCACTGGCATCTTTATATTCCTTTACTCTCTCTTCTACTACCACAATCGCTCCAACATGAGCGGCCTTGTACAGAGCGTCGAATTCTTCGGATATTCTTTGCTCACTGCGTTTGTTTTCTCACTCATGCTGGGAACAGTCTCCTTCTGGGCATCTCTGGCTTTTATTCGTTACATCTACCGTAGCCTTAAGATGGACTGAGGGCCGTATCCTCTAAAAATACCCCAATCCCCCTTGAAACGGGGAAAGAGACTTATGGAGCAGTTCCTCATGGATCCCTGCATGAGCAGGTTTTGTGTTGCTGAAGTATATTAAACTATCAATGCCAATCTTAAAAGGAATAGGGAACATTCGACAGAGCGACGGACTAAAGACTAATTTAATATTCCATTTTGCTCACCAACAACCTGATACTTAAAATTCACATAGATATATAGTTGCTAGATTATCTGCACATCAAATACAGAAGTATTTGAGAGTCAGCTGGATTGTTTGTGCTGCTGAAAGCGTCAGATTTTCATACTTCAAAATGTTGCTTACCATGTATCAAAGACTTGAAAGTTGTAAAGTCTGTTTTGGATTTTGTTAATGTAGTGACTACAATGATTATATGTCAGTTTCAAGACATAAGGGGAGAAGAATAAGAGGCCTTCGTACTTTGTTTCAGAAGACCATTGAGAAGATAAAGCGCTTATGTGTACTGTAGGTGAGTTTACTTGATGATTAAAGGGGGATGTGTGGTTATATGGAAGGATATTATCATCTTTGAGGAAAAGAAACGTGCCATATTGTGTACATGGTGCAATATGCGCTTTGGGTTTAAGGAAGGTTTAACACAAGCAAGCTGAAGAAATGAAGAATAGATTATGGAAGCAATACCATTGTCTGAAGTCGCCATCAACTGTGATCTGCTGAAATGTAAATATACTATGTTTTCAATAAAGTCACTTTTATTACAGTAAGAGAAATAAATGTGGGTGAAATGCTATGGTGGTGTCGATCATATAAATGTTGGTAAATTGAAAAGACGAAAGGATTTAAAGATGTCAGGTATGCCCTTTTGATCTGTTCTAGCATTCAAAAGTTTGGGGTCAGTTAGAGTTTTAGAATAGTGTCTCTTTAACCAAAGCTGCATTTATTTGATAACTTATTTGAAATATTAATATATTTTCAATTGAAATCCCCAGGATTACATCAGTCATTACTTTAGACTTCAATGATCATTCCCATGCTAATTTGGCACTAAAGTAACATTTCTTATAATTGTTGTATAAAACAAGTGTGTTTTTCGAAAATCTATGCATTTTCCTCATAATCTTTTGGAAAATCGCCAAAAAAAAAAGAAAAGATCTGTGTTCAATTTAGAGTTGTGACCCTTACACGTTTTGTCCATCAAGATAATCTTTACTTATCCAAAATGTATAGATTTTGAAGCATCTATAAAGTTAAAAAACAAAACAAAAAAACAAGCAGGTTATTGGCGTGTTTGTCAAAGATCAATTAATTTAGGTCAAACATAGGTCAAAATATTTAGAGGCTTTGTTAACCACATAAATTATTTGAGGCGATTTAGCAAAAACCCATTCAAAATGAGACTAGGGCGAGGGAACCGAAAGTGCTAAAATGCTAACTACTGTCTATGATGCTAACTCACGTCCGCGTTTTGGCCTACAAAGTGACGTCATAATTTTTCGTGTTCAGTCTGTAGGCGTTTAATTCTTTACAAAGTAACATTACCAACTACTGGCCTTGCAGTATAACAGCCTTTTTAATCATTTTCACATATCCTTAAGTACAGGATAATTGACAATATTTTGTCTGTACACAAAAACTACCATTTTTAGTGTAAACACTCTTAGGGGACATGTATTGGTACACAACACTATTTTCAACTAAAAACTGTTTTGAAAATTCATTTACATGAAAATGTATTTTATGGGTCTAAAAACAGAGACTTTCTTAAAATTGGTTTCAAAAGTGTGAATTTATGAAAACAAGCATTATAGTTCGTGAAAATACAAAAATGGGGATGTCATACGCATGCTTGTTCAGTCTATGGGAATAGGTCCAGGCTCTTTTCAAAGTAACAATTGCCAAATGACCCGGAAGGCATAAAACAGTGTTTCGTCATTTTAAAGGATCAGCATGAACAGGCATCATTGACAATGTTGTGGTCATCGGTTTTATATACAAAAAAAAAAAAAAAAAAAAAAGTACATCGAAAAAAGAAAAGCCACCAAAAAAAAAAGTACATTTGTACATCGTTGTCATGTAAACGCACCTTTTATTCACGAGACACCGCTACAAGGCTGCAGTTAAGACCAGTCCTGATGAAACAAGTATAGGACACATTAAAAGCAGTACGTTTAAGTGTTGAGCAGGCCTATTATGGCAAATAACACTTGAATACAGAACTACATGCTGGGGGGGAAAAAAAGAAAAGAGACACAAATTTAGGAACAGATAAAACATTTATTGCTCAACTGGGTCAAAGAACTGTTTTGTGTGGGCAGGAGTACTTTGCAAGCACAAAGCTTGAGTGTCAATTATAAAGACCAGATACAGGTGGGCAAGAATTTCATAAATGCACAAATGCAACAGATCACATACAAAAGCAGTAAACGCAGGGAAATTGATACACAGAACGAAACCGTGCAGACCACCTTTTCTTGTACACAGATGTAGAGCAGTGCCTTGCATTCAAATTCATGGAACTCATTTTAAGAAATCGACTTGTCCGGACTAAATCTAAAAAGAAAACGAGCACCTGGAAGAGCAGAGGGATCAAGATATTAAATACTCTGAAAAGGTACAATGAATTTATAAAAATAGATCTCGGTATAAAACACGCTCGGTTTAAAAAAGGCAAACTTCACAGATTCAAAAAAATCTGTAAATCTTGAGACATGTCTAAATTGGCAACCCATGACATCAGCGCCTAAAAATATGCTTGTTGCCAAAAAATTACTATTTACAAATACAGGGAGTACCCAAGACTGCAGGGGTGAACGCAATGGATATATACAACAAGCAGCCGCACTCACAGCAAAGTCATTCCTTTTGTTGACCATTGGGCACTAGGCATGGACGCCATTTGAGTAGGGCTGCTTCCTTTGTTCACTGCATTGCCACCATCACGGCCTTGAATGTAGCTAGTAGGGTTGGGGAACTCGTAGTGCGTCACAGCTGGGGGAAGAGGCCAGTTTCCCTGGGGTCTCGCAGTGGCCTGAGAAGGAGAGCGTGGCTGTGGGTAGCTGGGGTAGAAGGGCGTTTGTTGAGGACTCCTCTTGAACAGCAGCTCTCTCACCTGAGGGTTACTGTAGTGATCTTGGTTCGCTCGAGCGGTTTCAGTCTGAAACTTAAAAACAAAACACCACTTTATGAGTAAATTAAAACTAATGATGGGTCATTTGTATCATCGTGCCTTTAAGACATTATCCAAACTACTGAAATGCCTCCTTTGTAGATGACAACTTGCTCTACGTCCACACTGATCAGTTCTGCTACCAACAAGACAGAACAAGCAACAGTGTAGACGTCATTGTTTTAAACCTGTATGACTTAATTCTGTGAAACCAAGAGATGATTTTGAAAAATATCCCCATATTTATCCCCAATGTTTTTGACCCAATTGACTTTCATGTCACGGATAATCATTTTGAGCATTCAAAATATCTGCTTTTGCGTTCCACAGAAAAACATACATATACTAGAGCTATATAGATTTTTATTACTACAGTTATGGTTAATTTGTACCAATTACAAGCGGTCAATATTCGGGTTAAGGTCACTATTCGGGTTTCTGAAACATTCGGAATAATCCGTTTACATGCATGAGCAGAGAAAGTTACTCGTGTATACATGGGATTTGTAATCAATTGGCAATATCCCGATGTAAACGGCGACGCACGGTTAGCGTCTTAAGACGTAATAGGAGTCACTTCCGATTCTTCTTCCTGTATCCAAAGACAACAGCACGCAAACAATAAATAGTTCGGGGCAGATAGCTATCGCCTTTGTTTGCGCTTTGGTGCTGGTCCAAAAGTATGGTGCGGTGCTGTGTCTCGCCATTTTTAGCTTTACTGGTTTACTTCCGGTATACTGCAAGCAGGTTTTTGTAAAGTTAATCTACTCAAAAAACCAAGATTCGTTGCGAATAGAACTCATGCAAAACACAAAATAAATCTTCCTTTTGATGGGGATATGCCGATACGCGTTTACATGACCAAATATTTGGGTTGGAAAAGGGGTAAGCCAGGTATCATATTCAGGTTTTTAAAAACCGGAATGAGCACATTCGGAATTTTGCCGGTGTTTAAATGGCCGTGCGCTACCGGGTTATTGCTAATATTCTGGTTATTGGCTGTTTGTAAATGTAGTCATTGTGCCTTTAAGACACCATCAAAACTATTGAAATGCCTCCGAGAACGATAATTTGCTCTGTAAATTACTTCAGTGTAGATATAGTTCCTCTACCAACAACATCACATTCTTTGGAAAGAAAATATTTTTTGTGGAGAAAAACTGTTCATTTGGACCCCATTGACTTGAAGGGATACTCCACTTTTTTTGGAAATAGGCTCATTTTACCACTCCCCCAGAGTTAAACAGTTGAGTTTTACCGTTTGAGTGTATTCAGTTGATTTTTTTTTATATTTAGAAGAATCAGTAACCAGACAGTTACTGGTCTCATTGACTTCCATAGTTGGAAAAAATATACTATGGAAGTCATTCAGACCAGAAACTGTCTGGTTACTGACATTCTTCTAAATATCAGAAAATCGGCTGAACACATTCGAAAACAGTAAAACCCAACTGTTTAACTCTGGGGGAGTGGTAAAATGATCCCATTTCCAAAAAAAAAAAAAAGTGGAGTATCCCTTTAAATTGCATGGACCAAAATGGTTAAAACATTAATATCTTTTGTGTAGCTCTGAAGGAAGAAAGATGCATGTTTGGAACAACATGGTTTGGCCTGAAACACCACTCACCTGAGAATGAGCAGCTGATGCGTTTGATACGGCATTAACAACGTATCTCTCGGTCATGCAACTACTATCTCTTTGATGCCTCTTGAGTTTCATCCTACGATTTTGAAACCACGTTTTCACCTTTGGAAAGAAAAAGCGTTACTCATTATGACAAACGGCAATCCATTAAAGCTTTAATTCTTTCAACAGTCTTCAGTCTCTTTATATCACTAACCTGTTTGTATGTTAGTCCCGTCCCTCCAGCCAGCGTCTTCATCTCTGCGGGCGTGAGGTATCTCTGGACATTAAACCGGTGGATAAGAACATTCATCTGCTCTTCAGAAAAGGCAGCACGAGTCTTGCGAGGCTGGGCTGGACGTCGGGCTGGAGTGGTGGTCAGCGTGGGCACAGGCGGCAAGGCATCCACCCCAAAATTCTGACTCACCGGCTCCTCTCCTTCAACAGAGATGGAGTTTGAGATGGGCTCTCCACTGTCAGGACTGCCACTGTCCGTTTCATAGTCCCGATCTTTCCAGGACGGGTGACTGAGATTGGTCAGAGCGCCCCCCTCACGACTGCTCCCAGAGCTCCAGGAATCTATACAAATGGGGGAAAATAAAAGCTTTACTTTATGGACAATGCCATTTGGTACATAGATAGAATTGATAAACCTTTTTCAAATGAGTTTATACATTTGCTCTCATTTCTTGAAAGCATGGTTTATACACAAGTGTTCTTTATAATAAAAAAAAAGAAAGAAAGAATTTTGATAAAAGGAAATTAAGCTGTAAAACATACATTACATGAAAAACAAACATTAAGAGGTTGCCTTGAATTGAAATAAGTTAAGTAGCCAAACTAAAGTTGTTAGAAGTGGAAAAGGTAGCCTATCAATTAAAGTAAAACGTTAACAGGCAGATATTCTAAAATGTACTCCAATAACATTTGAATCATTCACAACTCCTTTTTATTTACGTTGAAACAACAAGTTATTACTTCATATTGGAATATGGATTAAATTGGCTTTGCAACTATTTCGTGAGGCTTGATCAGGAGGGTTACCTGGGGTATGAGCCTCGGAGTCACTGGGTGTATCGCTGCTGGCCTTCTCTGCATCTTTGACCTTTGGATCAGGCTCAGTCTTATATGAGATGAAGAGCCGTCCGTTCTGCGTGTGGCCCGGGTAGTTGCCGTAGTTGCTCGCATTGCCGTTCTCCGAGCCCCAGGATGGCGACTGCGGTGTGGTTTGAGAGGAGTAATAGCTCGCGGTGACCCCGCCGGACTGAGCGTACGCGGCCTCGGCCCAGCTCAGATTCGGGTGGCCGTGCTCAGACACCTGCGGGTACATGAGCCCGTAGGCATATGCATGATAAGATGGGTTGAAGTTGTAACTCACTGGTATCTTCCAATCAGCCATTCCCTCGTCGGATGGACGCAGAGCAAAAACAAATGTGCAGAGAATAACACCCGACTACAAAACCCCAAAGGGTCAGACTACCCTCGAAAACAGATGCCGATAATAGCTCTCCTCCTCATAATCACGCGAAAAGACCCCTTGACATGACCTGATAAAAAGAAACGCGTGGAGAAGGTGATTTATAATGCCAGGTGAGTGAATGTGGGCGGGGCGGATTTGCGAGAGATGCGCGGACCAATCAGGGGCAGCTTCTGAGAGCTGGAAACCACACCCTCATTCCACATCAGCTGAGCCAGGTAGCCTACTCTCACATTTACATGATATATTTGCATTTTTCATTTTGCGTTTTAGGTTTTACATTTTTAAATTACACAATTAGGCTATTTATTGATGAAAATTACACTGAGAACGTAATTGAAATTAAAAACTTTTGACTCAAATAAATTATTTTGAAACTTCTTGCTACACTCTAAATCATGCTGGGTTGTTTGAACCCAAATTTGGGTAAAATATGGACAAACCCAAATGTTGGGTTAAACATGTAATTTCAAATTTTAACCCAACTTCAACTTTCACTTTCATTTGCATTGCATTTTTAACCCAACATTTGGGTTTGTCCATATTTGACCCAAATTTGGGTTCAAACAACCCAGCATTATTTAGAAAACAAATATATATTTTTTGTTTAAACAACCAAGTCTATAAATCTCTATAAAAACAGATAACTATTAATCTTTAAAACTATTACAGTAAAAATTAAATCATTAAGAAAAAAAAACACATTTAAAAACTGTAATTTTAACACACTTGTGTGTAAAATAGTGAGGAATATTTAATAAGCCTATAAAATTATTAGGCTACTTTTGATGTACGTGGCACCCATGATTTTGTCATATAGGCCTACATGATTATAGAAAGATTATCAGTATTTTAAACCTAAAAATGAGCTACATTTTCCACATTTAATTAGTGCAGTTCCTTCTCATCCCTCTAATCCATTGTCTGTTTTTAACATGTTTACCAAAGTTACTTTCAGGCTAAAGCCAACCAATAATTTCTTTAGATTAGCATGATTAATCCCAAAGCCTCATGTGAGCAAGTTACCCCATGAGTGCACCAATCTAGAGCTATTAAATTTTGAGATTGTGTGTGGATTAGGAATGTACTGTCTGGACTTGAATGCCTTAAGCAGGTTTGCCTTAAAATTACCACCTGAATAGGTGTGTTTGTAGTCCACCCATTCCTAGGCTACTGCATTAGAATGGAAATATGTCTGTATGAGGTGAAAATATGAGCTAATCATGGGGTGATTAGAGAGACCACAGATCTGTTTATGGGAAAATAGGTGTGAAAGGGTGGGATGGGGAGGTGTGGCAGTGGCAGGATTTGCCTTTTGCACTTGTTTACCAATTCAGCAAATCATTATAGCCTACACAATCATTTAGAAATTTAGAAACAAGTAAGGTTTCCATATTCCAGCAATGTTTACATATTCCAGATGTGTATATCATTGTGGCGTTTGAGTTGAACTCCAATGGCATTTATTTAGTATTTTATTTATTTGCTTTTTTCATTTTGTTTTTTATAAGCATAATTTGTTTAAATGATGAGACATTGTTGTCAGATTGTATTTATGTTCTGTTTATTTATTTATATATGTTGTGTTTGTTTTTATTTAGGTTTTTTTAAACGTTTTTTTTTTTGTGGGGGTTAGAAAATGATTGGAGTTTAAATTGTGATATATTTGATTATATTGAGTCAAATGATTTATTTATTTATATGTTGTAGTTATTTCTAGTATTGTATTTATTTGTTTTTGTTTTATTTATTTTATTATTTATTTTTTAAAGCACGATTTGAATGTATAGGCTACTATTGATATCATTGCTGTCAGATTATTTATTTATATTTATTAAGTTTTTTATTACCATTTAAGACCATTGTTCTAAGAGTGTCTATCTATCTATCTATCTATCTATCTATCTATCTATCTATCTATCTATCTATCTATCTATCTATCTATCTATCTATCTATCTATTTTGTGGGTTTGTTGTATGCATTCATTTATGCAGTCTTCCTCATTGACTTGCAGTTGGTAGGCCACTGTTTATATTGTTTTCAGATTTTTTTTTTAAACTTGTTTTTCTGTTGGCTAGTGCAGTTTTCTCGGTGATGATAATCATTTGCCATCTGTCGATTGCAGCTTTCTTACGGAAATTCAAATGCAAATAGCCCATTAGCGCTTCATTCATCATCTCTAGCAATCTTACACCGCCTAAACATGAACCACTTCAAAACAAACAGAAGCAAAATATGAACAACTTTTAGAGACTTTGTTGCTTGAATGACACACAAACAACAGTTTCATTATCACGTGGTTCATCCACAGTTTTATCTATCTGTGCCATATACTGTAAAAAATAGGTCTGTGCACAGTGAATTTCGACCTCCTTTACCACAGCAGGCGCTGTTGTTATATTCCCGTCAAATGTATGTCTGAATGGTCTGAATCACATGGTTTTCAGGGCTGTGGTCCCTTTAACGTCCAACTCATGCGGCGTTTTCTCCTTCTGCCCAGCGTGGTAACTTTTGAGAACTCCGCACATAAGCGCTCGTTCAATTGAATATCATTTCCACATGACAGTTTATTTATGTGATACTAACATAGTTATTTAATATTCTTTGACAGAGTGTTATCTGGCCCAAATATCGTGTGAAAACTGTCATATTGTCAACTGCATGTCATCTGATTTGGTCTGGTGGTGGCTGTAGATTATTTGGTAATTTTGAATAAAATAACGGTTGAACATGATGTCAGAAGAGCTCGAGCGCGTCCTGGTGCGGCTGACAGAACCGGACAACGCTGTTATTCAGCAGGTAACGTTAGATACTTATATGAAACTGTCATACTGTCCCAAAATAGGCATTATGCTATATTTGATTGATTTAATATTGATTATATTAGTTAATGGTCATTTTCAGTGCTATATGGTGTTTAGGGACTGTTATACATGGTCTTTTTAAGCCCGTGATGATGTTTAAGCAGTCATTTTCTTTATCAGGCCACTGCTGAGTTGAAACAGGCATTTAAAGATCCAGCTATCATTCCTGCTTTGTGTGCTGTCATGACTGGATCTCAAAACCCACAGGCAAGTTACTGTTATTCATTATGTCAAGTTGTCATAGTCCTACTCAAAGACTTGCTTTAATGCTGTCATTCTTGCTTCAGGTCCGCCAGTCGGCTGCAGTGATGCTCAGGATGAGAGTTAGAAAGCATTGGAAGAAAATCAGTCCAGACCACCGAGAAAGGTTTTGGATATGTTTTTCACTTATATAATTTCGTCTATTTTGATAGAGATTTGCTAATTTGTGATTCAAATGTTTTCATCCTGCTCCCCCAGTCTGAAGGCAGTGGTGCTGCAGGCTTTACAGCAAGAAACAGAGTAAGTCTGGTGGTGCCATGGTACATGATAATGTAAACTAAGATAGTCTACGATAACTACGTTAACACTGTACTATGTATGTCTATTATGGTATTAACTTAGTCAGCTTTAAGGAACAGATATAGTTTAATAAACAAGCTATATCTGTTTAATAAATAAAGCTGTTTAATAAAGGGTGTGTACATTTTTCATGCAGGTGTTAATTTTTCTTTTAATATTTCCATTCCTCAGACACACAGTTCGTCACTCTCTCTCTCAGCTGAGCGCTGTCCTGGTGAAACACGAGACCCCAGACCGCTGGCCCGCTCTCCTCACTCTATTAAACCAGTCTACTAAAAGCAATAACCCACAGGATAGACAGGTAACCCCATTTAACTTGTTAAAAAAGTACTGTGCCACTACCATGGTACGTTTATGATATTATAACTTTTATCAAATTCTTATACTATGGTTTTTCATGGAATTATTTGACATACAGTGTTCAAAAACTTTAGGAAATTCTCGACTGAAAATACTCTAATAATATTTATGAATGATTTATTTATTTATATAATTATTTGAATTGTATAACAAATCATGTTTTTATTAAGATCGGAAAAGATATACATTTGCTTTATATATATATATATATATATATATATATATATATATATATATATATATATATATATAATATAAATAAGAATAATATTATTATTAAAATAAACTTGTTAGTATTATAATAGTTTTTTTATTCGCTTTGGTACTATTTTCACAAGTAAGGTGTACATTTTCAAAACTCTTAGTGCTAATATCACAACAGATCATCAAAAGTGCACTTTTTTGAAACATTTCATCATGTTTTCAACTGTGTTAGTACAATTCACACAATCACAAAGTATCCTTTTCACAACACAAAATAAGTGTTTCATTTACATTATTGTTTCATTCACAGTAACTGCCTTTCATAAAGCTCTTACTATCAAACTTTTTATTTGCATCTCTTTTTGTTCAGTTTAATACTTTTGTCTATTATTTAATCCAACAGATCTTAATGGTTAATCAATTAATCATTTGGTAAACCTATAGATTTTCATTTCAGCAATATACAGATTTTGAAAACTACAGAAATAAAATGTGTGTTTGTATGAATATTTACGTAAATTACATGTAACCACACATGATGAATACTCGTTATAGCTAATTGATTTCACATAGTGGTAACCACAATTGGCCACTGTAAATGATTGTATAGAATGTCTTCATTGATCCTTCACTTGATTACATATATGATGGATATTTGGAAATTATAGATTATGTAAATGTTGGGTACTGTAAGTGTATTGCCTAATGTTACAGTAAAACTGTGTAATCTGTCTTTTATAGTACTGTAACATATTCATTTCAGCACTCCTAAGGCCGATTTGAAACATGTATCTTGCATTGTTTGCTGTTGGATGAACTGATTGTTAAAAGTACTAAACTGAAAGAAGATCATATGGTTGTGTTTCAGTGATTAAACCAAATGTTCTCATTACATATTACAATAATCTTGTGTTTGTAATAATGATTATGTGGACTGAAAACATGTGCAACTGACTGAAAGCATTACATCAGGTTTTGAAAGCTGCGTTACAAGTGTGATCAGTTTGGATTTTTGTACTAAGAGTTTTGAAAATGTACACCTTACTTGTGAAAATAGTACCAAAGCGAATACAAAAAAAAACTGTAATCATTTTGTTTTAAAGTATTTCAGCTTATGATGGAGATTAATTGGATTGGTGTGAAAGGGATAGTTCACCAAAATCATTTTCTCATAATTTACTTACTATAAAGTTTTTTTTTAAACTGAAAAATTTGCTTTAAAATTTGCTTGATTCTCTGTACATTTGAGTTAGTTGGAATTGGTGTACCATTCTTGTCATACAAAACACCCCCCAAATTTTTTTGTTCTGTTCAGGTGGGTCTTTTATTGCTCAGTAAGGTGGTGGGATCAAACCCTGAGCCCTTTAAACCCCACTACAAGGAACTTCTCCAGCTGCTTGGGACTGTTCTCCAAGACCTGGACAATCCTACTGCTCTCTACTACTGCATTCTCACCCTTACCTCCATCACAACCTACACCGGCACAGAGGAGATGGTCTGTTCTGCTTCCTCTGACTGCTCTAATTTGCCCTTGGATTTAAGAATTAGTGTTTAATACTACATTCAGCATGTTCAAAATGTTGTTTTTCTCTTTCAGAACCTGGTGCGGTCTCTGATCCCCAAACTGCTCATTGCCCTTAAACGCCTCATTCAGGCAGACCAGGTGAAGATACTTTGATAACACTCTTGCTGTGTTCGTATGGTAATGCTCCAATCATGGTTTCCATTATGTTACTCAATGATGTGCTAAAGACCGTGTGAGTTGCGTCGCTTGATCAGTTTGCGTTTATGAGCCTTTAAGTGGCCCAATGGCTTTGACCATCCCTCAATCTTTCATTTTTATCTCACAAGTTTGTTTTTTGTTCTTTTAAGGACCAGGCCAGCGAGGCAATGGAAGTTTTAGATGAGCTGATGGAAAGCGAGGTTTCCATCATTGTCCCACACATTGCTGAAATTGTCCGATTTTGCCTTGAGGTTTGTCCACACTTCTTCAAAGTTGAAGATTGTGTTGATTTGGAGCCATTAAACAATAAAGTTTATGTTCTCTCTTCTAGATCAGTGCAGATGTCTCCCTTAGTGATTCTCTGCGTGTAAAAGCCCTGTCATGTATCGCTGTTCTCATCAGACTTAAAAACAAGGTAACTCTCACTTCTTGCCTTTGCTTTTCCTACTAAGGGCCCAGGCTATACTTAATCTAATTTGAATTTAACGTTCCGCTCTGTCTCAAACACAGTCGTGTCCACACAGCTTTCAAAAGTATACTCAAGCACGAATGGATGAGTGATTTAAATTATTACTTGTAATAATCACTTCTGTTTTTTTTATCTGTTCTCTAGGCTGTATTAAAGCATAAACTCTTGCAGCCAATCCTGCAAGTAGTGTTTCCAATCTTGAGTGCAGCTCCCCCTCCTGGAGAAGAGGACCCAGAGGATGAGGAAAATGATACTGAGGGCGACAGTGAGAATCCCAAACACTTTGCTGTTCAGGTGGGTCTCTTCACATGCTTTATCTCTTGCTTTATCTCTTGTACTCAATATTTTCACATTGTCATTAAGCCATGACTCAAATTTTTAGGAATTTGAGACCTGGTTTCACAGAAAGGGTTTAGATTAAGCCAGGATTTGGCCTTAGTTCATTTCAGTTAAGACAGCTCAAACATGTCTCTGTCAAACCAGGCATGAATCAAGTATTTATTTATCAAACATGGTTGACACACACAAGTACAGTCTGACTTTAGAATGTAATTAACACTGATGAATAAACAGTATAAGTTAAGGCTATTAAATGGCAGTTCCAAACTAGGTTTTGTTAATAAAATAGAGTTAGTACGTTTTCACCTCTGATATTATAACGTGATTAAGAATTAAACTTAAGTATTGACTTGGAAGTATGCAGATGTCTTGGTGCACTGAGAGTCGACCTGCACAGAGTTAATTAAACTACCTTAATTCAGCTGTTCTGAAACCGAGAGTTGACCATCTCAGGGTGAGTCAACTCAGAGTTCAAGTTTTAAATCAATAGTTGGTTGAGCCTCCTTATTGAAACGGACCTAAGATATCGAATCAGGGCTCAATTTTCTCAAAAAGTCAGACAGAAAAGTCAGAAAAGTCAAAGCTTTCAAAATAAAAGTCTTACATCAGTAAAACATTAGAATTACTTTTTTCTGTTGTTGTCTGTTTTACGACACACTCCGCGACCCACAGGTTCAGAAACACTGCCCTATACTGTATCTATGTCACTCTCTCGCATGTGTTTTATGACTATCTTACATTTGTGTTCTCTTGAAGGTCATTGACACAATGGCTCTTCACATGCCACCAGAAAAACTCTTCAACCAGCTGGTTAGTAAAAAAAAAACACTTATTGATTGGCCATAATAAAAAAAGTAGACTTATACCTTCCAGTTATTCTATTAAAATGTATTTGTGATTTTGTATCCTGCAGATGCCTTTCACTCAGGCTTGCTTGTCAAGTGAGAACCCGTATGAGCGTAAGGGGGGTCTCATGTGTATGGCAGTGCTGGCCGAGGGCTGTGCAGATCACATCCGTACCAAGTAAGCTGTACTTTACAATTATACATAGATTTCTACCCAAATTCACTGCACATAATTTCCAAATGCACAAAAAGCAGTCTGCTTAATGTTTTTTTCTTTTCTTTATGTGTTAGGATGTTGTCATCCATGCTTCAAACTGTGTGTAGCAGTCTATCAGACAATAACCAGGTGGTCCGCAGTGCAGCGCTCTTTGCCCTTGGCCAGTTTTCTGAACATTTGCAGGTCAGACTGAAACGTCAAGACATTTTTTTATTAATAAGTCTTTTATGCTATGCCTTTTATGCTTATTCAGTAGCTTGGTTTGAGTTTAAAGAGTTAATTTGTCTTTCACAGCCAGATGTCAGTAAATTCCATGCTGAACTGATGCCGTTGTTGCATGGATACTTGTCGGCGGTGAATCAGACCAAAATCGGACACATGACGAAGGCCTTCTATGCCTTAGAAAACTTCTTAGAGAACTTAGGTTAGAATGCAGACACCATTAAATATGTACCTTTTAAGATTTTTTTTTTTTTAAATTTTATAATTATAAATGCTTTATCAATATAATATACTTTAAGTATTTGTTTGATTTAATATTTTATTAAGTCATCTTGTTTCTCTCTTATTCCTTTTCTTTCTTCTCATGATCAGGTCAAGAAATTGAGCCCTATCTGCCCACTCTAATGGAAACCATGTTGTCAGCCCTTAACAATGCAGAAAACTTTAAACTGAAAGAGCTAGCTGTCAGTGCAATCGGAGCAATTGGTAACTTCATCCTTCCATTTACATGCCATTTTATGCTGTTATAGTAATCCCCAGACTTATGAGATCTCTTGCTTTCTCAGCTAATGCTGCCAAGGAGATGCTATTGCCTTACTTTACTCCAATTATTGAGAGTCTGAAGGGATTCCTGACGGACACAAGAGAGGAGATGAGGGCTCTGCAGACACAGGCACTAGGTAAAAACAATGATCTAACATCTTCCATATTTCGTAAGCATCATGTATAAGGAGGCACTCAGCCTAACCTAATCTGTCATCACTCCTTTTTCTCTGTATATCTTTCATAGACACACTTTCCGTGTTGGCCCGCACTGTTGGTAAGGATGCGTTTAGTCCATTGGCAGCGGAGTGTGTGCAGTTAGGTCTGAACCTCACAGACGCAGTGGATGATCCAGACCTGCGCCGTTGCACGTATGACGTCTGAAATCCTCTGTCTGCAAATTGTGTATTTATATACGTAGATGCTATAAAGGGAAGATTCATAGGAAAAGTAATGGAGTCCCAACATTTCAATTTGGCAGTTTAAATGGAAGTTCCACATTTCATTAAAAAAAAGTTTTTTTTTTGAAGGGGTGTCACCAGTTTGTTTACTCTAGCATGCATATGTATGTTTGGACCAACTTGAAAATAAATATATAAACAAATACCTTTAAAAAAAAAGAAAATAATATATATATATATATATATGTATATGTTTTATTTTTTAAAGCAATCATTGAATTTAAATTGATACTATTGTTGTCAGTTTTTGGAAGATTGAGGCTGAATTTTAAGCAGATTGCATTCATTCTCTCCAGGTATAGCTTATTCTCTGCTGTATCTGAAGTGAGTCCTGACTGTCTAACTCCTCATCTAACTTCCATCACCACGGTGATGCTGCTGTCACTCAGGTCCACAGAGGGTGTGACGGTCAGTGTTGGACTTTTCTCTCAGATCATCTTCTGTACACCGTCAAAAATTATAAGGATTATAATATTCCTATCCACTTCACAGACTCATTTGGAGGAAGACAAACAGTTTGTGCTCCTGGACGATGATGACGATGATGATGAAGAGGGTGATGCCATTTTAGATGAAGAGGAAGAAGAAACTGAGGTTGATGACAGTGATGTTGCAGGGTATATCTCAGTCTCTGTCATTCTTTCTCTTTATTGGTCTCTTATGTAAGAGCATTAATCAGGACTCCCTCTGTTCTCTCAGATTCAGTGTGGAAAATGCTTACATAGACGAGAAAGAAGATGCTTGTGATGCTTTGGGTGAAATCGCCTTCAACACAGGGTAAAGAGGCTTGTTTTACATAATGCACACAAACTGTCATGCATTTGCAAACTAGAGGCTTATATTAGGTGTATATGCACTCACTCAAAAGTCTGGGGCCATTAAGATTTTATTTTTGGAACAAATTAATACTTTTATTTTGCCAGGATGCATAAAATTGATCAAAAAAGGTTTCTGTGTTCTAAATGACACATAGGTTTACTAAAACGGCCACTGAACGTTTGCAGGGTATGCTATGCTAAATTTCTCATTTCTCACAAAATACACTTCCACAGTAGCATATTTCTGAGCAGTATATAATGTTGGGCTGGACGAAAGTAGTTCTTGACACAAATCCCCCTCAAATTTATGGCTTTGGTCATGTCAGCAGAAAAGACAGACATTTATCAGTTATTAGACAGTTAACTGGCTAATACGTGGAGTATACTAAATGTTTAGTTTTGGCACAAAACACAGTTCTTAGAATCCATCTTATTTTTGTGTCTCTCAGAGTGGCGTTCCAGCCCTTCCTGGAGTCCAGTTTCCAGCAGGTCTTTGAGCTCTGTGATGTGAGTGACTGGTGCCATGTTTGTGGTTTCATGAGTGCTTGCACATAATGCTGAGTTACTGATGTTTGTGCTCCTTTGTGCTTGTGCATCCATTAGTTCCCACATGAGGATGTGAGGAGAGCTGCCTTTGGTGCCATGGGCCAGTTCTGCCGATCTCAGCACAAAGTTTGGAAGGAAAACCCAACGGAGGCTAACCACCAGGGTACATTAAAACTGACTGTACACAATAGGTCTGGGCAGTATGGCCACATTTAGTGAGCAGTGTGTCAGCAGGTAGATTATTCTGTGCTCTTTATGCTTCAGAATATCTTTGATGCTAAAACTGTAGTCTAACTGCTTAAGTATTGACAACTTGGTTGATTATAACCAAAGCTAGAAATGTAAATTTTCATGAATTTTCATAATCAATTTAATTTAAGAATTAACAAATCATTAATGAAACATAATATTTTATTCTGTAAGTATCATGTTCTTTTAATCATAACCGAAAGTTATACACTACAAAAGTTTTGTGAAAGATATTAATATTTTTATTCACTAGTAAGGATGCATTAAATTTGGCAGTAAAGAGATGTTTAATGTTACAAAATTTCTATTTCAAATATATTCTGTTCTTTTTAACGTTCTATTAATAAAATAATCATGAGAAAATAATGCATCACTGTTTCCACAAAAATATTAAGCAGTACGACTTATTTGACAATAATAAAATAAATTTTTTTTTGAGCAACAAATCAGAAATATTAGAATAATATATATTAGAATAAGTATAATTTCTGAAGGATGTGACTGAAGACTGGGGTATTGGTTGCCGAAAATGCAGCTTTGCCATCCCAGCAATAAATGACATTTGTATTTATATATATATATATATATATATATATATATATATATATATATATATATATTGTATATAAAACAGTGATATTGCTAAACATTATTAAAATTTTAAATCACTGTGTTTAATGTATATTTGATTAAATTAATGCAGCCTAGGAGGTTTTAAAAAATAGAATGAAGTAATATAATACTTGAGTTAAATAAATGGATTTACTAGATTATGTCCGTAACCATATATAATAGTAATGCACATTTTTATGAATGAAACATTTTCGAGTTGAATTTCCAGAAAAAAAAATCACTTTATGTATACTGTTACCATTAGAAAATTTAGCTCAAACCTCCCACCTCTGGTACTCACATCTACATGTCTCTGATTTTTCATTTGCACTCTCCTTTACATTCACATCACGCTCACTCTCTGCTTCCTTTCATCTGTTCTGTGTCTGTCTAATGATGTCTCTCAAAGAATTAGGATCGCCACTTGTCAAGAGGATTAACTTTTAACTCGGACTGTATTGCTGTGGAGTGCCTCAAGGCCCCTATCATTCATTCACTTCTTATCGTTTCCTTCCCACCCACTTCTTCATTGAATTAGCTGCAGTAAATGTGAAGGTGAAAGAACATGCAGTTTTCAATTACCCTGAATCCTTTGATCAACTCTTGCATCTCTCTCTTTATATCTCTCCAGCTCTGCATAAGCTGTTGCAGGTGGTGTTGCCTTGTTTTCTGGAGGCGGTGAGACAAGACAGAGAGAGACAGGTGGTGATGGCTGTACTGGAGTCCATGAATGCTGTGATTAAATCCTGCCAGGGGGAGGCACTGCAGGCTCCAGGGATACTGACTGAAATAAGTAACGCCATCAAAGACGTACTGAAGAAAAAGGTCAGAATTTAATTTTAAGACCTCTTTGGGTATCAAGCCCTGAAATGAATGCAGTCATCTGACCAGATATAATGTTATAAAATTCTGTCCCTGTACAAACACTTCAGCTTTTACATCAGGATTTGCCCTTTTGGCAAAGAACATACAAACTGTTTTCTCGACATTAAAATGTAAACGTGATTTAGCAAGTAATTGTGACGTTGGGATGATTCCTTATGTAGCCTAACTTTTTTTGTGTTTTCAGCTTCAGAATCATGAAAATTGTTATTATGGTGTCTCTATTGTCCCGTGCTTTGGGTTTACAGCACCAAGTCCAAGACTTTTCATTTGCACATTTACATTGCACATTTACAATGTAATATCAAATTTAGCATTTTAATCTTTGACCTTTTACCATATGTCTTGGAGTATCACAATATTATCGTATTGTCAGTTGATTTGTATCGAATCGTGACATGAGGGTATTGTTATACCCCTAATTAATTCCGTTATGTGTGACTGTTTAGACTGAGGTCGCTTTGCAATACATCTGACCTGTATCAGATTTAGTGCCACAAATCAGAATTGAAAGATCAGATTACATGTGGATTGTGCTGTTCAAATTGTCATGACAAAAACAGATCTGGGTTGCATGCGAGCAAAAAAATCAGATTTGGGCCACATTTACCTGTTGTCTGAACATAGCCTTTGAAAAAGAATGTGTACAAGGCAGTAGAAAAACTGTGTATAATTATCCTCTGAAAATCCTTTTTAAGCAAAGCAAAAGGCTTATACTGTCAAAAAAATTTGTTTCAAATAATTAAATGAATTATAGCACTGACAGAAACTGGCTTCAAACAGCAGCTTATTCTCATTTCTTCAAGGTGTTACATAAGCCTGCAGTCATAAGGGGGTGGCTGGCTATTTCTTATGCTTGTGATCTCATTTTCTCTTTCTGTCTCGCTCAGACCGTGTGTCAGGATGTAGGTGGGGATGAAGCAGATGATGATGAGCAGCAGGTGTTTTGAGTATTTTAGTTTTTATAATTTAGTCACAGTTCACTGTCAGCACTGATACAATTAACCTAAAAGGACTGTGACAGAGTGGAATAATTGAGTGTTTGTGTCTCAGGCGGAGTATGATGCCATGCTGCAGGAGTTTGCCGGTGAAGGGATTCCTGTTTTAGCCTCGGCTGTACCAGCTGAGACGTTCTACCCTCACCTTAATGACCTGCTGCCTCTCATCATGAGCAAAGCTGTGAGTCTCGAATTCTCTCATTCTGCATTCACACAGATGAAGGTCTTACTTCAAGAGCATCTTCAACCGACAGTCTCTCAGACGGAGCGTGATGTGACTTGAATTTGAGAATGAATTAAATGTTTTTAATTTATAACGTTTAAACATTTAGACATAAAACAACTTCAAATTAACATTGTACACACACACACACACACACATATATATATATATATATATATATATATATATATATATATATATGTAAGTGTGTGTGTGTGTGTGTGTGTGTGTGTGTGTGTATATATATATATATATATATATATATTTCTTTTAGTAGTAGTAAATATCCATCATGAATTAAAGTCTCCTTTACTCTTTCTTAAATGGCATTTCATTTTAATGGATATTTTATAATAAACAAAACTACAAAAATATGTGAAATAAATATTTCCGTTCAATACTTTAGGGTCTTTTATGGTCACCAAAGCTGCATTTATTTGATAAAAAAAATATAGTAATATTGTGAAATATTTTTAGTCACCCTGTAGTCAATAATTGTATCCCTTAAAACTCACATTTGATCACCAAAATGACCTGTTTAAATGTTTTTTCTTTGGAAAAAAAATCTTCATGCCTTAAATTAGCTTAAATGTTACTACAATCTTGTTTAATTAATTTTACGAGGTTCTATGAATATGCAAATTAGCCCTGCCTCCATTCACTCACACCAGCTCAGAGATCCACTAGTTGACAATCACTCATTGTCGTGATTAAGGTAGTTTGTTACAGCAGTAACGCCAGTGATTTCAAACTGCGTTTTGAATGTCTTTGGTTCACTGCGGTTTGAAGGAGAAAATTACTCCCCAATGGCGTTGACTTATGAATTTTCACATGGTTTGTCTTAAAGCATATTAAATACACCACATAGACATATAAACAACATTTAAAAGCTTGATTTTCACCATAGGGGGCCATTTTCTTTAAATATAATATATTCCTGTGGTTGAAAAGCTGAATTTTCAGCAGTTATTACCAGTCTTCAGTGCCACGTGATCCTTCAGAAATCATTCTAGTTGGCTAATTTGCTGCTTAAGAAACATTTCTTATTATCATCAGTGCTAAAAACAATTGTGCTGCTTAATATTTTTGTGGAAACTGCAATATCTTTTTCATTGATTCTTTTCTTAATAGAAAGTTCAAAAGAACAGAATTTATTTTATTAATCTAACGTTCTCAACTCATTGGTAGTTAAATAACAATAACTCAAGTTATTTCTTTAACAAAATTAAATTGTTTATTAAATTCTTAATTTAAATGCATCAATTTCTTGCGCATTTCTAGCATCATCCTTTTTACTTTGTGCTGGTTTTTTTTTATTTTTTTTAATAGAAATCCTCATGCACGGAGGCAGACCGCTCCTTCTCTGTTGGAACGATTGGAGAAACCCTGCACTCATTGGTGGGTGTGGATGGAGGCAGGGCAGTTGCTGGCCGGCTGTCCAATCGGCTGCTGCCGTTGCTTGTGGCTGGAGTGAGGGACAGTGATGCAGAAGTGCGCAATAACAGTGTGTATGCACTGGGAGCTCTCGCACAAGCCGCCGGACCCATCGTTGCCTCGTATCCTTCACAGATCCCTTTGTGCATGTGTACCTGTTCTCAGATCTCAATGGCTCTGTTAACCTTAACCCCGGTGCTTCAGTGATTACCCCGTGATGCTCTCCCTGTTCTCCAACCTACTCTCTAAAGAGTCTGACCTGAGAGTCATTGACAACCTGTGTGCTGCCCTGTGCCGGATGATCATGAGCCACGTGGAGGGGGTCCCACTCGAGCAGGTCACTTCTGTCTTCATTTTAGTATCTATATTATTAAATGGATATTTACACAAAATGGTCAATTCACTTACTCCATATACTTTGGTTCATCTTCGAAACACAAATGAAGATGAGAGGAAGCTCAAGCAAGTTCTCTACCAATCAGGTTCATTCTCATGTGTTATGTAGAACCATAATGCAACTCACAGGATAGATACTTGCACCGCATTTTCATTACTGAATGATTCCGTGTTTTAAAGGAATCGGTTGAGCGAAAGATTCAATGACCATTTATAAACAATGCCTCATTCCTGAACGAATCAGCCATTTAAACGAGTCGTTTGAATTAATTATTAACCTGCTGCCACCTACTGGTGGTTTAGTTATTATACTATATAATATTTAAAACAATCGCATAACATTATTTAATGCAGTTTTGACTGCATGTCACTGGTATTTACAATTTGACTGGTATCAGCTATATAGTGTCTCAAATTTATCGAATTTAAAATGAAAGATAAAGCATAAATTTAAAACTATTAGAGAAAAATGCCATTTATAAAGGTCAACATATCATAAATAGGCAGAGTTGAATATGTCGAAGCTGACTGAACACTGATGAGGATATTGCTTCAGAATAAATTATAATTACAACACACACAAAAAAAAAATACTATTTTTTCTGGACAAGCAATTGTTTTACTCGGACAAGTGAATGACCAATTTGAATGACCAGAGATTTGGGTGATGGAACAAAAATAAATAAGGTTATAATACCCATTTTACCCTTTTCTCACAGGTTTTTCCTGCTCTGGTGGCTCGTCTCCCTCTGAAAGAGGACATGGAGGAGAACAAGACTATCTACAGCTGCCTGACATTCCTCTACTCACACAACCCTGTGCTGGTAAACCCTCATTTTCACTCCCAGCATGCTCTGCTCACAGCTCCTTATTGAATCTTGTCCTGTCAATGGACTGATTGTATTTTATTTCTCACTCCAGGTTGTTAGTCAGCTCAGGCCAATAATATCTGCTGCCGCTCATCTGTTGGGCATGAAGGATGTCGATAATGGTAAGAAAGTGTTTATACCATTGGAATATTTTAATTTTGTGTTATGAATGACATTGAGAATTGATCATTTTTATTTTGACTCGTATTTATCCTTTTAGAAACACAAAACAGCCTGCTCATGCTGCTCCGTGGTCTAGCCCAGCATCACACTCAGGAATTTCAAAGTGCGGTAATGTCACTTCCTAATGAACAGAGAAACAAAATGACCATTGCGGTCACTCAATCATAACACCTGTCCCTGATTCAAAGTATGTATCCCCTTCCCTTCCCGAAGGCCTTCCACTCTTATGAAAGCCAGCCAAACTAATAATAGATTTTTTTTTATTACATTAGAAATGGGCTTAGACAGTTAGCAGAACATGCACTCACTGGCGTACTCTGCTTTCTGTATTGCAGCAGAGACATTGAGACTATTTCCTCTTAATTTATTACAAAGGTCACTTATGCTTCTTGTCACTTTTATTTTGTTTTACTTAGAGTTGTTGTTTTTTTCCTTTCTTCGTTTATTATTTTTCTCTGTCTCAATGAATCTTCTGCTTTCCCATCTATATTGAATGTTCCATGAAATTCTGGCTTATTTGAGTGTGAAGTTTTGTATTGCCATTGCAGTGAAAGAAATATATTTCTATGAATTGTTCAAAGTTGTTTCTTTATTTTTGGTATGTATGTCCTGGGAATATGTTGAACTTGTTACCCAGAATTAGTTTAAGAAACCACCATTCGTTTCTGAAAAAGCATATTTTTATTATTATAGAAAAATGCAGTACAAGGTATGTTGCAGAATTATATTATACCTCATTCTGGATCATTTTAACTCTATTGCATCAGTAATATAATTTTATGTATCAGCAAATTAAACCAACAGAAATACACTACCAATTAAAAGTTTGGGATTGGGAAGATTTTTAAAATGGGTTTAAAGGCTGCATTTATTTGATGATAAATTGTGAAATATTATTAGAATTTAAAATAACTGTTTCTGTTTTAATAGATTTTAAATTAAATGTATTTGTCATTTACTTCAGTGTCATGATCCTTCAAAATTCATTCTAATATGCTGATTTGCTGATCAATAATCATTTATTATTATTAACGATGAAACGGTTGAACTGCTTAATATTTTTATAGAAACCATGATACATTTTTTTAAACGTTTAAAAGAATAGCATTTGTTAAAATCAAAATCTTTTGTTGTGTTATAAATGTTTTTACTGTCACTTTTGATCAATTTAATTATTCTTTGCTGCTTAATATAGTATACATTTCTTTAAAAAAAGAATCTTCCTGATCCCAAACTTAATAAGTAGATGGATATCGATTTTATATAGTGTGTGTAGGTATAGCTGTCATTGATGAAATATATGCTGATTATTCTGAAATACAAAAAATAGCAAGAGATTGAATTATTTTTTTTTTTGTAGATCATTACCCACAAAACTTTAGTTATACAGCCACCTTGCAGCATAGCACATCAAATTTAGGCTCTTGCACAAGTTAAAACATCCAGAACCTGAATTGGGAATGGTCATCTGTATCATGTAAGGTGTTAGATTGCTTTAGCCTAGCTGTCGAACACCTTCCAATCACTCCACGCTTGGCAAGTCTCGTTTTTCTTCTGTCTTCTGCCATTTGGACTTGGACTGTGACACTGTGTCCGAGGCCAGAGTCATCTCCACCGGCTGGAGTTCATTTTCCGCTGGGAGGGGGGGAGACACAAGAATATTCACTGCCATGTTTATACAGTGGGTTATTTTTATGTTCATCAGACAAACTCTACACACAAACCCAGAAGATTGTGAGGTTGGGGAATAGGCATGTCGAGGGAGAAAGCGAATATCTATCGCTCTACATACACGCTGGAGAGTGTGCTGAGCGTGCGAATACTAAACACACTTACTCAGCAGCCACGAGCGTTATGTTAGCTCCCCTCACTGATCTGCAGATGTCATCTGTTAGCTAACCGTCAGGAATGAAGTGTTCTATTACTGCAAGCCTCGACACTGCAGCCTAATGGAAACCGACGGACTGAAAACATGCTGATGAAGTTCACTTCTGCTGGATTGTAGTAATACTAGTTGTAATTAAGTGGAGATGAAGCATTGTTGTGCAATAGAAGTCGGCAATAACAATTATACAGTGAAATCTGTTTGGTTGCATATGTAACATGGCTCCTCGTTCTTGACTGCAGTGTTAATATTGATTTTGGGGTGTATGTTGCTGATTTCATATGCGCCGGAAGCCTATTACTTAAGGTTATTTCTTAGAAATATGTACTTAATGAAACTATTACCCACTTGCCTGAACAAATCAATCTGTGCAGCCAGATGCCTTTGGAAAACCCATCATCTTAATTAGATTTCAACTGAAACACTGCTGTAAAATACAGGAACCTTACTGAAGCCCATTCAGTACTTTATACTATTATAGTTTATATACTATAATTTGTATTAGAAATTTTATTGATTCTTTTTTTGTATCCAACCTATTTTAGTTGATGATTTTCATGTTTTTTTCCCCCGAAGTTTTTTTTAATTTCATATTTTTGATTTATTTCAGCTTTATTTCAATTAAGAAAAATAATTTACAATTGTTTAATTTTAGGTAACTGTAACACCATTGCTTTACTGAATATTAAGTTCAATGAACTTTAGAAATGGATTCAAAACACGTTAAAAGGAGTAGTTCACTTTTAAAAAAACTTTTGCTGATAATTTACTCACCCCCATGTCATCCAAGATGTCCATGTATTTCTTTCTTCAGTCGAAAAGAAATTAAGGTTGGATGAAAACGTTCCAGGATTTTTCTCCATATAATGGACTTCAATGGGAACCAAACGGTTCAAGGTCCAAAAGACAGTTTCAGTGAAAACGGCAAACTGTTCAAAGGGCTTTAAACGATTCCAGGCGATGAATAAGGGTCTTACCTAGTGAAATGATCGCTCATTTTTAAGTTTTATAATTTTATAAGCTCAAATGGTCGCCTTGCTCTGTTCTGTAATGCTTGTCCGTGACTCTCCTGTTCGAACTTGTCTATCAAAAATTAACAAATCTTTTTTCGTGTCGTTTGGTTCATTAAGAACCTTATTCATCGTCTGGAATGGTTTAAAGCCCTTTGATCAGTTTGCACTGAAACTGTCTTTTGGAACTCGAACCGTTTGGGTCCCATTGAAGTCCATTATATGGAGAAAAATCCTGAAATGTTTTCTTTAAAATCCCTTAATTTCTTTTCGACTGAAGAAAGAATGACATGGACATCTTGGATGACATGGGGCTGAGTAAATTGTCAGCAAAAGTTTTTTTTTAAAGTGAACTACTCCTTTAACATGTTTTTTTTTTTTGAAACTTTTTTAAAACCATGTGTTGTGGTCACTGATTTATATAATGACATTGTCATTATATAGATCAGTGGTTGCGGTGCGTATAGTCCTACGTCACCAGACTAATTTGCCTAATCTTCACGGTACTTGTCTTTAGACCACAGTGGAAACGCAGAAAGCAACAGGTCTGGGGGAAAATTGTTCTGTGTAATTTCGGTAAAAACGCATCGTTTAAATTGTCCCTGTTGTGCTAATGTCATGTTAACAAGTATAATGTTTTATCGTTACAGCATATTTATTCAGGTGCAATGTTTATATCATTTCCGTTTTAGTTAGTTATTTTGGTACATCAAGTTAAACAATGCAAATTAGAATTGTTGTTTTGGCAACTTGTTGAAATTAAGTTTTCTTTTATGGTTTTAGGGGCTGTTTATATGACACCATTTTCAACTAAATGGCCCTTCATTTACACAACAGCGTTTTGGGGGCCTGAAAATGCAAACTTTTGAAAAAGTGCATGTTTTTTGAAAATGATAGCATTAACGTCTCCATGTAAACTACAAAAACGCTAGTTTGTGAAAGCGGTGACATCATATGCATGCATGTTACTTGTTCAGTCTATAGGCGCGTAGCGTTTCTTTACAAAATGACATCGCCAACTACTGGCCTGGCAACATAATACAGCATTTTTATACATTTTTGCGAATCCATTTGAATGGGGATAATTTTGACGAGGCTGTCATCTGTATGAGAAAATCGCACAATATGCCGTTGTCTTGTAAATGTACCCTTAAGCCAAGCTCAAACTACAGGATTTTTAGCCCGATTTAACTCGCCAACAGGTCAGGGTGTTATCGCGTGCAAATCGCGGGGGATTAGCGGGCGATGAACGCTTGCCAATCTTTTAGTATGAAAGAGCCAACAACGCAGCGAAGACCCTCGCAGAAAAATATCTAGCTGTCGCACGACTCAACCTCAGTGATGTCATGAGCTACAGCCAATCAGAGCAAGGCATGGGTTGAGGTCACTGGGTAAATCTTATTTTTTCTTTTTTTTTTTTAAAGTAAATCAGCACGCAAACAGTGTGCAGTACTAGTTTCTGTCTGACGTCCATATTCGCGTGTTGTGTTCTCCGCTGGGTATTGGCGCACATGCTGTTTCACGTCATTTCTGGTTCGTTTTATTGCGTGATTTTTCGTGACAAAACGTGGTTTGTAGACAAGATAGAATCGTTGGGTGACAGAGTTGTTGTCAACTTATTATTTTCAGGATTTAGACCGTACCATAGTACTGAAACAGCTCTCATTAGAGTCGCAAATGATTTGCTGGTTGTATCTCTATGTAGTGCGTTGTCCACTCGTGTAGTGCGTTACCTCCTGTTGCGGATCAATCACGTTGTGTTGTGTGGTGTGAACAGCTAAACAACTTGAACACTCCTGATTTCACTGATGTAGTGTGAAATGCACAGTTCAGCCCGACGTTTTAAAGTCATGTAGTGTGAACAAGGCTTAAGCATTAGTTAATTATAATTACCCTGCCTGCGATATATTAACTCGATCCTCCCCTTTGATCCAGCAAAAGTGTTAAATGAAATGATAATTGCCAGTTGAAACTGGTTTAGCTCCTCCATGTCTCACCTGGTTGTGTGTGTCTCCACGGAAGGATGTCCACCCCGCTTCTGCAGAAGGATCGGTCGGTGTGGGACTCGGTGCTGTAGAGAATCTCCTGACTCTGACGTTCTCCGGGATGCTGCGCTTTCACACGAACCTCCAGAACGGTCATTTCCTTCTCCTTCTTCAGCTTCCCTGACTTCCCCTTCACCCGTGTGCGCTTAGTGTCCACCCACACCACGCGCTCCTTCACCGCTGATCTGGGTACACATGGAGAAAGCAAGATATTAACAGAATATTTCACCCAAAACTAAATTGATACAACTGGATCTGTAAATTTAAACTCACTCTTCAATGCCCAGGTCAGCAAGTGTTGTGTTCAGGAATGGAAAAGCCTGGTCAGGGTTCAGAACTTCAATGGGCAGGTGCACACACATGGGGACCGTCCAGTCCAGCTCGGCTCGCACCGGTTTGTCATTGGCGGGAGAGTCTAAGGGGCCGTCACCATTCACCTGCTTCTCCTGGTGCTGGACCCCAGGCTGAACCTCTGGATTTTTTTCTTGGCCTGCCAGCTTGACACTGGTGTCTTTAACCGGCTGCTGTTGCTCCTCTTTGTTTTCTTTCCTTTCGTCTATGATGATCATTGAGTTGATTCCTTTGAGATCTTTGAGATCCAATAAAACCCGATGTAGACAAGTCTTCCCAGGTGCTTCTCTCTCTGCCGTTGGGTTGCGAATGCGTAATGCTCTGAGAACTCTGAAGTCCAGTGGAGATTTAAACGGTCTGTGTGAATGTGTGCAATGTGGCGCTGACGTGTGAGCTTTATTAGTCTGTCATAGGCTGACAAATTACAGTATGGAGAGTTGTTTATATTATTAAATCATCTTTCCCCTTCCCAATGCGTGAGTTGCTTAAGTACTCTGTAAACAAACTAACTGGCATCTAACTAGCTCAGGTGGAGTGTGTAAAATGGGAGCTTTGGCTAAAACTGCACCTGCACATTTGAACAAAATCTAGGAATAAAGTGAAAATTAAAATAAATGAAAAGTGCCAATTTCGGGTGGCATTCAATTGAAAACTTGTAACGAATATCACACACGACTCTGTTTGAATGCAATGGCCAATCAGAGGCGCTGATTAGTAGCTGCTGGAACACTGCGTTTATTCAGTGCACGCAAGCTTAATTCTGACTGAATTCTACACTCTCGCAAATACTATCGTCATAAACTGAAACAGATTTGGTGATTGTGCCAGTATAAATAGAAGGGCTGTCAAACGATTAATCGTGATTAATCGCATCCAAAATAAAAGTTTGTGTTTACATAATATATGTGGGCGCACTGTGTAATTATTTTGTATATATAAATACACACACATGCTTGTATATGTATATACTGTATATAGATCTATATATAATTGATATTATATACAAATATATATATATTTTTTGTATATAAATAATATTTTTTTCTTAAATATACATTCATGTGTGTGTATTTATATATATATATATACAAAATAATTATACACAGTAAACCCACATATTTTATGTAAGCACAAACTTATTTTACTTATTTTGGATGTGATTAATCGCAATTAATCGTTTGACAGCCCTAATAAATAGGTTTTGATCAATGTATTTTAGCAGTGTAGCCAATTACAAACATATCTGATGATTTCTTGAACGCAATGGCCAATTAGACGTGTTTAAGTTAGAATACCCTCGTCCTCTGCATTATATTTTGCACCAGATATTAAAAATTAACTAAATTAAATAGGATATGTTAGGAAGCTTGTTTAATGGGGTGGTGATGGTGCAGTGGATATGACGCATGTCTTTGGTGTGAGAGACCCGGGTTCAAATCAAATCCACTGTGAGACACCAATGTGTCCCTGAGCAAGACACTTTAGCCCTAGTTGCTCCAGAGGCGTGCGACCTCTGACATATATAGCAATTGTTAGTCGCTTTGAATGAAAGTGTCAGCTAAATGAACAAAAATGTTAAATGTAATGGCACAGAAATTTATATTTCAATTTGTCAGTGTTTTACAGTTCTTTTAACAATTAACAGGTACTAAATGCTGGAGAATCAATCTTTTAAGTTGATTTTTATGGGAGGTTATCTTGAATTGAAAAAGTAACATGACATAAGTGATCCTAAAACAACTCCATTCTAAGCATGCAGTGCATTTGTTTTTTCCTGTGACAGGTGATTACTAGAATTGAGCGATTTACTGTGTCCTTACAGCAAAGTGCCACATTTTAATGCCTTGAGAAAACATGTCACCTCATAACTCTGCATGTTCATGATGGTGTGGCACGCATCACAGTAATGCAGGATGTCCCTTTTTCCCCTTCAGTAATGGTGGATGAATCCAAGATGATCAGGATACTCAACATTCAAGTGTGCTGTGCTCATTAAGTGCTACAATAGTATATACTGCCCTAAATTAACAAGCTTGTCAATGAGAATTGTACACCCTTTTTACGTAAATTATGATTACGTTCTAACTTGTGATGTCATATTCTTAATGTCTATAGTCACTTGTTAATGTAAACATCTGATCGGGTTTTCAGATATGAAATACTTCCCCTCAGCCCTTTGAAATTCAGAGCATGTGTGCTATGGGGTGGGATAGCGGTTGCCCGAGGACAGTGTGAAGTCGTTGTTGACCGTTCATAGTTTTTCCGTGACTCTTCATCTGTATGCTAACTACTGCTTTACCATATATGTCTGGTCTGCGTACGTCAATCTTCGCATTTCATAATCAGCGCGGCAGAAAGGTTGGCATGGGTTTTGCTGTGCCCAGTGGGCTGCTGGTTTTCTGTCTGTCGTTGTTTCTGGCTGGTGTTACATTTGTGAGAACTGCTCCATGACTCTAGTTTAACAGTGTGAGGTCAGGCAGGCATGAGATCATGAACTGTATGAGATCACGGTCAACAAAGGGATTTCTGCTGGGAGGGTTAATGGATTCACTGGTCCTGCACTGCCCCCTGTGGACGAAGGGGTAATTGAATTTCACTTCCCCTACACTTTAAAGTCGTCATGTAATGGAAATTCACCCTATTTTGTGAATGCTTAATTTAACCATATGCATTTTTTTAAACCTAAGTTTTAATCTTCCAAATTTTCGCATTTAAATCTTCCTCCATCCAGTCAACAATCAAGTAATTCTAAAGAAACGGTCTTTTGCTACTTCCGTATGATGATTTTTATTGACTTTCGGTGTGGTGAAGAAAGTCGTTTAAATCACATGGACTTTAAAACTAAGTACACTAAGTGCACACTAGGTAGGCACTAACATTATTGGATGAGAAATGAACTGAGCTGGAAGATGACATCGCCGTTTTCTCCAGAGCTACTTTAGATGAATTGAACTCATTCCATAATTGATGGACCTTACACAGTTAATGAACCAAACTGAACACTGAAGTGATCTCAACTTAATAATGACTATTGCTTTACAGCAGAATTGAATTCTGTTTACATCATTGAATCATTATATCCATGTAAAGCTGTTTTGAAACAATCTCTATTGGATAAAATATATATTTGATGACAGTTATTGAACCAAACTGAACCATAAGGTGGCTTGACTATATGAATAGGTCTGTAAGAATAATTTTTATGTGACAGATGAATCCACAAATGTAGAACAAAATTTAATACATTTTAAATGTAATTTTTATAACAGCAAATATTCAAACAATAATTTTCCTCACTTTTATATATATATATATATATATATATATATATATATATATATATATAACAAATTATTTTAAAAACCTTTCAACATATTTCTTCCATAACTTGAGAACAGCTAAAAACTTCCGAAGCCTATTACAAACCATTTGTTAAGTGATTAAAAAGATTAAAAGTTATAACAAGTTCATATATATACAGTATACAAATGAAAACATTAAACTTCATAAAGTTCAAAACATCATAAAAATTCATTAAAAAATATCTAAAAAGAACACTCTTTATCACTCTAAGACCATGCAACTGCCATGTCAGATTATTTACATTAAAATAATAATTACAGTAACCAATTATTCATAATCATCAAATATTATGTAAAAGTTTTTCTGTACTGTTCTTTGTTATGAATACAAAAACTAGCCTCTGAACTGGCTTAATATATTTCACTTTGTTAAACCAATCTAACAGCTTCGACTTTCTTGAGAGCATGCATGTTTGCACATGGTGTGTGTGTTCAACTGTTCATGGTAATGGTGATGACTCCAAACGGTTCAGTCTGACGTGCACTTAACTTCAGACCACCGAGCACCTCTGTAGAACAAACAGATCACATGTCACACACATACATACTAAGAGACAGTAAAAAGCAAACAGGATGTCTCGTGTCTTACCCAGTATTTTGTAGAACAGATGAGCTGTAGTGCTGCGCTCGGCCTCTGGAGGCAGCAGTGAGTTAAAGGAGACCTTCTTAAAGCGCTTGATTAAGCCAATGATCAGTCTGCATGACAGAGAGAACGACTGAAAAAAATCTGATCATACACACACACACAAAGACATGTTCATCTACTAAGCGCCTCTTCGAACCTGTGCAGGTCACCGGTGGTGATGTCACTCATCTCGGGCTCCGTCTCTCCCGGTGGGAGTTCAACATGTTCCTCTAATATCACCTCCATAGACACAGGAGCCTCTTCTATAGGAGACCTACACACATAATGTTTATTTCACAGGACTTCATGCACCAACCGTTCTTTTTACAATACAGTGCCATAAGACCACATGACGTACAACTGCAGTCCTGAATATGATGCATGTTCTGACATTTAGTGTTATTATTACGCATTTTGTTTTTCCTTTTGCAATTTCTCACCATCTGCTGGTGGGAGTGATGTGGTCACTCTGAGACTTGTCTCCTTTAGACACGTCCAGCAGCACGTCAGAACCAGCTGGACAAAAACACACGCACACAAACATTCTGGATTTTAATGTCTGTCCATAGAGAATGATTTTTATACTGTATAAACCAGCCCTAATCCTACCCCTAAGCACAACCCCCACAGAAAACGTTCTGCATTTTACATTTTCAAACAAAATGTTAGTCTGATTTATAAGCTGCTTTCTTCATAGTGACCAACAACAACAAAAAAAAAGGTTAAAAAAAAATTACAAAAAAATATGTAATATTTTACTTTCCTTGAGGGAATATTTGGTACCTGACTGTAGTTTGATTGACATTTTGAGCATAGAGGCTAAAGTCAAGTAAAACGTGCTTGGACACTGTCTTATACACTCACCTAAAGGATTATTAGGAACACCATACTAATACTGTTCGCAATGCTCAGGTCAGCTGTGGCATTTTAACAATGCCCAATTGGCACTAAGGGGCCTAAAGTGTGCCAAAAAAACATCCCCACACCATTACACCACCACCAGCAGCCTGCACAGTGGTAACAAGGCATGATGGATCCATGTTCTCATTCTGTTTACGCCAAATTCTGACTCGACCATCTGAATGTCTCAACAGAAATCGAGACTCATGAGACCAGGCAACATTTTTCCAATCTTCAACTGTCTCAATTTTGGTGAGCTCTTGGAAATTTAGCCTCTTTTTACTATTAGTAGTGGAGATGAGTGGTACCCGGTGGGGTCTTCTGCTGTTGTAGCCCATCCGCCTCAAGGTTGTGCGTGTTGTGGCTTCACAAATGCTTTGCTGCATACCTCGGTTGTAACGAGTGGTTATTTCAGTCAAAGTTGCTCTTCTATCAGCTTGAATCAGTCGGCCCATTCTCCTCTGACCTCTAGCATCAACAAGGCATTTTCGCCCACAGGACTGCCACATACTGGATGCTTTTCCCTTTTCACACCATTCTTTGTAAACCCTAGAAATGGTTGTGTGTGAAAATCCCAGTAACTGAGCAGATTGTGAAATACTCAACAACCATGCCACACTCAAAATTGCTTAAATCACCTTTCTTTCCCATTCTGACATTCAGTTTGGAGTTCAGGAGATTGTCTTGACCAGGACCACACCACTAAATGCATTGAAGCAACTGCCATGTGATTGATTAGATAATTGCATTAATGAGAAATTGAACAGGTGTTCCTAATAATCATTTAGGTGAGTGTACATCACACTGAAATCAAATTGATTTTATTATGAATAAGGAGGACATTTGTTTGTCACCTGAGAGCTCAGACAGAAGCAGAGCCGCCTCCCCAGACTCCCTGACCACCTAAACATGCACACAACACACAGAAAGAAAAGTGAGTTAGAGACAATCTTGTGGAAAAGTACACTTAAACATACTATTAAATACAGAATTAATTTATTACGGAAATAATATACTTAAAGTATTCATAAGTGCGGACTGAAAGTAATGTTTTTGGACACTACTTAAATTGTATTTTAATAAATGCCTTTAATAAAAGCATTTTTGGTAAACTACAGAAGCTTGTATGTCATGCATTTAATTTATTTGTAATTACACATATGTTATGATGATGTTGCAATTCAGCACATTTCAAATATATTAACTTTAAATATAATACTGAATAATACAGTTAATATTATAAAAAAATCAAGTATTTTACATGTGCTTTCAGTGTACTTCTTCGAAGCGCGACAAGATTATTAAAACAATCTTTTAAAATGTATTTTTAAAGTGAAACTTTTAATTACACATTATTACAAAGTGCTCTTTTTAAAAGTGTACTTCAGTGCGTTAAGAAACAAAGTCATGAAAGTGTACTGTCTTTTACTGGCATTTTAATTTTTATTAATATAATACCTGTACAGGGGTTAAAATATACGTTTAAGACTTAAGTACACTACAAGAGCACATTCAATAAAATTAGTGCACTCCTTTTTTTGAAGTGGTTAGCATAAACTCAATGGACCCTTTTTACTTTGTTAGCGCACATGACTAGTCTTGTGGTAAACAATTCATCTGTCCAAGTTAATCCACAATTTTTTTTTTGTCTGCTTCATCTTTAATCAAAATCTGAAAATGTACTTCCCATCAGGAATGGCCTTCCGTCTCTGATGACGTCAGTTTGACGGCTTGCGTAGAGTTTGACAGCAAGCAGAATGAAATGCCTACTTTTAAGATCCAAAACAAGCCACGTCCTCTAACACAGTGTTTAAAAGGATAGTTCAACCAAAAAATGAAGGCTCTGTCATCTTTTATGACTCTGTCATACATTTTAATAAATCACATGAGTAAAAGATAATGAGATTCTCCTTTTTGTTTGAACTAGCCCTTTAAACATCAATAGTGTGCATGCTTATAAAATGTGTGACCCTGAAAATAACCTTGAACTCTTAATTTGAAATGATTCATAAATCAAATTTCTAAAGCCGACACGACCAAATAAGCAACCAATGACTTCTTCACCTCTCTGCTAGACTCCCGACTACACTCCGGCCCTCTTTCTTTCTCCACGTCCAACAGCTCTCCCTCCTCCTGCGCCTGCCGTTTCCTGCGGGGACGGGGGAGGGTGGAAGAAACGCTGGAGGATTTCCATAGCTTCTGGAGATCAGGGTGGATGAGCACTGCAATGCAAGGTCAATCGTTATAAGAGTGGAATGTATTAGTGTCCACATCAACACACAATATGTGACCCTGGATCACAAAACCAGTCAAAAGTCACACGGATAGGCGACAATACAATGTATGGGTCAAAATTATCGATTTTAATTTTATGCCAAAAATCATTAGGGTATTAAGTACAGATTATGTTCCATGAAGACATTTTAAACATTTCCTACCGTAAATATATACAGTAAAACATTGTATTTTTGATTTTCCCTCAGATTCCAGATTTTTAACTAGTTGCATCTCTGCCAAATATGTATCTATATTTGCAATATATTCAAATATATATCCTAACAAACCATACATCAATGGAAAGCTTATCTATATTGATGCATAGATATAAAACATTTTAAAAACTGGACCCAAGTGACTGGTTTTGCGGTCCAGGGTCACATATCGTTCTGTTTATTCTACGGTTATGTCGTATGCCGCTTTAAATGCTCCAGCTTTTTAAAACAGGATGGATTCTGATTGGCTGTTAATGTTTTTTTTATCTAAAAACAATTCTGAAAGTGATTCCAACGATGTCGTTTCTCTGTGCCGTTATCAGTATAGTTGTGGTGTGGACTAGATGGTTTGATATAGTTACTTCAACAATATCTTTATCGTTGCAGTTATCGTCCTTGATGTGATCTGGCCTTAAGGTGCTTTCTGGCTCCTTATAAAACTGCTGAGCCTTTTGATGGTCCAATGGTTTCATTATTAAGATCTATTAATCTGTCCAGTGTGAGATAAAGGAGCTGATGCAGTAGTTTCTCTGTTTAGTTGATAAGTATTTTTGCTGTATAAGTGTTGGAATTAACAAAAAAAGTTTAACAATTATAGCTATGAAAACTAGTTTGTATATGAGCAAGCATATCATTTATGAGAGGTGCTGGTGTTATAACGTACTGTTACACGGTGTGCTGAGCAGAACTGATGCTGATGCCCTCCGAGAGGCAGAAATACTTAAGAGGACATCAGACTAAGGAAAAAAAGAGACAGATGGACAGAAAGAGAATCACATTAGCAAGGGTTGGGGGGTAAATAGATTCATCACCAAAGTAGATGCATTGCAAACATTTTTTTCAAAAGATGTATCAAATATGATTAAAATATTACATTCACTACTGTTTAAAAGTTTGGGGTCAGTAAGATTTAAAAAAAGTAAATGAATATGTGTTTAAAGGATGCATTATTAAGGCATTAAGCCATTATTAAGACCAATGTTAAGCAGCACAACTGTTTTCAACATTGATCATATCAGCATATTAGACTGATTTCTGAAGGATCATGTGACTGAAGACTGGAGTAATGATGCTGAAAATTCAGCTTTGTCATCTAAGGAATAAATTACATTTTGAAATATATATGTAAATTGATTTTTGTTCAAATAAATGCAGCATTGGTGAGCATAAGAGACTTTCAGAAATTATTAAAAAATCTAATTCAAAAACTTCAAACTTTTGAAATATTTTTAAATCATTAATCTTATAAAGCTGTGTTTAATTTAATGTATTTAAATTATGTTGGAATGAACTAAATTAGGGTAAGGAAAACATAAATATGTATGTTATTTTATATTATTATTTAATTGATTCTACATTTATTTAAAGTTAAATCGAGTCAAACGACAGGCATAAAAAATAAACAAAAAATATAATTTATATTCTTTTCAGACAATTTTATTAAAAAAAAGTATATTGCCAAAATAAAATTTCTATTTGCAGTAAGAACATTTAGTATGGCTTTTATAAGGAAGCCAGAGAGCTACTTTAACTCTTTAAAGATTTGCACCCATATGCTGTTACCTAAAAATTAAGATGCATCAAGAATCATTTCTGTAATTACACCACGGCTCCCTCAAACTCCATCAAATCAAATCCTGACTTGCCTAAAGATTTATAGCACTACTGATTAGATTAGTTATCGTTCACAAAGTTCCCACCAGAGATTGGGTTTCAATCAGAGGGTTGTTGATTTGTTGTCGCATTGCATCCTGGGTAATCTGTGTGTTTTGGTCGGCGAAGATCAGTTGCCGTTTGCGACTTCGCCTCTTTGCATGCACAGATTGCTCAGCTGAGAGTTTCTGAAAAAGAGGGACAAAACCAGAGGAAAAATGAAAGAGTGAGAGGTTTTTAAACACATTGTTGTGGATTCAGCCCAATGTAACTGTTCTTTGCTACAAAGCTTTTGCGTTCACGCTTCAAAACACATATGGATTATGTAACACCAGAGCAGGGGTCGGCAACAAGCGACCCGCCAGCAATAATACCTGGCCCGTGCCGCAGCCTGAAAAATTTTCAAAGACATTCAAAAGAGTCTGTGGATCGCTACACACACCTCTACAATAACCGTTATGAAATGTCTAATGTTATATTAAATGCGTCTCTATAGCACGCGTTGTGTTAATCGTGCAATTTTTATGCGGAAATTAGTTATTACGTGCATATGACAAGCACTATATTGCGTGTAATACACATGCAGCCCCACACAACATATAATACACACGCCATGCGTATCATATGCACGTAAAAACTTGCAGACGCATTTAGTGTGAACGGGTTGGCGTTGCAGATAAGACACGCCGGCTTTGCATTAACAAAACTAGGTAGGATGAACGTGTAGTTGTCTTTTCATTACTCTTTGTATATAGCTATTTTCACTGTCAACTTTCCTCTTTAGACTCTTTGATTGTACCACTTTCTCACACCAGCTAGCTTAAATGTTAACATCACTCTACACACGACATAATACCGTACCTCCAGCCCGCAAACAATTGCAGTTTAGTATGCGAGGATGCCAAGGAATAATTCTAAGTTTAAAAGTAGTCTACGTCAAATGATTATTACAATAAGTTAGACTCCATTGTATAACAAGCAAATTAAAATGATACAAATTTATTATTCACAATATGGAAAGAGGAAATAAAACATAGTTTGTTAAGAGTATGACTCAAAAAATGCCATTAATGGGCTTATTCAAGTCCTCTTTTTTTTTTTTTTTAATCCATTCCGCATCTCCCACATGTGTGTTTTGGCAATATATCAGGAGACATGTGGGTCAGACATGATTTTGACCACTTGACCACCAAGCCTTTCTAAAAATTGAATTTCGTTTTGTATCATTTGTATCTTATTTTTCAATCAATGTTTTGTCAACCAATTGCCTGGATTTAACAAATAAGAAGCAAATATAGCAGACAATATAATCAGGACATGGAAGCGCCGTTGAGATTGCATTGCTCGTGAACTGGAGCTATATTTCAAACATTCATAATCATTACTTTTGCCGGTTCCTTGTGACAGCTTTTGCGTTATTGACAGCGTCACCCTCTGGTTACATGAACACGGCGTCACCATCGAATCGGCAACGAAAACATCTGGATTTTTTTAGACAATAATCACACGACCTATTCGATATTCTATAATTAAATCAACAAATCGAATTCGAAAACCGTGAATCATCCCTACTACTTTATTTATGTATCCAGCGTAAAACCAAAAGACACTGTAACAGTCTGTCACAGGCAATTTTAGTTGCATTTTTCATCAATTCATTTCTTAAATTATCCATTGACTGTGTTCTGGCCTGCCATCTAGTGTCAAAAATATTTTTTGGCCCAATGCTACCCTTACTTGCCAACCCCAGCACTAGAGCATAATGGGTAAGGTAATGTTGACATGGCTTCATACACAAACCTCACTGGAGCGCTCCATCTCGACGTCTCTCTCACTGGCCTCAGTGGTTGGTGGCATGGTGATGGGGGGAGGAGTCATCTCCAGAGCGACCCGATCTAAGGTGACCTCCGTAAGACGCCCATTCCTCTCATCCACGATGCACTCACTGTTCTTCAGTCTGCAAACATGCATTCAGTCATGGTTCAACACAAAGAGAACGCCATTCAACTCTACTGGCCAGTTCAGGCTCCATTAAACTGTGCAGTCAAGGGATTCTTTCTTCTTTTTTATCTAGTTCAAGGACATTTGGCCCAACAACTGTCATTGTCTGTCCATACTGATGTTTATCAGTTTAGAACTAGATAGAAAACACCCAACAGCTTTGTTCAGACAGGCAGTGAAAAAACTGATTTTTGGTGAAGGAAAAACATGAAACACATGTAAATATATTTTTGATGAAGCACAACGAAAACCACATTCACATGTAGTTTCAGATCGGATGATTTTAATAAGTGAATAAGTGGATGGTTTCAGACACAACTTGCGCATTCATCTGTAAACTACAGTAATGCCTCCAAGCTTCAGTTGTCATTTCCACAATGACACTCAGTTGTTGTAGAAACTCTTGGCATTGTGCTGAAGCTTAAGCCATTACCATTACGTAGAAATAACAAATATTGACCACATTGTTTGAACAAGCAGGTTTTGCTTAATTTCAGTGCAGACATTCAGTCCTAAAGACACACAAATCAGAATTGGGTGCAGTGTGACTAACCCAATTTGAATCAACAGCAGTATTTCCTTCATCTTTATGTCCTTCATTTCATCTTTATGCTACTCACTGTTCTATAGAGACCATAGCAGGATCCATATATCCTGATTTCTCCCCTTCTGTCACCCTCTCTCTCTCCTTATCTTCATCATCTGAGGGAGCATAGAGGAAAACGTGACTTTTAGACTCATATTTTAATAAAAACGAGTTTGTAGCTGGCAATTACAGTCAACCAAGTAATCAGGTTACAAATGGGCCCAGACAGTATCTTTTTGGCATTTTCTGTGCTGAGTTTTAGGGGTAAATCTGCAGAACAAATATATGTCTAATACATTACTATTCAAATCTTTTGGGCCAGTAGGATTTTCTTTTTAAAGAAATTATTGCTTTTATTCAGCAAGGATGCATTAAATTGATCAAAAGTAAATCTCTACAAAATGTTAAGCAGCACAACTTGAGTAATGGCTGCTGATTCAGCTTTGCATCACAGGAATATATTACGTTTTAAAATATATTAACATGGAAAAAAATAAACACTTTCACAAACTTACGAGAAACTTTCGTATATATATATTTGCAAAGGTCCCTATAGGGGCTTTGTAGAAAACAGTTATTTTAAAATTAGGGCTGTGCAAAAATTAATTGCGATTAATCGCATCCAAAATAAAAGTCTGTGTTTACATAATATATTTGTGTGTGCTGTATATAATTATGTTGTATATATAAATACACACACATGCATGTATATATTTAAGAAAATGTGTTATTCATATATAAAATATTTATATAATATAGATTATGTATTTATATATCTATACAGAATTTAAGCGCAAATAATTCTTAAATATATACATGCATGCATAGGTATTTATATATACAAAATAATTATATACAGCACACACAAATATATTATGTAAACACAGACTTTTATTTTGGATGCGATTAATTGCACTTAATTTTTGCACAGCCCTATTTAAAATGTAATAATATTTCAAAATATTCATCAACTTTCTTTCAAAAGCAAAATCTTACAGACCCCAAACTTTTGAATGATAGTTAATTTGCTAAACATTATGTTGTAACTTAACTTGTGCCCATTTTCTCCATATTAGAATTTTTCTACCTAACGCTTTCTGCTCTGTGATTGGTGGTCCTTCTGTGAAATTACAGAGGGCCAGGCCTCCAAACCTCTGGATGACAGCATCAACCAACAAGCTAAAGCTTTACTGCTTGAATTGTTTGCTGTTTGGGTAAGTTATTTAAAATCTAATAGGTCACATGCCAACAGATTTTATTCTGGCCGTTGCCGGATAAGAGGATTTCTTACATTTTGTTGTGATAACTCTCAAACTCACTGTGCTGACTGCTTGTTTCATTTCTTGTCAAAGGTAACTAATGCAGTACTATACAAGAGGACACTGTAAGCTAGCCTAGGCTAATTTAAGGCTCAGTTTACTCTTTCCTCAATAAGGGAAGGGGTGAGAGGGCAAATGTTCAAGAGGCACGGTTCGCTACTGCAATAGGCAACCTTTGCTTGGGCTGAACATATTTATTTTCTTGCATGTGTGTGTTCTGGGAAGTTTCAGTGACGGAAACAGTGACTATTTATATTTCAAGGGAGTAAAGCCTGTGTTAAAGGAGTAGTTCACTTTTAAAAAACCTTTGCTGATAATTTACTCACCCCCATGCCATTCAAGATGTCCATGTCTTTCTTTCTTCAGTCGAAAAGAAATGAAGGTTTTTGATGAAAACATTCCAGGATTTTCTCCATATAATGGACTTCATTGGGAACCAAACGGTTCAAGGTCCAAATGAGAGTTTCAGTGCAGCTTCAAAGGGCTTTAAACGACACCAGACGATGAATAAGGGTCTTATCTAGGACCCTTCAAGTCATGACTCGAAAAAAGATTTGTTAATTTGATGAACAACTTTGAACAGGAGAGTCACGAACACGCATCCCAGAACAGAGCAAGGCAAGCATTTGTGCTCATAAAACTTAAACTTTGTCATTTATTTATTAAATGAGCGATCGTTTCGCTAGATAAGACCCTTATTCATCGTCTGGTGTCGTTTAAAGCTCTTTGAAGCTGCAATGAAAATCTCATTTGGACCTTGAACCGTTTGGTTCCCATTGAAGTCCATTATATGGAGAATGTTTTCATCAAAAAAACTTAATTTCTTTTTAACTGAAGAAAGAAAGATGTGGACATCTTAGATGACATGAGGGTGAGTAAATTATCAGCAAAAGTTTTTTTAAAAGTGAACTACTCCTTTAAGGCTATTAAGGAAATGTAAGTTTCAATAGAAGTTTTAATAGAATACCATATCATCACATTCAGGTGCGAATATCTAAATCAGAGAAAATCATAGTTTGGGTGGGTTGTGGGTGGATTATTTATTTTTAAATAAATGGATTCGGGTGACGTTAGAGCTGATCCACGCATCTCAAGTAGGCAAAGATTCTGTTCAGGCCCGTGAATGGCTTATAATTACAAATGTTAATTGAGATTAGTATTTCTACGTGTCAATCTTTCAGTGCATCCATTTATCTATCAATCTCACCACCAAGATGAAAAAGATCCTGCTGTTCCATGAGCATGTCTATCTCATGAGCCGTGGCTTCAGGTAACTCTGCCCCACCAAACTGGAAAATAATCAGACACATGAGATTGGGAAACAGCAAATGAAGTGTGTGGTTCAATTAACACAGTTAAAAAGGAATGAATAATAGCATCTGGTGTTATTCGTGACTAAGCCTCATGTGGGTAGATGATCTCATCTAAAACTTCACAAAGAGCTGTATGATTTTTGTGGGAGCAAATGTAGATGTGTAGAAGAGTGAAAATCACCTCCGTGCCGAGCACAGGAACCAGCTCTGCATCTTTGATGGTGATTGATTCAGGAGAAGCATTGAGGTCTTGAAAGGGGAAGAGAAGGAAAGATTAGGTAGAAACCATCAACATCAACTCTTTGACCCACATCAGCTCTTGCGATATTTCAAACTCTCACCTTTAGGTAATGTAATTTCCTTTCTGACTGCCTGAGAAGGTGAGGCCTCCATAAATTCCTGTGACAATAAACAATAAAGCATTGGCTGAACTGCCTAGAAAAGGTTGAGATTAGACTAATGTGACGTGTTTGCTTTAAATTCACTTTAATGAACTCTACAGTTTGGAAGTGAGTTTTTTTAATGTTGCTATGATATTCTGGTCTCTAGATATAGTTCCAATGAATAATTCATGCAAACCGTATGCATATGCTTCAGTTTATCACCTGAGATGACACGTAAGAACTAGGCAGATCACAATCAACTCCCATCACTCCAAAAAATGGTTCCAGTGCCCATTCAGCCTCCTCTAGCTGGAACAGAGAGTCAGCGACATTCAGCACCAACCTAGAGGGAAACACAGTCCCAGAACAGCAACAGATCAAGGGTGTATAATGAATAATATGAATGTCTGTGTCAGAATGAATTACATTAGTGAGACAACATGACAGTGACAACGCTGGATCTGACCTGTCAGTGTCCGGCATGTCAATGTTCAAGTGTCTCTTTGAGCGAAGCAAGCGCTCGATGGTCTGCTGGACCTCCTCTGTGGGGAAATCAAACAGAAAACAATTCACTCCATTTCAGTTTAATAAAAACACATTGCCGGACAATGTAATGGAATACTATGCCTGCATTCATTTGTGACAAAAGGACATTCATGCAAAACATTTAATGTTTTAATTTAAATGTCTATTCATAATGTGTCAAGGTTTCTTGCACCAACATTTTTATTTAGGTTTAATAATTTTAAAATAAATATTACACTCTCTCTCTGATGCTTAAATAAATAAAAAAAAGTCATCTGTTCCTGAGTGATTGCACTCAGGAACAGATGACATTTTTATTTTCTTTTATTTGTTGTTGGCGTTGGCAGCTGTTTTGAATTTTAATAACCGAAGCAACCAAATCTCTATTCTGCTGATTCACCTGATCAATACAAGATAATGTACTATTTGGCTTCCCTGTATGGTCACGTGAAGACAGATCTCAGACTCATTTGGACCAGCTCAGAGCACAAGTGTCACATCAAATACTTGCATGTATGTTTTGTATCGTTTTGTCGGCCCTGTATTGCACATCCTTTGTGAAAAAGAAGTGTGCTTTATTGTATGGAATGTGCACCTATAGCGTACTTCAAACCTTAAAAGTATAATTTTTAAAAATAACATGCTGAAGTAAACTTTTAAAAAGTGCAATTTTACATGTCAAATTAATAGTTGTAATAATTGTTTTAACATTTTCAAAGAATACACTTATTTTAATGTGTTGACTGACATCAGAGACTATTTATATAGAGACATGCCACTTCCTCAATCCTTAATACAACTATATAGGGAAAACCCGTAACACCAAAGATGGCGGTTGTAATGTATGCAAATATCATATTTATTGTTGCTACTGTAAATCTATATATTGAATTATTACGGGATCTCATTCAATGCTTTCAGAATCTTTAATTTTTGTAATCCTTTTGTTTTTGTGATGCATGAACATATTTTAATTAATTATAAATTAATTAATTTAAAGAATATTTATTGAACAAAAATAAGTTCTTTAATTTATCAAAATAAACAGAACATAATATAAACTTTGCTTAAGTGACTGAACAAGTATTAATTTAGACATTATTAAAAACATATTACTATAGAGTAAAAATTATTTGTGTAAATACTTTATGCCTTTTGCCCCATGCTGATGAGCTTTTACCCCATGTGTGGGTTAAAAGACCCACCTTGCCATTCATTCATACGATTTTTAAACAAACAACCCACTTTTATGATTTATTTTCACACAAAACATGTTACTCAATTCATGTTCAATAAAAAAAAAATAATTCTGCAATCATACACTATGGGAGTAGTAAAAAGCACATTTTTCTTAAGGCGTACCACTGTCCCTTTAGCCCCGTCGTACCCTACCCTTTTAAAAGTATACTAACCTGTACTTCTTTTTTACAAGGGATAGTATACTGTGTATGTATCAGTTTTGGTAGTACTGCAGTCTTTAAATGGAGTTTTGTAGAATAAATGTTAAGCAAAACTGTACAATCTACACTAGTAGTCAATGTTTCTACAGTGGATGACGAGACGACTATCTCACCCAGCAGAAAAGCACACTGGCGATGGTAGACGATGACTACACCATACTGAAGCTGAGAAGACAGGTAAAGAGAGAAACGGGGCCGGGGAAGACTAGGATGGCTTGGAGGAACCTGGACCATCACGTAATCCACAATGTCCTCACTATAATATATACACAAACATAACGTAATGATTAACATTTTAAATATATGACAAAATAACCTGATACATTATCACCTCACGGTGATATGGTGAATTTTAGAAGAAAAAACAAAGATTTCTCTAACCAAGTGCGCATGACGTTGACCTTGAGGTACTCTCTTCTGGAAATCCTGATGCCTTTAGTGGCTGCCAGCCTGCAAACAAAACAAGCAAACATCAACAAACAAAACTTCAGTCAATGTTTTGACAAATGCACGTCCTGTTGACTCAAATTGGCGTCTCTGTCTAAATGTCGGTGTCAACTGTACATATTTTATAGTTTATTTTAACATAAATATATTACAAAGTCAAGTTTAAGTAACAGTTATATATTTTATGAGTTTAGCGAGTTTCTAAAAAGTTTTAAAAAGTTTCTAAACGCTAATTTTACCTCAGCGTGGTAAGTTTTTTTTTTTAACTAACAGTTAACATCCAATAAATTAATGTTGGTATTGTTATTATTATTTATTAAATTCGTTATCGTGTGTATAATTAGGTTTACATACCAAATAGTAGAGAAGCAGCCAGTGTGACGCTGAAGCACGTTTGGATAATAAAACATTTTACCTCAGAATTCGGTTCAGTTCACAAATCTGAACACAATCGATATCTAATTTAAAATCTAATCTGATAACCTTTGGTCACACTTTACTTCAGCCAAAACAAGCGGAGATAATGTGAATTTCCTCAGATACGCGCTAAATCAATACAGAGATGTTTTTCTTCAGTTAGTTCTGTGAGGATTGATTGACAGATGCAAAGGCTGCGTCTCAAAGCGAGCTGCCTTGTCGCTGCCTCGCGGCTCAAAATGCTGTCTATGTAGGCAGCTCACTAGCTTTTGACACACATCCGATGGTCTGAGGGATTGTTAATAATTTTAAACATTTTTTATAGGCCTATTTATGTTGCATTAATGACATAAAATGACTATAACACTCTGATAAAAGAAAAAAAAAACATTTTTATATTTTCTAAACGTATACTTTAAAAGTGACACCAATGACAAAATATGTATTTGTGTGTAAGATTGTAATAAATGATATGCTACCCTAAAAACAATAACACATTTATCACTATGGCCTTGACTACCCTTGGATTTTGTGGAAAAAAATACATGTATCCTGTCGAAATCTGTCAGTCTGAAGAAAACAGAAATATTTCATTTAGGAACAGTTCATATTTTCCATTAGTCAGACTGTTCGCCCCGCCCATTTAGCGCAAACACTCCACGCTGACATTTGACGATCCAATCAAAACAGCAGAAAGCCCCGGCAGAATTCGAAGGGGGCTGTCCGTATGACGTCGGCTAATTTTTAATGGGAAGTGGGGAGTTTCACACCACGCCTCTGCGTGAAGAATTCTTTAGAGTCCGATTAAAGCAAGTTGAATCTAGCTGCTCATAGAGCGCATTTGATCGTCTAGCGGGGCAAGCCGTGGACATGGCCTACCAGAACCAGTATAGACCACCTCAATATAACAACGCGCCGCCGGATCAGAGCTTTTTATGGAATATATTTCAGAGGTGAGTGAAAACACGAGCAGCGATTCCGCATTTGAACGCCTGTCGATTTGACAAGCGCAGCAGGAAAGAGCATGTTCTTGCAAGTCACGTAACGTTACAAGAAGATACGAAATGCAATAGGCAACTAGTAGAGGGTTGTATAGCTCGCAAAAGCAAATATCTGTAATTATTTGTAGTTAACTTATCCGCCGCATTTCGTTTGCGTTTCAGCGGATAGCAGACTCTTTTCGTCTGACTTTCATTATCAAACCATTCAACACAGTTACAGAATAGCTTTGAGCAGTTTTGAATAACGTTACCATACAATCGCGCGCGATATATATACATATATATATATGTGTGTGTGTGTGTGTGTGTGTGTGTGTGTGTGTGCGTGCGCGCGCGCGCTCGCGCGTGTGTGTGTGTGTGATTTTACACAAATAGACACACGCATATAAGTGAGTGGAGTTTGAGTTGTTTTTGTTTAACAAAGTTGCTCGTCTCTATACAGTAATGAATTATGCAATACTGCAGAGGATTGAGCCTTAAGGGCCGTTCACACGGGACGCGTTGTTCTTTCGTTCCAGTTGCGCTATATTGTTTGTTTATCTCACTAATATACATACTAGTAGCTATACATACTAATTTATATAGATGAGTGATTTATGTAGCCTACACACGGACGTATAGCCTTCGAGTCTTATGTTGTCAACGATTTTGAGATGCCTTAATGTCAAATTAAATGGAGCCTACTTGAACTTTCGTTTTGAAACTATTTTTGAAATCAAGAACGCATAAACGCTCGTTTAGAACATTTCCCTGCCGCCAAAACACTGAAACAGACGCAACTCAGTCAACGTAACCTAGCAACTTTCATGTTGAACTAATATTATATCACATCAAAACAAACTGATTGTTCCTTGGTCACATGACTCGGGAATGTCTAAAGGTGTTGTGAGTCACCGGTGTTTCTTACATATGAGTCGTCTGAGTTTCCATGATTGAACTGCAAGGTGAATTGTGTCATATTATGGTTGGATTATTATGATGGGTTTATGACCTGGTTGTGTGTGTGTGTGTGTGTGTGTGCACGGGTTTTCAATCTCTGAGAAGCCACACACCCCCAATTATCATCATCCTGGTGTGAAGGAAAATATGTAAAAGACAGCTATAATTTGCCAAACTATAAATGTGTAAAATGTTATTTGGAAAATATTTAGTTATTATGTAAAAAAATATTAAACATGCTGGGTAATTTCAACCAAAGTTTGGGTCAAATATTGACAAACCCAACCATTTTAACCCAACAGTCTGACCCACACTTGGGTTGAAACAACCCAGCATTTTTTTAGACTATAATGTTAGATGTATTTATTTATGTATTAGAAGAAAAATGTTAATCACATTTTTATTTTAAATAATACATTTAGTTTAGTCTTATTTTTTTATTTTTACAATGACTCTAAACCAGATTTTCCTTTTGTTGCTCCCAGTTGAAAAGCCCCAAAACTTGATGATGGTCGCTGTGACGTTTTTGGGAAGTGAGTGGAAAAAGTTCAGTTGGAAAGCGTACTGAAACTTTGGGAAAACCAAATCCCCTCACTCAATAAGCCGTAGACGTAGTTCGAGTTTTTTCCACTTTCCATTTAGGTAAAAGCAAACTGATCCAGATGTTCCTGTTCATACTTTCCCTGAATGGAAGTTCTCGTTTAGTCAGTCCAGTTAGTCAATTCTCAAACCACTTCTTATCAGAAGTGACTGAAGTTGACAGTTGTTTCTGAATTCCTTGTGTGAATTCGAGTCACAAGTTTAAATATTGGCTGGATGGGCAGGGTCTTGTTGGATAAACAAGCCAACAAGACATTCCTTTCACGGTTTACTGTGGTTATGGCCCAGACTGAACTCTCTTTCAAGGTTTAGCTGTCCGAATTATTGAGATGGCCGTCTCTTCTGTTTTTCTATGTTTTTTTTTTTCCTCAGCTGCCTAAAACACTGGGGTTGGTGTGCTAACTAAGTCTATGGTGTATATTTCATAATAGTGTAGCTCAAGAATTTGTGAAACCCAATCCTTTTCTCTTCTGTAATCTCTATATTACAAAACAGACCAAATAAATGATGGAAGACCGTTCCCTTAAATTCAGCTCAGAAGGCTTGTAATGGAAACGTGTCCTTTTTACGATTTATGGCACATGTGTAATGGAAAAGACACTCCCAACAGCAGAAATAGTCAAACTGCTCTGCGTGAGACAGACTTTCCCTTCTTTAAAGTCATCGCTGGCATGCCTTGACTGAAATGAATCATAACAAGATCAGCATGTGGCTGCGCCTTCACAACATCAATGAACGAATGAAAGAGTATGTGAGCAAATGAAAGATCAAATCAACACACTTTTCTAAAACGTCCCATATGCAAACTCAAAGGAAATGAAAATGTTTTCAGATGGAAATCATTGGAAATACAACTGAATCGCTCTCCACCAAAGCTTTTACTTTCAGTTTCATTTGAGAAGGTCTACATCCTGAGTTGTATCCTACTTGTCCCATTTATTGTGTTAGAGCTCATTATTGTATTTCAAGCCATTCACTATAAAATACATTTTTAACATGAATCACATTTCAAAAATGTTTCTGTTTCCTCCAGGGTAGATAAAGACAGGAGCGGGGCAATATCAGACACAGAGCTTCAGCAGGCATTATCAAATGGTATGTTTTATTTTTTCCCATTTTTTTCCCTTTTTTCTTACTTTTTAGTTGAAGTATAAATATGGTGACTATCTTTTATTTAAGAGAATATCAGACTGTTAATAAAAGGAACCAGGTTTCCTTTACATCGGATAAATGTGTTTCTTGTACACAGTAAATGTTTTCTGACAACAGTCGTCTGATTGTTTTGTCAATACTGTTATTTTTGGCTGTATGATTTTGCAAAATTTTCATGTGCCACGCTGATATTTCCATATGGAAATGTTATTTAATTTTGTTGCAATATAAATGGGTCTTTCATTTGTTGTTTATATCAGTGGTCACATGTTGTATGGTGATCTTTAAAGTATTTTTACAGTATTGTTGCTAAATGAAGATGTCCACAGTGACTTTGGTTGCCAAATGAAGTGAACTTTTGGAGATTCTGGGTGATTTAAGTGCACTTTCTATGAATGGGGTACACAATGGGTCCTTTTCTTAACAAATGACCAGTGAAAGGATGTGTTTACAGAATGTTGATTGACCTCAGAAGGTCAAACTAAATACTATGTGTTTGTTGTTATTGATAAGCTTTTATATTTCCCAGAAATCAAAGAATAACATTTTTTTTCTTCTTCTTCTTTGTATAATAACTTGCATCAAAAGGGTTGAGGATTTAAAGGGATAGTTCACCCCAAAATTAAAATTCTGTCAGTTTTTCTATTACTAGTTTTTCTCATGTTGTTCCAACCCCGTAAGACTTTCGTTCATCTTCTGAACACAAATTATATTTTGTATTAAATCTGAGAGCTGGTTCACTCTTCCATAGGCTTCTTAATGGATCGAAATTGGCTGGCCCAAAAGTTATTAAAGACATTGTTAGTCCGAGCGACTACAGTGGCTCAATCTTAAAAAAAAGGAGTAGTTCACTTTTAAAAAACTTTTGCTGATAATTTACTCACCCTCATGTCTTCCAAGATATCCATGTCTTTCTTTCTTCAGTCGAAAAGAAATTAAGATTTTTGATGAAAACATTCCTGGATTTTTCTCCATATAATGGACTTTACTGGTAGTATCCAAACGGTTCAAGGTCCAAAAGACAGTTTTAGTGCAAACTGCAAACTGTTCAAAGGGCTTTAAATGATTTCAGACGATGAATAAGCGAAACGATCGCTCATTTAAAAAATAAATAACAAAGTTTAAGTTTTATAAGCTGAAATGCTCGCCTTGCTCTGTTCTGTGACGCGCGTTCGTGACTCTCCTCTTTTAACTCGTTTATCAAAATGAACAAATCTTTTTCCGAGTCATTTGGTTCATTCAACGAACGAAATAAAGGAATTGACTCGGAAAATGATTTGTTCATTTTGATGAACGAGTTCCAACAGGAGAGTCACGAACGCACATCACAGAACAGAGCAAGACGAGCATTTGTGCAATTTGTTTCGATGCCCGGTCTCATTAAAAATGCAGTACCGGTCATTGTTGAAGTTGCCCTGTTTGTGACTTCTGAAGCATTGTTATTTTTTCTAACTTTGTGTGTGGCTCCGCTCCCGAAGATGCACAACTTCGAGGCGATTCTGGTACGCCTGTCAGCCACCCAGTTTCCACTTGTCTAAACGAATTGCTTGCATTTAAAAAAAAAATGAGCCTACTATAGCAGATATAAGCCTTTTTAATGAAAATATAGCTCCATGTTTACTAAAAATGTTCATGAAAATAAATAAAGAATTAAAGAATATTGTATAGTATTGTTGTTAAATTTATATGCTCTCATATCCATTGATTTTGTTCAAGTAATAATATAAAGATTTTCTGGATTTTACACTATTCTTTTGGTGAAGTGTAAAAAAAAACTTTGCGCTCGTGCAGATACGGCGAGTATACACCTGAAGGAGATTAATCTATTCAGTTGGCTGATTTCCTTGTCAAATTTATCTGGTATAACTCCATATTTGAACTAATTGCAAAAGCTGAATAATTCATCAAAGCCTACCGAATAATCAGCGGAATAATCGATTAGTCGATTAATCGTTCCAATAATCACAATAATCGTTTGTTCGCAATCACGTTTTATTATGTGGCAGAAACAAGACTTCCATAGTTTTTGTTGTGCTCTGTTTTAAAAAAGTTACAGGACACCAAAGTTTGCCTTACTCATGGATTGTGCCTTATATCTGAAATATCTCTTTACCCTATTCTGCTTCATGAGCATATGGTTTTGCTGCCAAAGTGGGTCAGAGAGAGTTCTTTCCCTCCTGCCAGAAGCTGTTATCTGCTCCGAGCCACAAGGTTGATGTAGTGCTCGTCTCAACGAGGTGCAGAATTAGCAGGAAACTCTGTTATCATTCTTGAGAGTCGGCTGTGTGAGTTTAAGCTGAACGGTTCAATGATCCCAGCGCTTGTTCCTGTCAGCACTGCAGTGTGATCATGAAGCTGTGTTATTGCACATAGGCCATTGTCACACTCTTTACATTTCAGCAACACTGCGTCATGAAGTACAGAACTGTGTAACGTTGTAGTAACACTGTGATATTATGAAGAAGTGTGCCGTTGGAAATTCATAGTGTAGCATAGGTCATCGCATGCCACGTGTTATGCAGTGTATGGCTGGAGCCTTCCTGCGTTCTTGTTGTTCATAGATTAGTGGTTCTGTGGTCAGGTCAAGCCTTTCAGCACTGCTGAAGTCCATTACTCTGTTTTCGGAGTCTCTGAAAGCACCTCAGGGACACAGCAGTCGCACCAGGGGTCTGACCTCAACACTTGATGTCTATGTCTGCACTCTGCAGTGTACACTCTTACAAATAAAGGTTATTTATAATAAATTTCATTCTTTTTAGGGGAAACAAATTACTTGGGTGTTCTTTACACTAAGAAAAAATGGTTCTTTTAAAGTCCCCCTGTGGTGAAAATCAAGCTTTTAATGTTGATAATTTTTCTATGTGGTGTTTTTAATGTGCTTTAAGATGAACCATGTGGAATTTCATAAGTCAACAGCATTGTCAGTCTCAAGACAGTCTCAAAAATGCGGTTTGAAATCGCTGGTGTTTCTGACGTCACCAATGACCTTGTAACCAATCAGGTCACCGTGTGATTGTCAACTGGTGTGATTGTGTGCTGGTGTGAGTAAGTGGAGGCGGGGCTAATTTGCATTTTCATAGAACAATGTATACTAAATGAGGCAAAGGTGAGGCATTCAAGCTATTTTAAGGCATGAAGGAATGTGTTTTCAATGAAAAAAATGTTTAAATATGTAATTTTGGTGATCGATATGTTAAATGATAGGGGACTTTAAAAATGTATTTGTTTTCCCTAAAATGGCATTGTTGCCTAAACCTACTTTCTTTATTTTTAAGAGAATATTTTCCAGCTTTATATTTTGATATTAATGAATTTCCTCTGAAAGCTTTATCTTTTATCATTTTGTTGAATGAACACTTGTTATTCAAAGCTTTTTTTTTTTCTCCTGTTGTTCCCTACCGCTCTTTCGTCCGTCGTTTTTCAGGGTATCTGAATTGATTTGATTATCTTACATTTAAAGTTGTTTCCTCTCAGCTCAGTCGTTTAGCTGGCTCAACACATTTACACACTCCTGAATTTCTCCAATGCTGCTTTAGGCGTTTGCTGTAGAGCTGCTGTTCATGTAGATTTATTTCAGAAGCCGTTGCTGTAAGGGAAGTAAAGCAGTGGCAGTGGGCAGCTGTGATTTACTGTCACAACCGTCCAGTTCACTGACTCCAGTCGTGTTGCATTATAATTTCACTCCTGTGACCAGAGCATAATGGATTTTACTCATTACTACATTTTCATATCTATACCAGTCCTGATTGAATTAACACAATGTAAGGTCAAAATAAAGTGTGTAACAAACTTTGTTGTGAACTTTTGTGCTAGCTGAAACTGCAACATTACATGGTTTAAATCCAAATTTGAGAATGATAGTCTGACCTTCACTAATGAAAGTGATGCAGTAGATTCAAATCAGATAATAGGAAAGTATCTGTTAAAAACAACTTTGACCTCAGAAGACAGTTTATCATTATAAATTTTTTTCCTCCCAGAACTCCATGCGGTGATAGGAAAATTCCTTACTGTAGGTCAACGAAACAGACATATAAATAGAAATATGTATGTATTTATATATTATAAATGTGTGTATAAATCTTTTTTTGTGTGTGTGTGAAAGAAGTCTCTTATGCTCACCAATGCTGCATTTATTTGATCAACATTACAGTAAAAACAGGAATATTGTAGAATATTATTAAAACATTATTCTTTATTATTTTCTATTTTAACACATTTTTAAAATTATTTTAATCCTGCGATGGCAAAGCTAAATTTATTTCTTCAGTGTCACATGATCCTTCAAAAATCATTCTAATTATGAGGATTTCTTAAGAAACACGTCTTATAAATAAACAGTTGTGCTGTACTGTTTAATATTTTTGTGAAAACTATGATAGTTTTTTTAAGGATTCTTTTTTAATAGGAAGTAAAAAAAATATTGGTCAATTTAAGTGCATAGTTGCTGAATAAAATGATCAATTTCAGTAAAAAAATATATATTTCAGTATGTAAATATATATATATATATATATATATATATATATAAAATATGTTTGATGTTTTTTTAATAATGAAAAGGTTCTATAAAAAACTAAATATGTACATCCAGTAAAGGTCTTAATTCACTCACCTCTGAACGGTGGAGTAAAAAGCTCATTTTTGACCCTATATGTGCTATTATACCATCCGTTTCTAAGCCCAGTTTCTTAACATAAAATGTGTTTTATCAGCTGTGTTTGTCTCTTGAATATGATTTAAAAAGAAGTCCTTGTGTTAGCATATGCAGTGTTGTTGTATGCGGCCGACGGCTTGTGTGCTTGTCTAGTGGAGTGATGTGAATGTTGCTGTTTTTCCATGATTCCTCCCGGAGTGGGCATTGCTGTGACTGGAGCCAGTGTGCAGCACATAGGGGCGTCTTTGTGCCTCAGTTCAGACCCGCCTCCTCTCCAGTCCTTGCCACTAGCAGCCGTTCTCCCTCTGAGATGGCACCACGCTATTCACACTATTTCCAACAGCCTACCTAAAATGGCCAGGGTGACCTTGGTAGCTCATATATATATTATATATTATATTTGGCCTTTCATCCTGCGTCTCCATCCTACTAACTAAACGAGAGAATCCTGATTGTTCACCCAGTGCAAGTCCTTCCTCCCTCTCGTAGCGGCTCTGTCAGTGTGTGTGAGGCCATGATTCAGCATTGCGAAGAAGAATGGCTTTATTTTAGAGCTGTACATTTCATTCCTGTGTCTTCTGGTGTTATTACGCGGAGCACGCCGGCCATTGTGTTCTGTAGGTGTCCTAAGATAAGCACGCTCAAACAAATGGTGTTATTTCAGCTAAAGCTTTTTCAGAAAGAGTTCACTGAGCTGGGATCAGAGACTAGACTGTAAAATGTGTTCCTCAAGGTCAGTAAAGGCTGCCTACTGAAGCATATCTGAAATGTAGTTTTTACTACATTCATGCTATGACCAAAATGCCACTCCCTAGTGATCTCACCATTTGCTTTACAAATCACGCTCAAAGGAGACTGTAAATGAACAGAGGAACATGATTCACATAGAAACTATACAGCTGTGTTCAGTGTGTTGTAACCGCTGGCTATCTTAAAAATGATATGAAATCTATTGAATACGTGTCCCATATGATTACCCTGTGTAAGGTAGAAAAAGAGTTTGTTTTCATAATATTTTACTAATATATCATTCCCTTTTAAAATGTGCAGAAATTGTTGGTAAAACCATTTGAATGTTTGTTACTCTTACCATAGTAATAAATGTAAATGATGTATAATTAGAAGTAACTAACACAATTTCAAAGCCAAGCCCTAAACATATACGTAGTACATTTTGTTAATTTATATTCCTAAGTATTACATTTTTGCAGTCATAACAATTCAAGTAAAGTCTGTCTGTTTTGCATGTTTAAGAGCCTTCCAGAAAATAATCAGGCTTTGGCAAAACATCTACTCAATATAATGAAATATAAGCAAAATATTTACTTTTAATGATACAAAAATTAAGAAATAAATATTTATTTAGCTGAATATTCTATTTCTATTCTACTTGCATATGTTAAAAACAGTGCATGACATGACATCATCATTTTGCTTACAGGAATGACTGAAATATTGATTTAAGTTTCCTTTTATGTTTTAATAATTTAGTTGTATCCCTCAGTCGGGTCATGGGGTCTAATACGATCCCAATCGACTTTTACTTAATAAAAAAAAAGGTTCATCTCACTGGAATAAGATTTTGTGACTTTTCATACATTACCTATCTATACACTCGCAACAAAACTGGGCTTGATTCGGTTGTTCTGAAGGTTTTTAAAACTATGTTTACACTTCGGGGTCAATGTGACCCCACATTGAAATAAATAGGAAATGTGAAAAAAACTAAATATAAATATTTTCTTCATGTGTCAAAAAAAAAAAAAAAAAAAATCTGGCATAAATCTGAAAATTTTTACACAAAAAATAAAGGCCTAGTACTACAGTAGAGCATAAATGCAATGTATAATTAAAAAAAAAAATATTTCATATGCAAGCTAATGGTGTAGTTGAGGAATTGTGTGGATACAAAAGTACTTTATATCTCCAAAAGCACAGCATTAGTGAATAGATGAGAAGTAAACAACAACAAAAAATGATATATTATTTGTATGATTAAAAATTTATATTTTTGTACAATTACAGAAGTGTAAACCCAGGAAACAAAGACCATTTGAAGGTTAAATAAAATCTGACTTTTGTTTCATCTCCAGGTACATGGACCCCATTCAACCCTGTGACCGTCAGATCAATTATATGTGAGTATTATCGTTGTCTTGTGTTCACAAAACCATATACATGCTGTTTCTTGATATGTGGTCTTGTGTTCTCTTAATAAGTCACCATCAACCGCCAAAATTCAGTTCCAATACTCCAGAACGCAAGTACAGATAATGCATGAAAATACCCTTGATATCGAGGATGCATTGAGCGCAGTCTTGAGAACATCAAAACGTTAAAAATCCCAGAAGTCATATCAGGCAGACAACGTACGGAAGCCTGTAAACTTCTCTGTTCTCACTTAAGAGATTCCCACTGAAAGCTCGCAAGTACGTGATGGCTTGCGATAGTAAACATTTGTTGTTTGTTTAGCATAATTTTAATGAAGTTCTAAGACAACGCATTTAAAGGAGAACTCTGGTCAGTTTTAACATTGAGCTCATTTTTTTGTACATTTGGAGTGCTGTCAGTACAGACAAAAACGACAAAAAATCGGTGTTGTCTACACCGTTTTTAAAATTCGCACCCTGTTGACTTCAATGGGGCATGTTCTAAACTTGCTTTTAGCCTCTTAACATCCTTGATTTGTCATTATGAGTGCACAGCCATGTGAGTGGTGTTATTAAGAGTCACCACGGTCAATCTGACTGCAGTAGATGTGAAAGATATTAATGAAAATGATGTTAATTCAGCCAGCTCGCATCCTTATATTTACTTCCTGTTTTCAGTCGAAGTCCTCAGTAGTCGATTGTCGAGTTTTGCGCGCGCGATCATTGGTAACTAAGTAACAGTGGAGACTCAGACTGTCAGCTGTCAGCCGATGACTGTGCTGTGTGGTGTTCTGAGAATATCAGCTCAAATGGATAGTTCATCTGAACTCGACAATCGACTACTGTGGACTTCGACTGAAAACAGGAAGTAAATACAGGTATGTGAGCTGGCTGAATTAACATCATTCTCATTAATATCTTTCACATCTACTGCAGTCAGATTGACCGTGGTCACTCTTAAATGGATACTCCACCTTTTTTTTGGAAATAGGCTCATTTTATCACTCCCCCAGAGTTAAACAGTTGAGTTTTACCGTTTTCGAATGTATTCAGCCGATTTTTTGATATTTAGAAGAATATCAGTAACCAGACAGTTTCTGGTCTCATTGACTTCCATAGTAGGAAAAAAATATACTATGGAAGTCAATGAGAGCAGAAACTGTCTGGTTACTGATATTCTTCTAAATATCAAAAAAAAAAAATGGCTGAATACATTCAAAAATGGTAAAACTCAACTGTTTAACTCTGGGGGAGTGGTAAAATGAACCTATTTCCAAAAAGAGGCTAAAAGCAGGTTTAGAACTTGTCCCATTGAAGTCAACAGGGTGCGAATTTTAAAAAGACGATAACACGGTGTAGGCAACACAGATATTTGTCGTTTTTGTCTGTACTGACAGCACTCCAGTCCAAATGTACAAAAAAATTTGCTCAATGTTAAAATTGTTGACAAAGCATTAAATATACAAGTAAACATTAAATGATAAATATACATACTCATGTAAAATAAAAAGATATCAAACAATAACAATAATGTAAGTCAATCTTTTATTAGGTTATGAAATTTGTGATGTTATGTATTGTGCATTGAATGCTGTTGTCCCACTGCCTAATATGTGCTGAACAGTCAGTTGAGCATATCAATTCTCACAAGGATGTGTTCTGTGTCCTTGTGTCCTAGTTTGTTCTGTTAAGGTAGCCTAGCAAGAATTTAACACACTCATTCTGTCTTTTTCTTCTTTGTCCCATAGTCCTCTGTTTGTTTGTGAGCTCCATGACAACCTAGATTGTTTCCTATTAGCACATTTAGCTTATAAAGGTTTAGTTGTTTCAGTTTAAACTGGAAGCATGTATCATCCACCTTGAAAGTAATTAAGAAAATGGAAGATTTTGGTATAAAGAAACAGAACTCTGCAGAGCTTCTGTCGAGAAAGTTAGTCAATATCAATTGACTGTTTAATGATCCTTTACTCCTGAATAAGTCGATCACTCTCAGCTCATTTAAAGTTTATACACATGGGCATCGTAACAGCTCAATTATGATTTTTCAGGGATACATTTCCATCTGTTTCATCCATCTCAGACAGTTTTGATTCAAATTCAGGGCAAAATTGTTTTTTGACAGAAAATTACCTGTAACGTTACCTCAAATGCAAAGTAATGCAAATAAATCACCAAATTTGAGGATTAAATGTGACCTAAATGCTTTCTTTTCTTTTTTAGCTATGTTTGACCGGGAGAACAAAGGCGGGGTCAGCTTTAACGAGTTTGCCGGCGTTTGGAAGTACATCACAGACTGGCAGAACATCTTCCGCACCTACGACAGGGACAACTCAGGGTTTATCGACAAGACCGAGCTCAAACAGGCTCTCACCGGCTTTGGTGAGTTCGTAATGCTTTCTTATTGACTGCTATTAATGGAAATCCGGAGGTGATGGATGCGTTCAGCGAGGTGTTCAGAAGAAAATCCTGTAGGAATTACAGGCAAGGGCACTGATTCACAAGACCAATGAGAGGAAGGACAAATAAACTGATGAAACCACTGATGTCACCCTTATGGAAAATTCTGAACTAACCTCGAAAACTTCTCTTTTTACTCAGGTTATCGCCTTTCAGATCAGTTCTACAACACACTGATAGAGAAATTTGACCGTCAGAAGAGGGGACAAGTGGCTTTTGATGACTTCATTCAGTGCTGTATTGTACTACAGGTAATGATAGGTTATGTGTTGAATGCAACATTTGCAATTTGCACTATATAAACATAATTCATCCAGAAATGAAAATGCTGTCAGTATTTGAACGCCCTCATGTTGTTTTCTTTCTTCTGTGGGACACAAAAGAAGAATGTTTGACGAATATCCTGCCCATTCTTTTTCAGATAATAATAAGTAAATGGGTACTTGGACCGTCAAGCTCCAAAATAGCAAAAGAACCTTAGACGTATCGTAAAAGTTATTCATGTAAGCTAGCTTTGTGTGAGCAACAAACAGAATTTTTGTTATTTGCAGACACTCTTGACATTTGCCATCGAATCATCTATCAATGAGAATTCAGTGTTTCGTGAATTCATATTGGATCTTTCCAATGAACTGACTGACCATTCTGCACTGATTTGTAAGCTTCTTCGTCATTTTGGGACACTTTTAACTAGAAAGACATTTCGAGTTTTATACAGTAAAAATGTAGCCTATAGCACAACACGAGCACGCCTGCACTCTCCTGTGCCAAACGCCAAATGTTTCTTCCCATGCGGTCTGAGACAAAGACTAGCCAATACTGCCCTCTACAGGATGACACGGGGACGGGATTTTTATGACTCTTCATTCCGTCTGTCTGTCTGTTTGTTCGTCTGTTAGTAGCCATATCGCCAATATTTCTTAACCACTATTATTGAAAGAACTATGAGTTGAGTTTTATACAGTAAAAAGGTAACATATTAATTCACCCAAAAATTAAAATTCTGTCTAATTAATACTCGCCCTCATGTTGTTCCAAAGAACCTTTGACGATATTTTTGATGAAATCAGAGAGCTCTCAGACTCCTCTATAGACAGGAATTTAATTACAAGGCCCAAGAATTGTAGCAAAGACATTTGTTAAAGTAGTCCATGTGACCACAGTTGTTCAACCTTAATTTTATGATTTGACGAGAATACTTTGTGAAAGTGTTCAACAAAAATAATGGCTTTATTCAACTATTTTTTTCTGGTCTGTGTCAGTCTCCTACGCTATTTATGTTGTAAATAGAGTGCAGCTCTTCCGAGTTCTACGTCAGAACGCCGGCTTACCATTGGCCGATACTGTTGTACCTATCGACCGCTACTGCCTATTGGCACGGACGAGCCGTGGAGCCGCCATCTTAAACCGGTCATCTGCTCCGCTCAGTGTAATCTGTATGGCAGTGCATTTAATTAATCATATCTCACCGAAAAACTAACTGATTTTCACACCGTTTTTTTTTTTTTTTTTTGCTGCAAAGATCATTCATGTAGCTACAGGACACATGGTTCGCCGTATTTTAAAGGGATACTCCACTTTTTTTTTTTTTTGGAAATAGGCTCATTTTACCACTCCCCCAGAGTTAAACAGTTGAGTTTCACCGTTTTCAAATACATTCAGCCAATTTTCTGATATTTAGAAGAATATCAGTAAACAGACAGTTTCTGGTCTCATTGACTTCTATAGTAGGAAAAAAATATATACTATGGACGTCAATGAGACCAGAAACTGTCTGGTTCCTGATATTCTTCTAAATATAAAAAAAATCGTCTGAATACATTAAAAAACGGTAAAACCCAACTGTTTAACTCTGGGGGAGTTGTTTAACTCTGGGGGAGTTGAGTATCCCTTTAAGAATTTATGTATTAATTGCTTTTTCATTGTCAATATACGAACAGCTAGGTTGCCTATGAAAGCCTGTAGACTGTTTTTTATGTGAAGGACTTGTGTTGTTTTTGCTGGAAAAATCAAAAGGATGTGAGGTTTACGCACACTCCCGAGAGCCTCTCTTCCTTTGCTCTTGAGGATCTCTTAACAGTATATCGCTGCAAAAGTGTTTCCATCTTCCATCGGTGTCACAAATAACAAGGGTTTCTGAATTTCATACAGCCCCTTTAACTCAAAAAGTGTTTTAGGGTCAAACTAACTTTACTAAACCAACTAACTCAGATATTTGTTCACATTCGTTAATCATGTGTCATTTGTTAATGTAAATTAATCCATCTGACTGATTATCAGTGAATACATTTTGGTCTGTTCCTAATCCTGACATAAAGCTATCGTTTAACTTCAGAAGACTTGCGATACATACTTATATAGACCACTTTTATAAAACGATCATGGTGCTTTTGTGTTCTTTTTTGAAGCTTGAACACATGAGTCCCCATTCATTGTAATTATATAGAAAAGCACAGTCTTGTTTTGTGTTCAGCTGAAGAACAAAAGTCAAATGGCTTTGGGACAGTTTGCCATAATGCAGTGATGCTTATCTAAAACTGATTGGGTCATTTTTTATTTAAACAGAGGTTAACTGACGTGTTCCGGCGATATGACACAGATCAGGACGGCTGGATCCAGGTGTCGTACGAGCAGTATCTGTCAATGGTCTTCAACGTGGTATAGCACAACACGAGCACGCCTGCACTCTCCTGTGCCAAACGCCAAATGTCCCTCCCCATGCGGTCTGAGACAGAGACTAGCCAATACTACCCTCTACAGGACGACACTGGGATGGGATTTTTATGACTCTTCATTCCGTCTGTCTGTCTGTTTGTTCGTCTGTTAGTAGCCATATCGCCATATTTCTATAATATTATTATTGAAAGAATTATGAAATATCACTTTCTCTCTATCTCTATCTCTGTGTTTAATGAATGTTGACATTGTGAAAATCATATTAAGACTCAGTTGCATGCTTTCTGATAAATCTTCTTAATGTCAAAGCATGAATTAATGTTTCTTTCTTTGGCTGAATTCATGTTTACAATGGAATACTGTGAGTGCAGGTTGTGTTTGCCATGAAAAGATCCTTTTATTTGGATTGACTGTCAGCTCTTCCATATATTTGTAAAGAATTATATTTTTAATCTGCACAATAATGTAATTCAACCTTTTATTTTAGGAAGGAGGTACATATGCTTTTGTATGCCTTTTTTCATGCATGATGCCTTACAACTGTTAAAATAACAACAAAAAACTGTTTTATTAAAAACTGGAACATGTTTGAAAAGAAATCTTTCATTTGTATGCCCATCTTTTCATGAATGCTACTCATGAACTATTTGAGAAATTTTACATTATTTACCAAGAGTCTGATAGCACACAAAAGATAAAAATGAGTGTCATTACTATATATACAGTATATATAGGTTAGATTGGATGGTTCTCTGTATATAAAGCACGATACTACCCCCTAGTGTATAGTTTTGTGTAATACATGCTTGGGCATGCTAAATACAGTTCTGCCTTGGCAATCCATTAAAACATTACAATAATTGCCTTCACCCTAAACAGCAACAAATATTCATGTATTGAGCATTTCCGCCTCCACTTTACTTATGTATGTATGTCCACCACTTTAATCATAGGGAAGACCGGGGAGTGTAACACAGTGGAATGAAGTAAAACCCACACAAGCTAAAACAGTTGTGTTTTGGCTGCTTAGTGGGGGGATGGTTGTAACAGTTCATATAAATGTTTCTGCATTGTGTCTATGGAATATTGAAAACATTTGGTTGGAATAAGTGTGGGTCAAGTGTGCACGTGGTCAGTTCTGGGCCCATAAGGCCTGCATGCACCGCAGGGGGCGATATTTTTTTCCCAGGATGGTAGGGGAAGACTCACCAATATTCATCCCTGATTGGTCTGATGACCTACCTCTAACCCCGCCCAAATACCTGACTGTCACTGCTGAGGACTGACGACCTACCCCTAACTCCGCCCCTAAACCTACCCGTCAATGGGGTTAAGACCAATCACGATGAGTTCCCTAATGAATATTGATGAGTCTTCCCCTACCATCCTGGGGAAAAAAATATCGCCCCCAGGGGCAGCCCATCTACATCTACGACAACTCTGTGAAAGTGACTGAACCCTTGTGACAGGAATACAGTATGCAAAAAGAATAAGTTATGTCCAGTTATATCCAGAAACTAGTTTGATCCAGTTTTACAACTTTGTTGCCTATAGTTGAGCAACTCTTCAGCTGAAATAAAATGAAAGTTAACAAGAACAAACGTTAGTGTGTTTTTATATATATATTCGTTTTCAAAAAATGAGGTGATCAATGTACAGTAAATCTGTCTATCCCTCACAGTCTCATTTTCATCTGCATAAAATTACATATGGCATAATGACATATTCAAGGCCATGCTGCAGTTAAGTCAATCACATTCAGATCGACAACCATTCCTGTATGCAACGCTGACTTTTCACAATCCAATCAAGTGCCAATGGATAAAATTAGGGTCTGCATTTTTTGTGTGTGCATGATAATCCATTTCATTCTAAAACTCCTAAAACAAATTTAAAAATACAGTTATAATGGCTTTATAATAACAACAGACAATGTTGTTGAAAATCTTTAAATTATGTAATCTTTAACATCTCTAAAAATTATTATGGTGATTGACAGGTGCCAGAATGGAGAATTAAAACGACCTCAAGTGGGCAGGCAGATAAATGGTTTCATCGTCTTTTGGTCACACCGTTAAAGCGATTACAGACATAATGAAGAGTATATAATGTGCACACACACATTCACCAATAACACAATGGTTGTCTCAATAGAGAACAAACCAAGGAGAAGATCTCTGATTGAGCTGCTGCCTCGCATTAGCAGGGTGGCCAGTCAACTGTCAGTCCTAATATTCAAAACACACCATGTCCAATTGAGGCTAGACATTATACAGACCCTCTTAATTTTTCTGTTTACTGCAGTGCTCAAGGACGTTGTTCTTGCCTTCGACTTCAATTGCACAAGAAAAGGCAAATTTAAAAACGTATTCAATGTAAAAAGTGATCAGTTGACTTAACTTAAAATTATTAAGTAATAAACTTCATTCATAATTGAAAAAATTAAGCTATGTGAACCTGATAATTACTTGAACTTAACTTTGTCTAGTTTATTTACTTAATAATTTCGAAGCAACAGGTTTCCTCACTTTTCTTTTAGTTAAGTCAACTGATCTCTTTTCTAATTATCAGAGTAAGGACTTACTTCGCAGTAAGATGTTTAGGATGTATGACATGAGCACACAATTTTCATTATTCTGAAGAATTGTGTTTATTTTTACGGCCCTAGCCTAATGCACAGCACAAATGATGAGCTGACCACTGTTTTAACATAGGCCTGCTTATGTCAAATACAAAACACATTTCTATGGACGTATTGGATTTTTTCTGACCTTTAATTTACTGCTTAACATTTATGTTATGTGCTACACTATCATCCTGAACTCAGTTTCTTCATCACCCCAAAATGTTATGCATTGTTTACCGCTTTACTGAAATGTTCTTTTTAAGACACTGTCATCTGTGTTCGTCACAAGCACATGCACACTTTGGTCAGAGTGGAATAGATGCGATTAAAGTGTTTACTGTGTAAAATCAGTATACGCCACATTTTCCTGGGATTATGGCTACTATGATTATGAGCTCAATTGCATCAATTTGATTGAAGTGTGTTTAAATGAGATAAAGTTTTAATCGCAATATTGCTTAAATCTCGCATTACGAGGGTGCCTGTACATTTAGCCTAGTTAATGATGTCAAAACAATTATATAAGATCTTTGTATAAAAATACTTATAGTAAATCGGTGCGCTTGGCAGTTGACAGTGTGAATTTGGGGCTTTTCTGTCCTTTCTCCAAAATGAGGCCAGCTCATTGATCATCTCCCCCGGGAAAGATGTTTCTTGTGTCCCCTGTTGCCCCTTAAACCAGCCTGGCCACCACCACTATACACCCACCCAGTCCAGCCAGCTTGACACACTCATAATGATGATGAAGTGGGCCTCACACATTTCTGTGTGTGTGCAAAAGAAAACCCAACAGAGAATGAATGTGAGAGGGGGAGACATACAATGACAGACGAACATTTGGGCACACCTTACTGAATGCTCTTATATTTCATAAACCCTTGTGTGTGCATGTTTCTTAGTGCTGCTTGCATGCGTGTGCCACAAATGACCACAAATTTCAAAGACAGCATTTCTACTGACTGGTTAAGGTTTAAGACAGAAGAGCTTGCCTTTGCAAGAAGCAGTAAGTGAGTTCAACCAAAAAAACAAACAAAAAAAAACATATATTTATGTATAAACCTTATACCAAAACAAATAAACAAATAATAACATAATATATGTAGGCTAGATGTTTATTTCTCGCTAATAAAACACACCTTATTCAACTTGTTAGCTCCTTAGTGGAGACATAGAAGATCAGAAATGGGCCAGAAAGATCAGGATTAGAAGAGAAGAGAAGTGGTTCATAAAGATCTGTATATTATCTGACACACCGGTTCAGTTCATGGAGCTCTATGCTAACTAGCTGATGATTTGAATCAGGTGTATTAAATGAGGGAGACATACAAAATGTGAAATGGGACTCAAACATCAGGATTTTGAACCATTGAAATTGAGGGCACCATCCATCCATCCATCCATATTTGTCACGGGTGGGTTGTGGAGACTGGAGTGAGGACTCAAGTGCAGAGTTGAAGTGAAGTTTAATTAAGTGACACATAAATCAAACAAACCAAAAAAGGAAATCCGGGTCTCAAGAACTAAATACTAAATCCAAAACATGACATGACAGGGCAGGGAAGGGCAGGGCACAGAACTACACACGACTCAACACCCTAAACATTTACAACAAACGAGCAGCAAACACAGGGAGGCTAAAATGGCAAACAAAGAGGGTAATGAGGGAAACCAGTTGGAACAAATAATCCAATAACGAGGTAACAGCCATGCACTCACAGTAAACAAGACCATATAAACACAAGACCAGGAATGTCAAGGCTCTGTCACCAAACCAAGAATAACCAGAATAGTTGTGACAGAACCGTGACATTATTAATAAAGTTTGGGAGGAGCATGTTCAGATAATTAAGCTAATTAACACAAGAGGAGCACATTCAGTTAATAAACTCAATTAATGATGAGAGGTATACAGCATGCTCTCTTCCTTGACAGATTTCCAGCATCCCTCCAGCACCCCACTTCTCAATTCTAACTGTACTCTCAGTACTCTGGCCAAATTCTGAGCTCGGAGTCCTCCCCTGGGACAGCATGCCAAATACACATAAACTTTACTCTATTTATTAATATGTAAGTGTGAACGTGTGAACTTTGTATTTCTATAGACATCTATCTAGTGGAGGTTCTCAACAGAACTCTGGCCCTCGAGGTCCACTTTCCTGCAGAGTTTTGCTCCAATCTAAAATCCAACACAGCAGAAGATGCCTACTCGAAAGTTGCTGTTTAATCAAGTTGGAGATAAACTGCAGGAAATCAAGAGTTGAGAACCCCTGTTCTACGTGAATACCATCTGAGTGTGGGACTCATTGTTGTTTCCATTGTTACTTGAGGCTTGATCGGTCATCATAGGGACTTCCTCTGGGCCGACCACCAGGGGTTTTTAGCCCACTGAATACCTTTGTCCAAAACAAGCCAACTGGGGCTTGAGGAGTAAACAAGGCAGTTTAGGAGTTTACCTGAGTCAGGAGATGGTTAACACTGCTGTTAATTTCCCGTGTTATCATATCAGACCACCAGCTAACTTTAAAATTAAAGACATTTTAAATAATTTTCACTTCAAAACTCACTTTCAGACACTTGCGAGTGTTTTCAAATAACTTCCTTACAATCTGATTAGACTACCATATGAGGCAGGCAAATATGCAATGCTAAAGGCTATGCTAACCATTGCGTATATAATCAGTGAAGTTCCTAAATGTAATTTCTAGAGCACCGAACCCAACTAATCTTTCAATCATCAGCTGTGTTGGTATCCCTCCACCTCCCCAACTCCATCAACATAATTTAGGCATTTTTCTACCATAAAACATTCAATTTGGATATGCTGATCATCTTATAAGCTCGAGTTGAAGCCGATTCCTCGAGCCCCTCCACTGCAGACAGCAAGTCAAATAGCTTTAAAATTATTAGCTTAAAGATTACATGGGCCGACAAATTCGCGAAATAGCCTATATGTTTAAGGGAAGAAAAAAAAACAGAGACTGCTGAAGAAAGTAGACAATGATAATTGTAACCATGTATTTGGTTTCATATGTCATAATAAACATGCACGCAGGTTTACTCGTACCATAAATCATAACCCCTGTTTTCTTCTCGTGAGCTTCTTCTGTTGAAGCTCTGCTGTAGTTTGACTCAGTAATCCATTCCGTAGTTTATAGCTGTCCGGCTTTTCCTCAGCATTTGATGCTGCAGCAGGACTGTGTGTGCAGACGCTGAAGCGCGCGCGGTAGTGAGAGGACTCGGCAGTAGGGGGACGTCCTATCCACCGCAACCCGGGCTTTAATTCCGTTCACACTGCGAGACCCCAACAGAGTCCACCGCTGAGGTCCACACACTCTCCACCGTTACGGATTTAATGCTTGTACCCGGCTGTTTTCCCGAAAAGCTGTGTTTATCCACGCCGTGAAACTCTCGAGGTAAGGAGCGTGCACATAATTGACAGCTTAGTTTCATGCAATTGTTGGACGCTGCGCGTGCTTTTGCTTGGCTCGCGCGCTGGCTTGGATGCTGGTGGCTACTGCAAATATGATTTCCAGTAGGCTTAGCTATGTAGATTAAAGCATATGTCAGTGGTGTCATTATGCGTTATTGCCTCATCTCTCACTGTTTCATCCGGTGGGAATGGGTTTAATTCTCAACATGTCACTGCAATCGATCCTAAGGCTGCGGGGAATTTGGACCGCACTCAAGTGACCATAAGGAGCGTCAGTGAACTGTTGACTGTGAGACTGTTTAAGCCTGGTCGTTGAATTTTAGATGTAGAACGAGGATGGATGTATCCTATTAAAACACAGATTGACTTTATATTGTATAGGCTACGACGTTTATATAGGCTTTTGGAGCGTAAAGATTGGGATGTGGAAAGGGAGAAGTTATTAGGCACTAATCAAAGGCGAGGTAGCCTATGCACAGGCATAACACGTCATAATAAATAAATAGACCTGTTTTCACAACATTAACTGACTAAGGCAATTATGACGTCACGTAGTGTTGCGTTATAGCGCGTAACATGCACTGCCGCGCGGAAATGCATGTGAATGTAGGGTAGCCTACATTTAACCGCTTTTGTTCTGTAACTCTTTCATTTCATATAACACTAATTTTGGAGCAACACGCACTGTTTGCTGTTTTGATTTTGTTTTTGTAATTACAGGAAAATTATTGGGCACAACTAAACATGTTAAGTTACATGGTCATATACATTTACAAACGTATACATGCATTTGACGTAATTAAATAAATACAAAATGCCTATGTATACTTTTACAGTAGAATAATCCTGGAATTATGTTTTTATTAATAAAGGTGTGTTAAAACAGCACACACGTGTAAGATCTGTGTGCTTAGACATCACAAAAAATTGTGAATTTTATTGTGAATTTAGGTCAAAGCAAGTAGGCTAACAAACATTTGTTTTTCAAAAAACATTTTTTTTTTGTGCAAAAATACCCCAACAAACAAATAAACCTAAAAAAACAAGAAAGAAACAAACAAAACCAAACTGTAAAAAAATATTTTCATGATTTGTAATCAACATTTTTTCTTTTGTCAAATCAACTTAGATAATTTATTTAGTTCAGATAACATAATATTTTGAGTTTTTGATGATTAAATCATTCTCCTTCATTGTATTAACTCAAATTTTCCAATTAAATGAACTTAAAATTTGAAAGCAACCAAGTTACTTATTTCTTTAAGTTAAACCAACAATATTTTTTTTTTACAGTGGGGAATGGCACTGAATATAGAGGCCCCTAAACATGAATTTATACAAGTATGACAATAAGTGATGTGAATGGCTTTTGATCTGAGATTTTAGCTCTAAAAAGTTATGGATTTAGAAGCAGAATTTTATGTTTTAAGGTTTTATGGGCAGGGTTCTGTATGGTTCTGAGTTGTAATTTTAAATGGAAGTGAAAGAATAAGCAAACTTCCCATTGACTTAGTATGTTGAAGGCTTCAACTTGAAGCCATTTTCCTCATTAAGACTGTTGGCTGCTCCTTCAGGTTTCTTTTACACTCTGAACAGTCCTTTAATTCAGAGCCGTGTATGTATTTGTACGAGACAGTGAAAGATCTTCTACCTCCACAGACCGCACCACTGCAAATGCTTCATTTCTGAATCTGTATCTGCCAGGCTTATACCGTCACACTTTTTCTACTCGTCTCTTCATCTGTCAGCCAAAACACTTTGATGGTGTTTTAAGTGTGACTGGTAATATGGTGGCCAGCCCAGCTCTATAGAAGCCCTGGGACTTGATGTGTTTCAAGTGCCATCTGCACTCTATCTTGAGTAAATTACTTTTTTTCCCCCTTCATAAATGTGCATTTGGGGGGTTGTGTTTATTTTTGATGCGCACACATATGCACACTCAAGCATGACACAGACAGCGCTTGGACTCTCTGCTAATGGGGATTCAAATGTACTAAAGATAAAGAAAGATCTATCCATCCATCTATCCATCTATCCATCCATCCATCCATCCATCCATCCATCCATCCATCCATCCATCCATCCATCCATCCATCCATCCATCCAAAGAAAGCCTTTTACTAAATATAAAACATTTATAAGGGGTGTTCAAAAGATCAACTATTATGGTACATTAACACCTTGCATTGCATTTTACTTGCAGATCTTTATGTCTGTGTGTTAATTGTCAAAAATAGTGTTTTTATGGATGCTGCCGTTGTTTTGAATAATCGTTACTAGGCCTATACTGTATGTGTTGTCTTGTGCCTTGCATTCAGAGATTGTTCTTCATCTTCACGGTGCCTGCAGCTACACTAATAGCCCTTACTGTACTTTTGACTCCGCGTAGCCCTTGCCTTAGGGCAGATCTTATGCGATCTCCTCTTAGCTGTACTGTGCACTTCAAATCAGACGTCAGGCCCTTTATCAGTAGTGTGTACTTCAAGGCTATTGGGTGGTAAATTCGTGTCCTACTCGTCTCACATCAGAAGTGTAGGGCCCTTTATCACAGATGAGAAATACATTTCAGTCCTGTAGGACCCTACAGCTGAGCTCTGGAGCATGACAATGGCAGCCGGGACCCTCTCCTAGCATTCCCATAGTTTTTTCCTTCAGCTTTCTCTTCTGCTGCTTCTGGAGCGGAGGAGAGGAGCTGCCCAAGAGAGGTTACCTGAGAAGCCATCAGTTTCTTATTTCAGAATGATGGAGGAGAATTTAGAAAAGGTGGAATAAAGGACAAGTGTGGCTTTGAATGCTGAGACTGATGTGAATTAGAAGCACAAGGTCTTTTTGGACTTTTTATTAGACAGGAAATTGAACCATGATATAAAATGATTGAGAATTGAGAAAACAGTATGTGTTTTATTCAAACCTGAGCCTGGTTTCTCCCAAGGTTTTTTCTTCATTCTGTCACCTGATGGAGTTTTGGTTGCCTTGGCTTTTGGCTTGCTTAGTTGGCAACATTGAATATTCAGCAATATTATTGATCTGCCTTACAGCCAATATTATTGATCTGATGGACGATGATGCAATTTTCTTCAACATACTTATTTTTATGTTATCACTGTGAAACTGATTTGATACAATCTGTATCATAAAAAGTGCCTTATAAATAAAGGTGATCTATTTAAATAGAGGGGTGATTGCGGGTTCCAGACCCCTATGAAACAGCCCATTAATGGGCTCTATGCACGGCGGTATTTCCGGTGAAGGTGTAAGGATGCTCGATAACTTCCGCCGAGCGTAGAGTCCAATGCAATACAAAGAATTTATATTGAATTTTATACTCCATGGTTATACTAAAGAAACGTTAGTCACAAAAACAGATAAAACAGACACCCCTCGTTGTGTTTATGCTTCTTTTTAAAATTATATTAAATAAACATGACTATATATACAATTACATCTAAACGTACGTTTCGTTTCAAAGACGGGAGGTCAGTAAATTTTGAAGACTCTGCCATAATCCCGTTTTCCTCGGTTTTCCTCCACTTTAATCTCCACAACCGGAAATGGACGAGCATCCTTGCGTCAAATGCGGAATTTATGCGTGCATATAGCCCATTTTAACCACAAATTTAAATAATTAGATTAGTGACAGAAAAAAAAAACTCCACAGGAATTGGCGAAGTCACACAGTCTGTGACAGACAATTTAAACAAATAAAGTCGGACAAGAAATCCAAATCCGTCATCGACATCAAACATGGCTTCTGACAAAATAATGCACTGGGCATGTTGCCGTCCAAGGCCATTTCCACCAGTCTGCCGGAGTCAAATACAGCCTTTCTTTAGTAGGAAATACTTCTTAGCAAACTTTTAGTCATAATGGTGTTGACTTGTATTGTTCCTGGGTGCAAGAATTCAGAGAGTAAACGTAGCGTTTCGGCAGTGGCTCAAGGTTCATAAATTGTCAATAAAGAATCATAAATTGTTCTCTCAGTTCCTGAAGCAAAATGCTGTCACATACAGTTAAGAAATCTGTTGCCATAGTGTTCCATTTTTACCGTAATGCTGTTTAAAGAGTATACATAGTACTACTGTCATAAGTATGTTAATTTCATTTGTGTTCTAGTTTGGTTTTGTTCCGTCCAGTTTCCATGATTGTTAGTGAGTTATACACTTGTTCCCTGTTGTTAATGAGTTTCCTTAATTGCTTATCTAGTATTAACAATATGTTTAAGCGTGTAGTGCTTTGTTTTCCCTGATGTTCAGGAAAAGTTAGTTTGATCGTCTTGTGTTTCTCTTGGATTATCTACTGCAGCTCACCATATCAAAGCACTAGACCTAGACAAGATTTGGATTCTGTGTTTTTTTTTTTTCCAAACAAGCCTCAACGAGCGCGAGCGGTCAACTGCCTGTGAATAGTCCTGAGTGTGTGTGTTTTATTCATCTTCATTTGTCAGCTTCACTGAGCATACAGTACATCCTTTAAGCAAGCCAGGGGTTATATTTATGATGTGTGTTGAGCGTTGTGTGTAAGGGAATGTAAACAGACAGTAATAAACCAGAGAAAACAGAATAGCACTGCCATCAGTTCACTTCAGTGGACTCACTTGGCACTAATGAATGTGATTTTACACACAGACACGTGACTATAAGGCATCCTTCTTTGAGATTCTCTGGCATGACTCTCCGCTGTCAGCCTCACAGGACTGATCTGTCACTACACAACATATACAATCAAACACCGTAAGACTGACTTTAAAAAGCAAAAATGACAGGAAATCATGTACATTTTGCAAGTTAAACATAAGAGGGAGAGAGAAAAACACAGAGAGAGAGTTCAAAGTCATTTTTATTTAGTGTCTGGGTTTTGTATGAAAGAGATTTCTTTTAGCCTGGGAGATTCAGTTTTCATTGCTTTAAGGCAGGCCCACACTAAAATATTTTTTAAATCTTTTCAGATTTTTACAATGTGAGAGACCACAAATAGGATGTTACTGTAGGCAGTCTGTGGACTGCCGAGATGTGACCAAGACACACACCACACACTAACAGATCCCATTCACAAACAATCAGATTCCTGACTAAAACACGGGAAATCAATCTCTTGCGGTCAAACGTGACTTAGTTTACAAACATGGCGGTCGAAGGGCTAGAAGAAGTGGCGATAATAGTGTTTGGATCGATTTTTACAGAAAAATTGTGGAGAAAAAAGGAAAAAGGTTTGGATGAATTTGTGTTATTCTTAGTCTTCTCTATCACGTCGTTCAACGTGACAATCTACAGAGTGCATGTGTTTTTTGATCCTAAATATTCTACATGTTGGAAATTTATGACTTGAGATCGGTGTGGCCCTGACGTTCAAAGTAGATTCAATCACACTTAACTTATCACACCACAGGAAAATCTGATCAGATAATCTGTAAAAATGGAAGCTTTAGCATTACGTTCTGCCAGGAAGACTCAATCGTTGCGTCACTAATTACCTTCTCATCTATCCAATCGTGTCTAATACTTGCGGTATAAAAGACCAGTACTTACAGATGTTTAAGTTTGCAGATGACGCTTTCATTGACCTCCATCCTCCCCACCACTACTAGGATGATCCCTTCCTATACCTCCCAGGGGGTCAGCTGCGCCCCTGCCTTCGTCTTCAGGCAGGAAATGCTTAGTCCGGACCCTCGGATTGCGAGCTACGCCAAAGAACTTTATTGCTTGCTGGGCTATCAAAAAAAATTATTTATTGTTATAGTATTTATTCTCCTGAGTCTTTCTGGTAGAACTATGAAGATAATCAGATTCGGGACTTTACCTATAGGATTGTCTGATGGGGAGAGTTGGGAAAAGGTATGCTAAGGTCTAAGGATCTGAAATAGTTAAAATTGTACAGTGTGGAGGATTCTTATCATTACTGCAACCATATCATAATGTACTTTTGAAAATAGAGTTAAAGGGTTAGTTCACTTCAGAATTCAAATTTCCTGATAATTTGCTCACCCCATGACATCCAAGATATTCATGACTTTCTTTCTTAAGTTGAAAAGAAATTACCGTTTTTGAGTAGCCTGGCTAACCCCAGACCACGTATCATTGAGAATGAAACGTGGTCTGGAATCCACATGTTCATTTTCTCATATTTGAGGTGTGGTTTACGAATGCCAAGAGCCGTATTATTGGGTGCTACGAATGTCTATCAAATGCGCATGTACGTAGCTCATAGCCAATCGGGTCAATGATAGCAGACGTATGTAGAGCGACAGAAAATTAGACGAGGAAATCGACGATGGGTCAGAGATTTAGGACATTTATGTATACACAAAATGTGTTTCTCAATGTCAAGGATACTTCCTTGGCAGGACGGGTCTTTCCAAGTCATTTCCTTCAGAGGCTAGAAGACGCTCCTCTTTAGCATTCGGAGAACACGTAAATGAAACAGGTTAGCAAGAGCATGTCATTGAGTCATTACATCAGTCCGCTTTCGGCCCTGCAAAAATGGTAGTGCTACTGGTTTGGTTGCTGTACCGCACTGTTTAAACACACTTGACAGTCCTTATTTTGTCTTGTCAGCCCTCATAGAAATAAATAAATAAAAGTAAGGGATAATGTAAAGCGAGATGATTGTTGTAGCGAATACAAACCCTCGAACTCTAACGCGGAGTGGAGGGGTCTTGAATCAGCCTGAAGGGGTTGTATTCGCTGTAACAACCACCTCACTATACATTTCCCACTTATAACATGGCTACCTAGCAAATAAATCAATAATTTGGTACAAAATAATGACTTAAAAAGGAGTTTATTAATTTAAAAACAATTATAATACCGGAGTGAACAACTGCATCCATAGCAACACGATCTAGCTGTTAAAACACATGAAATAGTAAAATATATGATCAACAAAAAAGGCTAATGTCATATGAAGTAAAAATTAAAGTGAATCCCTAGTAAAAGGGAACAGCTTTAAATCCCCCCTCTGCAAATCATGCAGATCAGTTGCCGATATGTTTAATGTCAAACATTAGACTGTATTAAAAGGTAACTTCGCGTCCACTGCCATGGTCCATGGATATAAATAAACTGCTTCGGTGTGTCGCATATACGTCGTCATCGTCTTGCCGCTCCCTCCCCGTTCTGTGATTGGTTCCCTATCTCAGGGGAAATTTTGGTTCTGGGTGTCCAGGCTGCCTAGCAGCGTGAATAAAATCGTGCTGCGGCAAGGCAGCATGGGGAAACCCAGGCTAGTTTTTGAGGAAAACATTCCAGGATTTTTCTCCATAGTGGACTTCTACAATTATCAACAGGTTGAAGGTCCAAATTGCAGTTTCAATGCAGCTTCAAAGAGCTCTACATGATCAGCTGAGGAATAAGGGTCTTATCTGTCATTTATCGTTTTCCAAAAAAAACAAACATTTATGTACTTTAGATGCACTATAGCTGCGATGCGCCACATGTTACGCTATCACGTTTAAGGTCACTCGTCACATAGGCAGAAGTACAGACCTAGTGTTTACAAAGAGAATGTGCAAACAAAGACTAAGTCAAACGCCCTTTACAAAAAAATAAAAAAATAAATCAACGATGGGAGACGATTTTGAATTTGGAGGATAAAATGAGATTACGTTTTTCACCCTATTCCACCCAAGGGGGTAATCCATCGACAGGAAGTTGAAGCCGACTGGGTGCTTCAATTGAGAACTTCAATTGAGTTAGCATTTCCATTGACTCCCATTCATTTTGGCATCACTTTGACAGTGAATAACTTTACATCTGAGGAGTTTGAAGACTCCAATATTTGTCCATTATTTATTTCTAAAGAAACATGACAATGTATAAAATGCTCCATTACCTTGTAGCTTATGTTATGGCCCCGTAGAAGCAGTTTTTTGTGAAAGTAGGCTAACGATTGCGTCATAACCAAGCGACTCTCTATCGCACAGTAGAGAGATTACCGTATGTAACAGGAGAAGAAGCTCACGGGCAATTGGGGAAACGTGGAGGCAAAATGACAAAATAATTAATCAGAATACCTAGCAAAATTGTCTCCTGCTTCTAGCTCATGGACAGCTCCTACTCACAACTCTCCGCCTCTGCAAGTTTCAGAAGGGAATGATTCAGATTTCTCATGCCACAGCCACTAGAAGACAGACGGGTTGCTCACGTCACATCTACGTCGTCAAGCTCTGTTTGAATCGGTTTGAGTCTGCGCGTCAGGAACGGAAGTCCTAAAAAATCACTAAAAATGGGCTTCATTTGTCTCAGTTGAGTTCCAATGAGATGGCTCTGTCCACTTCTTATTCTGTCTATGATTCCGCCTACATCAGGTTACCGCCTGACCTTTCCAACATGATTATGTAATGGTTCGTGGAAGACGAGCATTTGTGGTTAAAAAGTCTAATTATTTGTATTTTTTTTTTTGAAAATACGTTTCGCTAGATAAGACCCTTATTCCTCAGCTGGGATCGTGTTTCAACCCATTGATAGTCCACTATATGGAGAAAAATCCTGCAGTGTTTTCTTTAAAAACCTTAATTTAGTTTCGACTGAAGAAAGTAAGTATATCTTGTATGACTTGGGGGTGAGTAAATTATCAGGAAATTTTAATTCTGTAGTGAACTACTCCTCTAACTATTAAATGTGTAAAGCATCGCTGACACTCAGATATGGGGTGAGTGGACCCAGTTAACTCACGCAGAGGAAAAGTGAAAAAGGCCAATACAAAAAAAAAAAGGCAGAATAGGGAGTATTATTCTATCAGGGGAAAGAAGAAAGTGACGGCATATTAAAGATGACATCCAGATGCTGATGAGCTAAAAAGTTATTTCAGTCCAGCTGAACAGTCAGCAGTGCCTGCTCGCCTCAGATCAGCTCTTGTGTGTTTGTGTGTGTGTATATGAGAGAGGCTGTATTGTCAAGTTGCATATTGATGTTCAAAAATTGGTGGCGGTGTGTAGATGGCTGCTGCTTTGGGTCAATGTTGCACTAATTCCCACAAACACTTGAGGTGTTTTTCTCTGCAGGAAGTGCAGTACAGTTCATGTGAGATTTATGAAATAGGAACATTGAATAATTGATGAAGTGGAGGTGCTCTTCCCTGACTCGTTCTTCTGTAGGTCTGCAACCCGCAGGCTTTTAATGCATTTAACTCTTAGAGAGGCACATGACTACAGGTTGTGTGTTGCGTGTTAAAATAGCAAGACAGAAAAAAAGCATAGAGTCAGCGTTTAAGAAGCGAAATATGTTTAATCTAATGTATCTCTGTTTAGCTATCTTGCATTGTCCTACTTTTAATGGTTTTATTCCGCGAGCGGAACGCAAAACATTTAATCCACTTAGGGTTCAGAGTATTTATTTTTTCCCACATTAATTTCCCATACGTACAGTTTATATTTTTTTCTTGATTTTCTTGATTTTTCTTGATTTAAAAAATGTACTTTTGCTATGGATAAATAAACATTCAATGAATCTTCCAGAGATTATTCCGCAATTATTTTTCTATAGTATCTATAGACCATTTCACAAGATGTAAACAACACTGGTCCAGAAGCACTTCCTGTTTCAGTTTTTTAACACTACATAAAAGCTGGGATAAAATACAACCAACAGAACATTTAAAACTGAATCAAAAAGTTAAACAAACATCTTTAAGATGTTTAAATTACATGTGAAATAAAGAAAACAGTTACAAACTGAAACAGGAAGTGCTTCTGGACCAGTGTTGTTTACATCTTGTGAAATGGTCTATATGGCAACTTCACTTTCGTCCTACTGGCATGTGTGGAAAGTTTTAAACCATGTGTGTTACAACTATCCCTGCATTAGTTTGTGTCCCCTACACCCAGGCCTTAAAAGTGCACTATGCAGGATTTTCCCAAATAATAAATTATAGACTATTATATAAAAAATATAATCCCTCACACTCATTAATTATGCTCCAATTCATGTGTTTGTGTTTGTCTACAGAGACATTGTTCTCTGCCTGTATTTTCTAATTTGCCTATTGCTGTGCTTAGGGACATTTCTAGGCTGCAACCTATGGCCAGAGAGTGTGTCGTCTGTGTCTGAAGCTCAGGAAGCTTTGCTAAATTGTCTTGTATCACACACACACAAAAAAAACTATTTGCTAATGCTGCTATTGCCTTATTTACTATTATCTGTAACGCGACAGATCACTAGGCATTGTAAATGTTTTTTTAAATGACACATAATTATTGTGTAAGCTAGCTAGACTGAAGATGGCTAACTTCACTGGAAAATTACAGCCAGTCATCTAATTATTAAGGTTACCGTTCATTCACATACTGTACACAGACAAAAAGAAAATGGCATTTATGCATGATAAACACAATATTTGAAAAAAAATACTTGCAAAACACCTCATCACTCATCTTGCCGCATGTAGTCCGCTGCTGATTCGCTGTCTCATGTGAAGCTGATGCAGGTTTGGGAGATGCCGTGTGCTGCCAACTCCCATCAAGCCAGTCCTGATGAACATAGTGTGCTTGTAATCAACAGGCAGCACAAAAAAGATGAACTTTGAGTTGTTTTCGGAAAAAAAAAACACTATACAATCAGATAACTCCTAGGCTACAGTTTGTCTTCTTAAGAAAATAATAAGATTTAATTTTAAAAGTATATATTTGAGAATATTTTTCAAGAATTGCGCTAGTAGGAACATTCTTCTGTAAAAAGAATTTTTAAAATTTGTTTGAAGAAGATTTTCGTGATTCTGACCTCTGCACAACTTAAATATAAACACATCAGTGAGGACTTTCTGCAGACTTTAGAATTTTTTTTTAGAAAACTTCTAAAAGTGGTTTGCATTTGTAGCTCCATATAATTTTGAACCTCTATTTTACTATCATTCCTTGTTGTTTGTTTTGCTAAATATAACTTGATCATCACCATATATTTTTTTTTATCTAATCATATGAATCTGACATCACTAGATTTATCTAAATCACTAGCACAGCGCATTAGCATTTCGCTGTCTCCCTTCAAACGCAGCCCTGAATGTCAGCAGAGACAGTGTCTTCTAGACAATCCCATGTGAAAATCTCGTTGACACAACAGCCATCGGCACAGATCCTCATCAAAAACCACAAGACCCAGACAAGTCCTCTGCACAGACCCCAATGGCCAGCTTTGTCTTCATACCGGCTTGATGAAAGCAGAAGGAACTAGTTACATTTTATGAATGATACTAATCCACAATTGGACATCTGACTTGTGATGCGGCATTGAAGAGAACTGGCCCCCTGACTGAGCCTGGTTTCTACCAAAGCTTTTTTCTCCATTTTGTCAACTGAGTTTGCTGCTGTCGCCTCTGGTTTGCTTTGTTGGGGACATTTAATATTCAACATTGTGATTGATTTGACTGTACTGACACTATAAGATGGAAACTAAACTGAGCTGGACAATGACATCGCTGTTTTCTGCAGAGATAGCCGATTTAAACTAATTTAATAATTGGTGATCTTTACAATGGAACTGAATCAACACTGAACTGACTTCAGCTGAACAATGACACTTTTTATTTTTATTTTAGAGCTGCTTTAAAGCTGAATTGAACTCTGTTTGTGTCATTGATTGTTGAAAATTTTACTGGTCAACTGGTTATTTTTAATTGTGGTCTAGATTAGATGATTGAAGCCATATTTTCCTGTTGATCACTGTAAAAAGCTGCTTTGAAACAATCTGTACTGTATAAGAAGAAAGGTGGGTTGACTTTACTTTTTGAAAAAAGACCCAAACTCCTTTTTGTAATTAAGTTTTAGCAAGCCAAGACAGACAGTTTGTTTTCCTGCAAATTTCTTGTGTGAGGAAAAATGTCTTATATTTTTACAAATAAAAAGACAGCTGTAAATGAATCTGAATTAATTTTTGCTGGAAAACTGTGTAATTTGGTGAAGAAAATCATTGATTTTGTCACAATTTTGAATTCATTTTCACTATGACAGAAAATGGAGGTGTCTCTTATGAAGCGTTTCAGTATTACCACCTAGCACCACCCTAGCAACCACTCACAACACCCTAACTATCACATAACTACATAGAACACCTTAGCAACCACATAACACTGCCCTGACAATTATGAACACTCTTAGTACAACATGACATCATGACTTTTGCGTAAACATACACGGCACTTTTGAGTCAAGTGGCGTGTTATCTCTACGCATTTTGAGCTATTCGGTGTATCTGTGTATGTCCACGTGTATCCGCGTGTATGCGTGTATGTCTTCGTCATTAACGTACGAGTGATTCCGCGTGTCTGTACATGCCGCCAAATGTCCGCGCGAAACGAAGCAAAATGTACATCTACATCTGGGGAGCGATCTCTTTTTTCCTAGGATGGTAAGGGAACAGTCATAAATGCCATGAACCCCAGTGACGGTTAAGTTTATGGACGGGGTTGAGGTAAGTCATATATTTATATATACAGTAATAACTTTAAGTCAACGGCGTTCATAAACACACTAAAAAGCGATTATGCGTCTTGATAGCACGCCAAAAATGGAAATACGAATTGGCGTGTTATACACACGCTAGATCAGTCTGCTTAGGGGCAGTTCACATAAAATGCATTTTTTCATTCCACTGCGCTACTTTTCCATAGTTTTTCAATTGAATTACACTATATTCTAAAAATGCGGTGCTCAAGTTAAAAGAAGTTCAACCCAAAAAAAAAAATGCGTCTTGCATTGGTGTAGCTTACTGTGTAGCAATGACTTTCGGCTGTGTGGGATGGAGTTTCTATCAATTAACGTCACTTACTAGGTTTAGTTTGATGAGATCTGTCATCATACTTGAGGCACACATTTCCACCACCCAACATACACACTTACTCCGTTAAAGCACAGAGATTTGTGTAAGCGGTCGTTAGCAGGGATAATCTGCACTAGACAAGCTAAGAGGAGGGGAAGTGGCAGTAACAGATCTGTCACACACACACACACACACACACACACACACTGCCATTTCCCCTCCTATTACAGACAATTTATATGCACACATGTACTGTAAATAATTGCAAGTTGATCAGGACAGATCAAATATATGGGTATGCAAATCCACGTCCTGTAGCACGACTGGCAGCAGATGACAGTTTAAATAGGAAACACATTAAAAATAATGTGTATTTATCATACTGGATAAAAACTTGCATTTATTTTGTATACATTTTAATTATATATATTTTCTGAAGAAAATGTACGCAAAACTCTTTAGCATGTTGTCAGGATGTTGGTCTGTGGTTGTGAGTGATGCTTATCTTTTGGTATTTTATTTAGGTGCATCAAATAATATAATGTATTAATATTCTTATAATGTTATCATTTATGTACTTTTTTTACAAAAATGTTTTTTGCTCTTGTGCAACTATATTATAAAATATAAAATCTCAAACAGCTGACTCATAATGGGATCATAATATTGGGACAATCTTGGTATCAATAAGTTTAAAATCTTCTGGTAATATATATTAACACAGCACAGGACAAAAAAGTAATAATACTTATGCTTGACAAACTGCTAATGATAAAATGTGTGCATGTTGTGCATGTTAGTGGGTGTGTATAATAACACGTTGTAACCAGCAGTATCTAGATGGATAAAAGCAGCATGGCGTGTGTTTTAGTGCAGTTACTCAGCTGTGGAACACCGAGATACTTTGTACCTGATACAGATAAAGGAGGTTTATCTCATGCTGTGTTGTTTATAAGAAGAACCCTGTCTCCCACTGCTCTATCTTTCCATCCCTTTCTCTATCCTCTATTTTTCTCCGAATTCCCTTGAGAAGAACAAAAATTGACTTCATGCCTTGTTACTGATAGACTTGGCCTGTTGGTCAGAGAGAAAGAGAGTGAAAGATGGAGAGTGAAGAAAGAAAGAGGCAATAAAGTCAGCAGCACAAAACCGTAAGCAGAGAGCAGACTTAAAGGGTTAGTTCACCCAAAAATGAAAATTCTGTCAGTATTTACTCACCCTCATGTTGTTCCAACCCCAAAAGACCTTCGTTCATCTTCGGAACACGAATTAAGATATTTTAGATTAAATCTGAGAGCTGGATCACTCCACCATACTAGTCCATAGGCTTCTTGAGGGATTGAAACTTGCCGGCCTTGAAAAATTATTAAAGACATCGTTAAAATAGTCCAAGTGACTTCAGTGGCTCAATCTTTATCAAACTTTATCAAGTGATGAGAACTTTTTGGGCGCAAAAACAAACAAAAACAACGACTTTATTTCAACTATTCTCTTCCTTCTCTATGGGCCTCTAGTCAGTTAACGTAGTGTGATAGCGTAGGGCTACGTCACACGTAGGCTCACTATTGGCTGACGCTGGTCATACGTACAATAACAGAAGCTTACGTTATTAAACGTTTGATAAAGTTAAGATTGAGCCACTGTAGTCACTTGGACTATTTTAACGACGTCTTTAATAACTTTTCGAGGCCGGCAAGTTTCAATCCCTCAAGAAGCCTATGGACTAGTACACAGGAGTGATCCAGCTCACAGATTTCATCAAAAATATCGTAATTTGTGTTCCGAAGATGAACGAAGGTCTTATCTTTACACTTACAGGCTGTTATCTTAACACTCATTTAAACTTGATCTTTAAAAACACTAATAATTTAATAACACTGTAAAATTTCACCTTTATCAAATCAAAATATGAATCCATTTTTCATACTGTCCATTATAAAGTTGCGATGCCTATATTCACTTGTAACATTTAAAATGATTAATTTTATTGTGTAGCGTTTAAATTTATTTAGAAATGATAGTGTATATATGTCATCATCTAACGGGTTTGTGTTTTGTCAAGACAAACGGCGTTTAGAGAGGATATTTTAAAAGGTCTATCCATCCATCTGACATAGACATTGAATATAAATGTTGAACATTTCTGTTAACGCCACAGTCAGAATAAAGTGAAGAGAGACTTCCGCTACAGACTGCATTTGTTAAAAGAAACATTTCATGTGGATGGAAGACTGCGTGCAATACAAGAGGTATGGATGAGAGGTGCTGATGTAGATGTAACACACTGACTACATATTCGTGGCTCTCAGACATGCTGGGTTCTTTAGAGTCTGACAAATTTAATTTCACAGCCTGCAGAACACACATAAATGTGCACGCATGACCACACACATATATACACGCAAACAGTACACATACTGACATTTACACGGACTGTTCTAGCAATGGCAGTCACAGCATCCACACAGAACCAGCTAAAACAAGCGTTACCAGAGAGAGAAAGAGAATGGTGGCTTTTAATATAGAAAGAGTTTGTCATAATTCCTAGATGAAGATGAGTCGCCCTTACAAAAAAAGTAAACGGTGTGTGCATAATGCTATGTTGTACTTTAAAGAATATCAGGCTAAACCCACAGTAGGGTGAATTGCCCTAATGTGGGACTCCTAAGGTTTAGTGTTTGTAGGTCCCCCATAAATACATGAATGACAGTGAAAATATGGGTTAGACAAAGCTGTAGTGTCGTGTGATCAAAATAACATGTCCTATCAAATGTCTAATCATATTTGTGGGTGGAGCAACCATCAAACAGGAGACACCTTGTGTGAAGACCATCCAAAGGTTAATGACATAGAGTTTTAACAAATTTGAACTTGCAATAAGAGCACTAATACGTCTATAATTTCTCTTATGAATGGGTTATCTGAATTTTATCTTTTGATTTGATTAGGACACTTACTGGGGTTTTTAAAATGGTATTGGGTGTGGCACATTGCCATTGTACTTTTTTAAGCACTGTGTTAATAGACAAGTTATACAAGTGAATTTAATCATTTTAAAGGGGTCATGATATGTTGCCTGAGGTTAACTTTAACCATTATCCATATAAAACAGTAATTTACTGACAGTGCATTATGAAATAATTTACTTGCGGTTTGCGATATGGCGGCGTGTGTATGAAATGCCAATTCATATTTCCATTTTTGGCGTGCTATCAACGCGCATAATCGCTTTTCAGCGTGTTTATGAACGCCGTTGACTTAATGTTACATTACTGTATATATAAATATATGACCTACCCCAAACCTGTCCCTAAACCTTCCCGTCACTGGGGTTAATCGCATTTATGAGTCTTCCCCTACCATCCAAGGAACAAAAAATCACTCCCCACACACCGACTCGGACATTTAACGGCGTAGACATACACATATACACGCGGATAGCTCACAATCCGTACAGATAACACGCCACTTGACTTGAAAGTAGCGTGTATGTTTACGCAAAAGTCATGATACCGTCACCATTATACCGTGCCTCGTTTACAAAACAAAATGCACTGAACAAACATACTGTATAATCCTCCGACGATCTGGGACACCTTTAAATCATGAAGTCGCACTACAAATAATCCTTATACGTCAGTTTGAACGAATAAGCTGTAAAATTCCCTTCATGTTCTCATGTTCAGACTTCTAGACAATAACAACGCTTGGTATTTTAATGTGACGTGGTGGAACAAAAATCTATAATAAGAACACTTTTCAGTCCTGCATCCTTTTTCTTCTGATTTCCTTTTTTATTTTTTATTAATCTGTCTTTATTAATCGCTGCATTACTTACGATGGTTTTGAGTATCAAAATATCTGCCCTTTCCAATGAACACAAGAACCTGCTGTAAACTCAGACAACTTAATCCAGATATTGTTATCAAATCCGCAAGTTCGTTTGAAGAACCAAATTAACCGGTCAGTTATCACGATTAGAAGATGTGGCATCTGTCAATTCATCTTAGAATCAGATTTATTAAGCGAGGTACGAAGAACAGACCCCAGTAAACAGAGCAAAAAATAATATCAAATTTTTCTATATTATTTTCTATAGTTATTTTTTACTTATTTTGCCCAGTATTTAGAATTGTTTATCTTTTTCTTTTCTTTTTTTCCCCTGTTGAAATGACCCGTGGAGTGGATCCCTGGTGGTCCCCGGAGCCCACTTTGAGAACCCCACTGGGTGTTTGTTGATTTTGTGAATGTGAAGGTGTGTGTAATTGTGCTGACATTTACTTACTTCCTGTTTGCTGAGGATTACCTACAGCGCTGTCAATTTGGCAGCTATGTCACCCTCTCTCTCTCTTACTCTCTCTCTTACACACACACACACACACCCACACACACATACCAATGGGGTTTTAGTATCTGTTTTCTTTTTTGGCTATCAATTTATGTTTCACACTCAAAGATGAGTGTTAGCATATGGCATGGGAATGTGTAAACGCAACTTCTTGTGGTGCCAAACAGCAAAATACTTAAATCTGTTGAATTTGGCAACCTATTTCCATATTGTGTGGGACAAAAATAAAAGCCAGAGTCTTCAAAAACCGTCTGGCCAAACACGATTGGTTACATCCCAAAACTAGAACTGCTTTTCCAGAAGGAAATAGAGGATAATATAGGAGTAGGCTATAGTAAAATATAGGAGTTTACATATAGGAGTAAAATATAGGAGTTTACAAGGCAGCAAAAGAACAGTGTTAAAGGATTAGTTCACTTTTCAAAAAACTTTTGCTGATAATTTACTCACCCCCATGTCATCCAAGATGTCCATGTCTTTCATTCTTCAGTCGAAAAGAAATGAAGGTTTTTAATGAAAACGTTCCAGGATTTTTCTCCATATAATGGACTTCAGTGGGAACCAAACGGTTCAAGTTCCAAAAGAAACTTTCAGTACAAACTGCAAACTTGTTCAAAGGGCTTTAAACGATTCCAGATGATAAATAAGGGTCTTATCAAGCGAAACGATCGCTATTTTTTTTTTAAATAACAAAGTTTAAGTTTTATAAGATCAAACGCTCGCCTTGCTCTGTTCTGTGGTGCACGCTCGTGACTCTCCTGTTCGAACTCGTTCAACAAAATGAACAAATCTTTTCGTTTCTTTCGCCAAATGAACCAAATGACTCGGAAAAAGATTTGTTCATTTTGATGAACGAGTTCGAACAGGAGTGCGTTACAGAACAGAGCAAGGCGAGCGTTTGAGCTTATAAAACTTAAACTTTGTTATTTATTTATAAAACAAGCGATTGTTTCGCTTGGTAAGACCATTATTCATCGTCTGGAATCGTTTAAAGCCCTTTGAACAAGTTTGCAGTTTGTACCGAAAGTTTCTTTTGGAACTTGAACCGTTTGGTTCCCAATGAAGTCCATTATATGGAGAAAAATCCTGGAATGTTTTCATCAAAAACCTTAATTTCTTTTCGACTGAAAAAAGAAAGACATTGACATCTTGGATGACATGGGGGTGAGTAAATTATCAGCAAAAGTTTTTTCAAAAGTGAACTACTCTTTTTTAAAAATTTTAGGTAAGTTTGGGTTTTAGACTTTAAATAAATGCTTTTCCTTTGAACTTTATATTCCTCAAAGTATCCAGGGAAAAATGTATCACAGTTTACACACAAAATATTTAGTGGCAAAACCATTTTCTTCATTGATAACGATGTGAAATGTTCCTCTAAACAGCAAATCAGCATATTTGAATGATTTCTGAAGGACAGAACACTGTAACACTGAACTGAAGACTGGATTAATGATGCTGAAAATTCAGCTTTGCCATCACAATAAATAACATTTTAAAATATATATATATATAAATATACGCTGTACTTGGTGGCACTTGTCCTAGTCTGACTCTTGACCATCCTCTTCTCTCTTTATCTCTTCCTCTGGTAATATTACTACAAAGCAATAATGTGTTAATTAAAAAACAGGGCATTAGGGACCTATCAGTCTGTGTCTACGAGTGCCTGTGTGCCAACGTGATGTAAGAGGTCAAATTTCAGAGCCTTATTGAACAGCACTTCAGAGGAAGTGGCACAGATTTGAAAATGATTGGAAAGCTGGATGAAGATGAATGTTTAGAAGCGCATGAAACAGATGGAATGAGACGATGCAGAGAGATTGAAATAGCACTCAGGTGAAAAACTGATTTATAGAGGTTTGAAAGTTTAATGTGAATGTCTGTCATGTCCTTCTCCCTGAATGTCATCCCTCTTTTCCTCGAGTGTTTCGTCGTCTCCACTTCCTGCGAAAAAGGAAGTTATATTGTTCATGTGTGTGCGCCGTTTTATCACAGGTCCCTGTGTCTTATAATAAGGTGGTAACAGATTTAGCCAATCAACAGACTGTATTATACCTACGACAGCCAGAGCACAGGGGGGACTTGTGTCTGACAGATGGCTGTGGTGTGTGTGTGTGCGCATACATGTTATCACTTAGTATGTGTTGCTGGATGAAATATTGCAGCTTTAGTCTGTATGTGAGCATATTCTGATTTGTTTGTATTTACACACATAAATGTGTTTACACTGTATTGTTCTGTGTATTAACTAGCAGACGTGCATGTATCTGTTCGTGTGTTGGCTGCAGCTCCAGGAATGCCAGGAGGTCTGTGTGTGAAGGCTATATCACAGTGTGTTTTTCAGAGCAGCCCGCAGGTCAGTGCCTCTGCCCTCAGTCGACAGACCCCTCGGTCGCAAATACATGATGAAATTGTGAAATTGAGTTTATCCTGAAGCCACTCTGGACACAGTTGGGACCATTTGTGACTCAGGGAGTAAAAGGCTGTTTACACAGCATGCATTCTTGTGTTCATCTGTGCGGTTTTGTATGTAAACATGCACAGGATTGACTTCGTTGACTGTTTCCATTGGAAGCCATATCAAGTTAAAGGTGCCCTGAAATCAAAATGTAAGTTTTTTAGCTTTTAGTATGAATATGTTAGCCTTAAAGTTATTAATAAGCTGGCGTGTTACAAAACAATGACAAAAACCTCTTTTAGGAGATTCAAGACGTCCGCTAAAATGGATCACAGATTTTCATTGCAGACTTCACATCTTCTGTCCAATCAAATGCTTTCTAGAATCTAAAGCGTCCCGCACTATGCTATAAATACCACCAAAGCGACCATTTACATAACACAGAGCAATATGGTTTGAAGATGTGTTTTCGGTTTCTGAAATGCTCCAGTTTTATTTTATATTCCAACTGTACATTGGTCAAGAAAGAAATGGCTAGCTGCGCGTTCCAAGGCATTTTAGTGGACATTTAAAGCTACACTGTGTGATTTTTACCCCCATCTAGTGGTGAAAAGGTATATGATCATCCAGTGAATAGTGTCTGTTCCTCTCATTTCCAATTTTGTTTTAACTCCTACGGTGGCCAATGTAGTCCAAGATTAACATGGCTTCCAGTTCGACCTCGTTCATGTGTGTTAACTCAAACGTAAACGCGAAAGGCGAAGCTTGAATTAACGGGTATGTCCCTCTTTGGCTAATGTACTTTCAAGATGGAGGAGCAACATGGCGACCGACATTAGAACCCCTTACCCATATGTATTTTCAATGGTATATTATAAACTCACGTGAATACTTTATTACTTGAATGAAGTAAATATACATTAATGAGCACATATATTTTTGAAAGAACGAAGTGTTTTTAGCTAAGAATAAACTAAAAGAGTTACACAGTGTAGCTTTAAAGCCAGTTATTTTGGTTATTTTGGCTAGAAATGGGTTACTTGTTGCCGGACTATCGGGTAGTTAACCTGTAGACGGTGAAATGATGGCTATTGCTTGCTGTACAATATAGCATATATGAATTACTCATAGCAGGTCTATACAGGTGGAGCTGGGGAAGGTGGAGGGTTTCTGAAAGTGACTCAAACAGGAAATGCTGACTGAGTATTTGAAGGTTAAGCAGCGAGTTCATTGACTACTGATATGGCAGAAACCAATCAGTTGTGCCCTATAGAGAATGATGTGAGATTGCAAGCAAATTGAGTTAAGGACCTCTCAGCCTGTGCTATAGAGTTTCATAACAGAACTTTGTATTTACATTTAAAAAATGTGCATCAACTTTACTTATAATGCTTGTTTTGTCAAGTTTAAATAAAAGAAAAAAAATTCTATCGGGGGGTTAGATTTGATCCATTTTTCAATTGCGTTTCAAGTCTGTTAAGACCATTGGTGTAGGTGGTACTTATGGAAAAACACCCATTTGTATTTTTGTATTTACAGTGGTGTTTATCACTGTTTATCATGTTTAACACCAAATACAAGAATGCAGAGACAAGAGAGCCGTTCCCTACTGTCGCTCAGCAAAATAGTCTGTTTGTGGGCACCAAGTTCTAGTTTTATGTAACATTAGGGACTCTGAAAGAATGAATCTTATTGGTTTGGCTAGTTTTCTTTGCAGTGCAATATCGGGCCCTATGATTTACGCTATGAGGAAATAGTCATAAAAATGGAATTTACTGTATAACACTGAATGTCATGGAATTCGATATGGACTGTTTGTGAAAATGAAACTGCAAAAAGTCTGCTATGTATGTACACTGCGTTCCAAATTATTATGCAAGTGACATATCAGTTGGATTTCAGTTAAATACACAATCAGATTTTAGTTTTTCAAAGAAAATGATTGTTTGTTTTAGTTTTCATGATTTTTTTAGGATCAACCTCAGACAGGTTTATTAAATACTTTGCCAGGTCTTCTTAGGTAAATTGAAAACCTACTTAAAGTGGCTGTTCCACATTAAGTCATGGTTCTTATGCAATATGAGGATGAAAAAAGATCTTTCTGAAGATGAAAATCATGAAATAGGCATGAAAAGGGCATGAAAACTTTTTTGTTGTTGAGAAAACTGAATAGAGATTATCGAACTGTTAAACGAAAGTGATTTAGAGCACAGAAGAACTTGGTCAGATAAAGGCTTGTTTAGGAAAGTTTCGATCAAACAAATTAATTGTATTAAAAAAAGGCTGCTGTAAAAAAGCCACTGTGTGCAATAAAGTATTATTAGTATTAGTATTGTATAAACTACTGTGGACTATTACAGTACACATATGTCCCTTTAAAAGTACTGCCCCAGTGAAAAGCTGCTGAAAAGCTGTAACGGTACAATTGTTTCATTTTTTTCTGCGAGAATTTGGTTGCTAAGGTGCATTGAATGGTTGCTAGGGCATTGCTATGTGGTAACTAGGGTGTTTTGGTGAGTTACTGGCTCAAGTCATAAAAATTCACCACTGACTGTCTGATAAACCTTCTTCAATGTCGGCCTGTGAGACTAATTATCTCTTCCAAGAGATATATCTTCCAAGAACACAGATGAGTGGTCAGTTGCATAATTTCAACTAAAATGAGTCAGACTTCTACTTGTCTATGTTTAGCTTCACTGTTGAACTTATTATTTTACCCCTAAACCCATCTCAAAAATCTATTTAACAGTTTTAAAAAAAACATAATTTCATATGATTTATAAGCTGTTTTCCTCATGGGTACCAAAAATATGTCCCCACAAGCTCAGAAATGACTGTTATTAGTATCATTGGGATCTTTGGGTTTACCAGGTACACACACACTCACACATTCACACTCCTGCCAGATGACATTTCTCTCTACAGATCTGTCTCTGACACACTGACATGGATAACAAATAACCTACCGGTATAATCCCCTTTTACGCTAACTCCAAAGGTCACTTATAAAATGAGTGAAATTAAATTGCATTATAATATACAAAGCATTAGCAGAAATTGAATCAAATTCCTTAGAGTTGGCATTCATTTGTGCATTATTTGTCATTTGATTAATGAAATTGAGTTTTTTCTTTTTGTATAGGAGAACTTGATGTCAAGATTGTTTCATGGAAAGTAAATATAGATATTTATCGCTGGTAAATGTTCTCATAGGGAGGTTTAGTTAAACATTTTAGGCCTTGAATGATGAGAAAGAAATGCAATTTGAATTTCACACAGTCCCTGGATGATTTTGTTAACAAATGCCTATTACATTGCTCTAAATACCTGTCATGATATTTGTGTGGATGTGTCACAGTCTGCATTCATGGGAATTCAAGCCAAATGAATAAATGATAGGTAATCGAATCATTATATTGAGTTTAAAGTGGTAGAAGGTATATTAAGAACAATAGGGGACCTAGGACAAAACCTTGGGGGACACCACAGCTAACAGAAGAAGGTTGGGATTGACATTTTTTTAGTTAAACAAACTGTACTGTAGAAAGGTATTAAGTGAACCGGGCAAAAGGAATACCAGTGATACCAATAGTGGATAAACGTTTCAACAGAATATTGGTCAACAGAAAGGGTGTCAACTTGCACTCAAATCAAGCAAAACAAGAATAGATCAGACCCGCCATTAACAGAACATTAGTTACTCTCACCAAGGCGTTTTCCGCACTATGCAGGAAGAAACCCTGACTGAAAACACTCATATAAGTTATTGTTACTAAGGTGAGCAACTGCTTTTTCAAGAATTTTGGAAATAAAAGGAAGATTTGAGATTGTTCTAAATTGTTATCTAAATTGTTAGGGTCTGCATCAGGTTTCTTAAGAATTGAGGTTAAAGCATATGATGATGTAACAATGTTGGAGCTATGAGAGAGGCTATATGATATAGTTGGTATAGGATCAAGTAAACATGTGGAAGAAGTTGTTTTTAAATGAGCTAAAATTTCTTGTTCTGATGGCAAGGCGAAAGAAGAAAGGAGAATGAAGTGGAAATTGGTTGAGACACTGAATGGTGAACTACAGTATTGGTTTGCCAAAGAGACCAACTGTTGGTGGATGGAGATTATTTTGTCCAGGAAGTGCGAGATCAGCAAAAACACATACCCATCGTACCGTATATATGGCTGTATCTGTTTTCAATCAGCACAGCGGCAAACTGTATATTTTACAATGCGTCCCATTAGGGAAAATGCTTCTATTTGCTTTTTTTATAGTTTAATAAAATAAAAAAATCATTACAAATTGTATTATCAGCATACCATTTTGAAATTTAGAATTTAAAAACTATTATTCATTTCAAATTATCTCAGTATTTGGTTTATTCTATTTTTGTTTTAATAGCAACAACAATATAACTGCTTGTTTGTCTGAAATCATGTTATCCAACATTTGTCCACAATGCTATTTTTAAACATTCTCAGAGTTCACATGGTCAGTGTCAAATTAACTGGAAATAGCACAGAATCTTAAAGGTACATTATGTAACACTCCCAAAACACACATTTTGTCTTACCCTGATTCACTATGGTAAGGTTATTATAAGCCTTGCAGGATGGTTTTCATGGTAAATAGCATATGTACGTCACTCGCCCGTGTGCGTCTCGTCTTATCTGTTAATAGAGAAAACTTGATCCGGCTACTTTGGTGTGTTTTGTCACAACAAGTGAGAAAGGTTGACATGCGGAGCACAAATCTAAAACCCAGTTTATGCTGAACAGATCAGTCTGCTGGCAAAACGAGAATGTGACAGAGCTCGTAATATAACGAGAAATATACTGGCTTGGCTTTTCAGAGATGGTGAGAACTACGGGATTTGAAATGTTGTAAAAAAGCAATATTTCAAATTACTCATGAAGTGAGTAAGGTATTTTATTGAACAGATAAATATGTAGCTCTCTAAAAGAGTTTTTTGTAAAGAATTACCTATTCATCTGCAGTCATGCAAAGCCCAAGCACAAACAAAAAATAATTTTCAGCAAAATGCATGCAGTTTTGTTTTTTATCCGTTAGAGGGCCAAAAGTTACATAGTGTACCTTTAAATATTTAAAGTCCCCCTGTGGTGAAAATCAAGCTTTTAATGTTGTTTATATGTCTATATGGTGGTTTAAAAATTCTGTCAGTATTTACTCACCCTCATGTTGTTCCAACCCCGTAAGACCTTCGTTCATCTTCAGAACACAAATTAAGATATTTTTGATGAAATCTGAGAGCTGGATCACTCCTCCATAGTCCATAGGCTTCTTGAGGGATAGGAACTTGCTGACCTCAAAGTTATTATAGACATCGTTAAAATAGTCCAAGTGACTCCAGTGGCTCAATCTTAACTTTATCAAACGACGAGAACACTTAAATATCTTAATTTGTGTTCCGAAGATGAACGAAGGTCTTACGGGGTTGGAACAACATGAGTAAATACTGGCAGAATTTTCATTTTTGGGTGAACTAACCCTTTAATATGCTTTTAAGACAAACCATGTGCAAATTCATGTCAACAGCATTGCTATGTATTTTCTCTTTAAAACTGCAGTAAACAAAAGTTAGTCGGTTTGAAATCGCTGGTGTTTCTGACGTCACAAACTACCTTGTAAATAATCCAACACAGTCTCATGAAGATGCGTATCTATACCACGAGTGTCATTTCTCGTGGCATTTATACGCCAAAAGTGTTTTTTTCGTGTATATGGTACGCACTAAAAAACCCTGGGTTAGGTTTAGGGGGGAGGGGGGTGGGGAGTTCGTGTGTATTATACGCAAAAAAGTGCGTATAATATGTACGCGAAAATCGCGTGCCAAATACACGCAAAAACTGCTTTTGGCGTATAAATGCCACGAGAAATGACATTCGTGCCATAGATACGAACTTTCATGAGATCGGGCTGAATAATCATGTCAATGTGTGACCATCAACGAGTATATCTCTGAGCTGGTGTGAGTGAGTGGAGGTGAGGCTTATTTGCATATTCATAGAACCATGCAAACTAAATGAGGCAATAGTGTAGAGTTACATTCAAGCTATTTAAGGCATAAATGATTTTATTTCAAGGAAAAAAAACATTTAAATATGTCATTTTGGTGGTCAAAGATGAGTTTTAAGGGATACATTTTCTGACTACAGGGGAGCTTTAACATTATAGCATTTTCTTTGATTTAAATTGTTCAGAATCCTAGAAAATGCAGTTAAATTCCATGTTAAAATTAGCTTTTCGGTGTGGTCTCTTTTGGGCCCATTTTTATGTGAGGCATCTTTTGCTTGAGTGATTAATCGACATTGACAAGATTCATTGCTGGAGGATCATGATCTGATCACACACGATCGCGGAACATCCTCAGAGACTGTAAGATGACAGATCGGACGTGGCTGTCATCTGACTGTCCTCAGTGACTTCTTTTCATGTATGTATATGTCAGAGACAAGATAAGATCAAGCTGTGTGTTCATCTTTTTGAACCGATTGTAGTATAGGCTGCATTACGAATGGATCTAGGTTATGCACAAACACACTGCAAGTGTTGGCTATGATGATTCAGGTAGAGCTTTTGTAGATGAAAAAACCTGTGTGTATGTATACAGTTGACTGTGTGTGTGTGTGTGGAGGGTCATATTCATATCACATGCAAATCTCATGCAAATTTCTGCATGGTGAAGTCGTTGCGTAAACCATTTATTTCTCTCTTTTTATTGCATCCTCACATCTAAAAACCTCAATGCAAATGTATTTACATTTTCCTACTGTTTGATCTGCATATATATTATATTATTAATTGTAATATATATTATTACAATTTCAAATATCTTTTTTCTATTTGAGTACATTTTAAAAATATAACTTATTGTGTTTGTTTTGTGTTGATGTGATTGTAAAGAAGAATTTTCAGCTCAGTTTATAAAAGTTAGGTGAAAGTTGAGTTATTCCAAGCTTTTGATGGGTAGTTTATTTTATTTAATTTATTATTTACTTTAAAAATGTGTGAGATTAATCACAATAAAATGTATTTAAATATATGTATAACCATAGTCATTGTATCTTGTGTTAGACATTGAGTGCCCTACTATAATATTGGCACCCTTAGTAAATATGAGCAAAGGAGGCTGTGAAAATAAATCTGGATTGTTTATTTATAAGAAATTAATAAAATTCTAATCTTTCATTGATGTAAAACAATTTAAAGTGGTCAAACTCACATTATGTTTGTGTCTAGTTCACGTTGGCCACAATTATTTGCACCCGATTATTGCAACGCCCTTTTCTCAAGATAACTGCTCTGAGTTTTCATGACAATAGATCAAGTCAAGTCACCTTTATTTATATAGAGCTTTTTACAATACAGATTGTATCAAAGCTGCTTCATAGTGTTAACATGGAAATGATACAATAAAGTTTGTTTCTAGAAGAAAATGGCATTACCGTTCACCTTTAGTAAGGCAAATCTATTACGTCATGAAACACAAAATCCAGTTGCGGATGAAAAGGGAGTTTATTTGAGTAAATAGCAAAAGACAAAGACAAGAGAGACTTGTGTAGAGTGCAGGTCAGCAACAGGTCCTTGGCAATGCAGGAACTGCAAGGCTCAAAATCCAAAGCCCTCGAGACTCACAGCAATGACGAAGAACAGAACTCAACCAGAAATAAAGTCCAATGCTGGAAACTGGAGACTAATCCGTGAATAATCTGGTGAATACTGGAGCTGACTAGAGAGGCACAGAGAAATGACAAGACACAACGTGAACAGAGAAACAACGATCTGGCAATGAACATGACAAACATAAGACTACATATACATTTTAAGATGGAATAATGCTGTTTTACAGATGCTAGAAATGTGGCTTTCAAACTAAAGATTGGTATCAAAAAGCACACCCAGGTTCCTAACCGACAACGAAGAAGGGTGTTAGTAGTAGTAAATACAGTAGTAGTAGTAAGTAGTAGGAAATTACTAGTCATCCAAGTTTTTATATCAGCAATGCATTCTGTTAATTTTGTGCATTAGTACATTTCGTTGGGACGCAAAGAAATATAGAGCTAAGGATCATCAGCATAACAGTGAAAACTAATTCCATAAATGATATCTCAGACAATAGCATGAACAGGGTGAAGAGCAAAGGTCCTAGTACTAAGCCTTGTGGTACTCCATACTGAACTTTTGATCGATATGACATTTCCTCATTTACTGCTACAATCTGATGATTTGAACCATGCTAGTGCAATTCCACTAATGGCAACATAATTTTTGAGTCAAAAGAATGTTGTGGTCAATAGTATCAAATGCAGCACTAAGATCCAGTAACACTAATAGTGAGATACAACTATTATCGGATGATAAGAGCAAATCATTTGTAACTCTAACGAGAGCAGTACTCAGTACTATGATATGGTCTAAATCCTGACCTCAAATCCTGGCAGATACCATTCTCTAGGATCAAGTTGCGTTTTTTAACAAGAGGTTTAATAATAGCCAGCTTAAAAGTTTTGTGTTCAGGGTCATTGTCCTGATGGAAGGTTCAACCACGGCCCGTTAAGGTTTATAGCAGAAGCGGTCAGGTTTTGATTTTTTATCTGTTGGTATTTGATAGAATCCATGATACCATGTATCTGAACAAGATCCAAATGTTATCCAGGACCTCAAGAAAGAAAAAATAGGCTCACAACATTAAAGATACAATGGTATATTTAACCATGGGCATGGGGTACTTTATATCCCTGTGTGCACCAAACCCATCCCAAAATCAGGTCCCTTTTGAAGTTCCAGTCGTGTCTGACAACTGAATATGCCGGAGTTTGTTTTTGGATGAGCGAGGAGGATTTTACTTGAAACCCTCCCAAACGACATGTTGTGATGTTGGGGTTGTTCGAATTTTTTTTTAAGGCTTTCTGACCCTAAGACTCAACTAATCCCTGTAATTCTCCATCTGTGACCCTTGGAGAGTCTTTGGCCACTCAAACGTTCCTCCTCACCGCACATTTGGATGAATTTGGCACATGTCCTCTTCCAGGCAGATTTGTAACATCTTAAGTTGATTAGAACTTCTTAATTATTGCCCTGGTGGTGGAAATGGGGATTGTCATTGGTTTAGCTATTTTTTTACAGCAAATTTCTATTTCATGTTCCTAGACACCTTGGTGTGCTAAAAAAAATGTAATGGAAATATACTTCAGAGGTATTTTACTTATAGGAATTTCAATAATTGTGGCCAGCGTGCATTGGAGAAAAACATTTATTTCATTATGTTAGTTTTCCCTCACTTTTAATTGTTTTACTTCAATGAAAGGTTAGAATTTTGTGGGCACTGTATTTGGAAATTCTGATTAAGCTGTTTTTAAGTTGCTGTTGTTGTTTTTTGGCTTTGGTTTAATAATTTATGTTTTGGGAATCTCAAAAAAAAAGGTTTATTATTAGTACTGTGACTTCTTTAAGTAATAAATGAAACATCACTTAAGAGTCAAAAGATGCAGGCCAGAGTGCAGACTGATGTTAGTTTCTCTACGGTTGCTGACACTGTAGCTTTGAATGACAGTTATACCTCAGTACCTTCGAGTGCGCTTTTTTTCATCTGTTATTATTTTCAGAGAAAAGTAACCTCTTGGGCAACAATGCGTCTCTGTCATGAAAAACATATAAGCCTTCAGATACACGCATGCACACACATGCTCATACCCACACAGCAACTGTTAAAGAGATAATCGCATCAGTCTTCTTACATTTCCTCTCTGCAAGTCGATCCAACATCAATGATTCAATTAGAGAGAGAGAGTGGGTAAGACGCTAAAAGTAATATCATGTAGGTGACACCGACAGCAGCAGGTTGCAGGCTTAGACAGAGTGGTTGTTGTATAGAAGCACACTTTACCAGCCTGCAGCGCAACCATCCCAGTACAATTGACACACTTGGAATGGATTAACGAACAGCAGTTAATCCATTTTGTAATCTTGTTTATAAAGAAGGGGTGACTGCAGTGCACTGAGCTGCAAACCAGCGGGAGACATTTTAAGGTCAGCATCTTCTGCTGATAAGTGACTCTTCCGATTTTTAATTTTTGCGCCGTGCACTGCTGCTTTACCCAGAATCCTTAGCATGTAGGTACCTACTGAAATGGAAGCTTTGAAGCTGATTTTCTTTATAATATCCTGCCTTGGATGAATAAATTTCTTCATTATTTTCTAAATTCCATTTTATAGTGCAATCTCCTCTTTGTGACCGATTTCTTTGCTTCTCATACCCTGAAAGATGGATCATTGTTCAGTCAATCTGATTAGTAAAAATCTGTAGTACTAATAAAGACACTCCCAGCATCCAAATATGCACACAACTATATAGTATGCAGAAGTAGTCAAATGAGTAAGTTGTCAGAATATGGAGTATTCTTGATATAATAAGCACAAAGAAATAATATAAAATCTAGTTAAAAATCTAGTTTGGCTTTAATCAGGCCTTGTTATTGAAAACGAAAGCTTATTTTGTTGAAATGAAGCTGAAATAGAATAATATATAAATATAAAAAAAATAAAAAATGAATGAAACAAAATGAAAGCGGAATTGGTACGCTTCTAGGTGACCGGTGTCTGAAGCATGTGTGAAATCACTCCAATCTCATTGGCGAAATGTAGTCCCGCCTCCCGTGTCACCTGAATCTTCTTATTGGTGGAAGTCAGTTGCTTTCGGGCACGCAGGAGGTATGGCAAAGTAACGCAGCGTCTCGTTCCTTTTCTCGGTCAACTGAGTTACCAAGACGTTTTCTTTCGAGGGAACTCAATGCTGCATCAAAATGTTGACGCAATGATCATACCTACTATGCCATAGTGAACGAATGCCTGCTCAAAAGGTGTCATGCCGAGCACAAAGCTTAAGTAGCAAGCACTTGAGAACTTACAGTAAGGTAGACTACATGTCCGAACTATAGAATCTAATGGAGGTGTGTGAAAATGGAGCAGCTTGCCACAAACCTCCTGAAGGGAAACCCCTGACGATAATGCCTTGTAGAAGGGACTCTGTTGGAGTGAACTTGGTGTGAAGGAAGGTAACGCCACCGAGATAGCCTCTACTATCCATTTGCTTATTGGTTTTATAGATGCTGCGGAACCCTGTCTGGGGCAACCAAAGCATACCAATAGCTGGTCAGATTTATACCACTGACATGAACAGTGGACGTAACAACTGAGGGACCGAACTGGGCAAAGCAAATTAAGCTAGACTTGGTCTGTTGTCTGAAAAGGAGGAGGGCAAAAGGCCTTCAAGATAACAGAGCGTGCTACATTAGTAGGCACGCTAGTAAATCTAGTAGGTCTAGGTTGAAAAAGAGCTTTAACCATGTCGGGAGCAATCTCTAAGCAGGACGAGGCAACAAATGGCTTGCAAATCTCCTACTCCTTTTTTCTAGGGAGGTAATTACAAGTAAGAAAGCCATTTTAAGAGTTCTCTAAAGGCTCAAAGGTTGCCATAGACAGACCATCCAGTACCATGGGCAAATCCCACATGCAGGCCTCCTTGGAACAGTACCACTTCGGAAACAGAGCCCTCTGGCATCAGGACTTCTTGCCTGAAGCCATCCTCGATAAGATAATAGTCCTCAGATCAGTCTGCCTCTAGGAAGGCTTTGGCTGGAAGTGCCGTCTTAACCCACAGTCTCTCTGAGAGGGGCCTCGACAAGTGACACTCTGCTTCTGTTGCTCATGCCTCCAGTAACTTGTATTCAACCAGGGCTGCTACTTAGTAATGGCCCCAGAGACCAGTATTGACTTGAGTCACTGAAGAGGCCAGGAGGGCAAAGCGAAGTGTCCAGCTGGAATGTCTTGTCACTATCTTATTCCAGAGAGGTTTAACCAGAGATGACTCTCAGTGTACACTATTGCTCCTATAGAAATGGCAATAGCACAGGCCGTCTGTTTGCCTTCATTAGGTCGGCCTGGTATGCCTTCAACAAAGCTATAGTATGCAGACACGCCACAGCCTGACCTGGTCTTTACCCAGCAAGGACGATGTAATCTTGCATGGCTTGGTAGCACAGGAGCCTATAGGCTCATACCCATGTTCTTTGAGTCCCACGATTGAAAAATAAGTAGAAAGCGAGGGGCCAAAGACACAGACAAAGAACGGCTTAGCCCAGGATCTGTCACGGAATGCACACAAAAGGTAAGATCCAAATGCAGTGTTTATTTAGGGTAATACATAATTATCGTCAGCCAGGCAAAGGGTCAAAATCCATACAACACAGTCCAAAAACAAGGAACAACCAAGACAAGAACTCCGAAGTGCAGCAACATAAAACAAGGACAACTAACACAGAAACAGACAGGGTATAAATAGACAGGTACAAACAATGTGAGTTCATTGGGAACACAGGGAACACAAACCCGGGAACACAAACCAGACACTGTGACAGGGTCTCGACACCTCAGTGTGGTGATATGAAAAGAAAGGAATGCTTTGACTTAGAGGTTGGGATTTGCTTGACAGGAAGCCCTTGTATAACTTGCTCTTACAATGAGCTTCAAGTTTCCTGGATGGCCAGTCAATGTTCTAGTTTATCAAGACCATGAGTCATAATCTCCAAAAGCTCCTCATAAGCAGGGGAGATAGATGGCGAATCCTCAAACTCCCCTGCCTCGATGCTAACAATATATTAGAGCTGGAAATTGCTAACACCTGACCCTCACTCGACACAGAGGAACCAACAGAGCGTGATTCTGTGTCCAGAATGAAGGCACTGGAACCAGCATGTGAGAGCTGAGAAGGCTCCTCTTCCAATTCCATTTGTGACCTCCAAGATCTGAGCTGCCGTGCTGCCTTGGCAGAACGGGACCCAAACCTCTCATACCTGAGAGGAGTATGCGTAGCCTCCCTCCTCGAAGTGAGCCAGGTGTGTACGGGCATTCTCAATGGCAAACACTCGCAATGAACACAGCTCCCTCAAGAGCTGACTGTGCGTGCTGCGCTCCCAATCAGACCACACACAGATCGTGCGTGTCACCTACCATAACAACACATTCTCATCCCAAGACGTCATCTAACTAACGCTTTTGACCATACGTCGACATCCGACGTTTTAGGGTACCCTTTAATGATCCTAGGGCGTCATCTAACTGACGCTTTACCTTTACCGTCAGTTAGATGACGCGGGTAGGTTTAGGTCTGGGGTAGGGTTAAGATTAGATAGCGTCATCTAACTGACGTTAAAGGGTACCCTAAAACGTCGGATGTTGACGTATGGTTAAAAGCGTCAGTTAGATGACGTCTTGGGATGAGAACGGGCTGACCATAACATCGTGCAGGCATGGAGACCAACAGATCTTAAACTGATGCTTACTTGCCATAAAAACAACACCAAATAAGACTCGCAATGACACAAAGTGCTTACTGAAGACAGAAGTTGACGATGTTTCGTCAGGGTGTACTTTTAGCTTCCAGTTGCTCTGTTATCTGTCATGTGACTACACTTTGCCAGTGAGATTGGAGTGATTCAAACGCAGGTCATGTAGAAATGTTCTTATGGTGTCAAGCATTGAGTTCCCTCTAAATGGAATTAGAAATGTTGCCTTAGCAAGTAACTGAAATATACATGTAGTTATGTATATAGTTATATAAAATTAATAAAAATGAAAAAAGCATATACTAAAACTATAAATAATACTAAAATAACAGAAATTAACTCATGGAATTTATTCACTAACTCATTAATTTATATTATATTATATTATATTATATTATATTATATTATATTATATTATATTATATTATATTGCAATGCATTGGATTGGATTATAAATATTGACCTTAATTATTATTTATTTTTTGATAAAGTCATGCAAAGACTTAACAGTGGTGACACAAAAGGTCCGTTAAATCGGTGAAGTTAACCTTTAATAGCAAAAATGGTGTATGATTTTGTAAGTACCCCTGTGGTGAAAATCAAGTTTTTAATGTCGCAATGATTTTAATAACTTTTTTATTTCGCTATTAGGTTTCTGAAAGTGCATGTTATTGTCATAATAACAGATATTTATTTTATATTGTCAATATAAAAATCCAACAAATTACTCTAAATTGAATTTGTTTGGGAGTTCGGATATCTATGCATAGTTGTTTAATAAAACATGATGTCAGGTGTCTCATAAATGTTGCATACTGAATCATATAAGCACACACACGCAGAGTCTCTAACCTTTCCCCTCATGATTTTTAGTAATCAGCATGCTTAAGGTCAGATTAAAGGTCACGCTCTTCCAGCTTCATACACACTTCTGAAAGATTGCTTTAAATGTGGTAAAATATTTATAAGCAATATATACAGCTTTTTAAAAAATCATTCAAATATTCACCAAAACAACTCTCACATTACAAATATGAATTGAAATACATACATGAAATATTGAATCATCCATCATGAGACAGGGCCACTGTCATTGGTGCATGATACTGTCATCGTGATGAGGCATGGCAATTACTTTAATAAATCTGGATAGCTTAACCTCATTAGAATGTCACATAGATGAGCTGGCCACTGGGAAATGGGCTTAGAGACCATCAGTGTGTGTGAAATGCCATTACTGACCGGTTTTGATTGACAGCTCTGTGTTAATCTATAGGTAGCCACATATATCTGCAAGCAGATTTGCATACACACATCTAAGTGGGCACATTCCATAGACCTCTATTTTTTATATATATAACTAGCTACAAATTTAGATATAAATTATAATTCTAGTTTTACATTTTTTTTCTTGTAACTGTTTATATAAATAAATAGTGTCATTTTTCTGGTGTCATTTTCATTTTACGAGCTTATATGTCACAATTATGACTTTATAACTCACAATTGCGAGAAAAATGTCAGAATTATGATATATCTCTTTTTTTTTTCTCAGAATTGTGAGATGCAAACTCACAATTGCAACCTTCCATAAAAAGAGTAGCCTATAAAAACAAAGTTTTCTGTGAAGGTTTGGGTGTGGGTTATTTGAAACTATTTTTACAAGCATGTATAGCTAATTTTATATTTAAAAAACAAAAACAAAAAAACAATAGAAATTATTTTGAATTCTGTGTTGGAAACAAGCTTCCATAGCTTTTACAATGAGGATGTCCCCAAAAAGAGGTGGTAGGAAATTTTGTTCGTTTTAGTTCACTTGTGGGTAAAAATGTGTCAACAAAATATGGTTAAGTAGGTACACACACACACACACACACACACACACACACACATATGCAGATACACACATCACTCATTGGATCATGCTAACTGATTTTGCTGTAAGAGGCTCATGGTTTCTGCTATCTCATTAACCCTTTGCCTGAGCAAGCGCATCATTATTTCTTTACTTATTTACATCGTTAACCCAGTGATTTGTGAAAGTGTGTATGTGTGTGATCATCTTATTTTTAATCCAGCAGCTCTAGATGTGTTCTGACTGTAGGTTGTGTGTGTTTGTCATGTTTGAGGCATACACTTTAACCCACGGGAAACCACATAGACACTTTTGAAGTGGATGTACAGCATACTCGTCTTGTCCGTTCGCTACTTTTCATTCTCCCTCTGGCTGATTCACTTCCATCCCTCGTTCTCCTGTGTTTGATGGTGGTTCATCTTCTCTCTGGCTTATCGACTAAAATGAAACCTTAATTAACTTGCCATTCTCCGGCCTCATTTCATTTAAACTATCCTTTTTTTTTCTTTTAAGTACACTCCTAACACACACACATACTCACACAATCTTACTCTTCATTTTTAAGTGAGAGAGTTCATAAGCGTGTCTACTTCAACTCGTCTGTGTGCATTCTGAATGGAGTCAGTTAATTTAATAATGATTGACTGTGTAAACTGGAGTGATCTCTGTAAAATATATATCGTATTTATGGGTGATCTTCTAGCGAGGATACTGGAAGGCTCTGGGAAGAAGTGGTTTAGTGTAATGGAGATTCTATGCAATCAGAGATTTGATATGGATCTCTATAAGTGTAAGCTAACTACTTGATAAGCATATACTGTAGCAAAATCCACAATATTCAGTCCAATGGCATAATTGTGGGTGTGAAAATGCTTTTATTTTAAGGTTCAATAAACAATAAGGTAATATTGACTAACTTGGATTTTATAGAGACATATTGTCAGTTATTTAGTCGATTTTTAGCCAACAAAAATAGTTCAAAGCGAAGTAAAAGCAGAATCAAGCACCACACATCTCCAAACATCAAACACTATAGTGTTGTTATTGAATTAATCAGTGTTTTTGAATTAATCTTTTGAGGGAATGATTCAATCACTGACTCAGAGGGAGTCACTTGTTTTGTTTCTGATTGAATGAAATGTACTTAAATTAATTGCTTGAATGAATGATTCAATGACTCACTCATAAAGACAGGCTACACTCTCAGAAAAAAGGTACAAAAGCTGTCACTGTGGCGATACCTTTTCAAAGGGTACACTTTTGTACCTAAAGGGTGCATATTGGTTCCTTAATGTACATATTAGCACCTAAAATGTACACATTAGCACCTAAAATGTACATATTAGTTCCTAAAATGTACATATTAGCACCAAAAAATGTATTAGCATCTTTAGCACCTAAAATGCACATATTAGCACGTAAATGTCCATATTAGCACCTAAAATGTACATAATAGCACCTAAAATGTACATATTACCACCTAAAATGCACATATTATCACCTAAATGTCCATATTAGCACCTAAAATTTACATAATAGCACCTAAAATGTACATATTAGCACCCAAATGTCCATAAAAGCACCTAAAATGTACACATTAGCACCTAAAATGTACATATTAGCACCTAAATGTCCATATTAGCACCAAAATGTCCATATTAGCACCTAAAATACATAATAGCACCTAAAATGTACATATTAGCACCTAAATGTCCATAATAGCACCTAAAATGTACACAATAGCACCTAAAATGTACCTATCAGCACCTAAATGTCCATATTAGCACCTAAAATCTACATATTACCACCTTAATGTCCATATTAGCACCTAAAATGTATATTACAACCTAAATGTCCTTATTAGCACCTAAAATGGACAAAAGTTTACCTTTTGAAAAGATACAGCCCCAGTGACAGCTTTTGTACCTTTTTTCTGAGAGTGTATTCACTTGCTGAACTTTTCTCACCCTTCTTTCTTCAACTATAACTATTAAATACTATAGTATACACAAACATACACTTCAGAAGCATCCTGTGTTCATATATTTTCCCCACTCCCTCATTCACTCATGTACTATATGTTGCACACAGAATTTGCATCCTGTCTGTGTGTGTGTATGTGTGTGTGCCACACCTCATTTTCATGCTGTGGATGTGCAAACGTCATGCTGATGTGGCCTGAATTAACATTAGTGAGCCTCAGCCCTAAAGTTCCTAAACAACAGTGGCATACCCTCGTGTATCTCAGTGTGTAGATGTGGGTCTGTGTTTGGCCATGCACACCAGAGAAGCCATATGTGAGTGATGACAGTGTACGTGCGTGCATGTGTTTAGAGAATGCGAGGCAGTGGATCATGAACAGTGGAGTGTGTTTTCTGAATGTTAATGTCTGTATATTAAACTGTATGTGAACAGAATACAATTAGTGTTGGCGCAGAACTGCTGTGATCTGTTTGTTTAATGTATGTATTTGTTTATGAGGAAGCATCTGGGTGTATATTTTTTGTGTCCCATGGCATTATTTTGCAGTTAAACCTCTGGCTCAACAGATGCGCCTCTTTGAAATATTAGGGAAGGTACGTGTGTTTTTATTTGTTTGATTGTGTTAATGCAGCCTGGTTTTATTGTTAAAGTGCACATATTATGCTATTTTAAAGCTTTGTTTTGGAGGTCTCCTACAACAGGTTTACATGCAGGTCACTAACATTTACCCATAATATACATTGTCTCATAACACCACATTTTTCAAACGATTCGTTTGACGATTCAGTCTCTCTAAACCCCTCCTTTCCGAGAGCCTACTCTGCTCTGATTGGTCAGATATCCCATTCTGTTGTGATTGGTCTACTGCTTAAGGCCAATTTATACTTCTGCGTAGGGTGCGCGCAGTAGGTACGGCGTAGCATACGCACAGACGCGTCCCATACCGCGTACCCTTCGCCGCAGCCTGACGCGCACCTCCTCAAAAATGTAACTACACGTCGCGACGACGCGGACCGCAAGATAGGTGATTGGTCGGCTTGGTAGCATCGCATTTCCTCCTACGCATTTCCGCACGTACCTTCTCCTCCGACGTCTTTTCTCATTTCTGCCTTACAGTTTTAGTAATTTCACTAAAATTAACTGTTTTTTCACCTCAATAATCTCCAACTCCAACATGATCCACTCTCTTTCAGTCGCCATTGCTTGTAGTAATCTAGCCGCGAGGAATCTAAACACAGTGGAACATTAAAACCCTCCGCCGCCAACTAGCGTCTCGGAGCAATACTGCAGAGCAACCAAGACCTGAACGCAGAAGTATAAATGCTCACAACGGTGTCGCCTAAATTGGCAAATTGGCCTTTACTGTACCTTTCGAAAACTAAACGTCCTTCCTGAATCCTCACTAATTGTACACCATGTAAAGATCATATTTGCAAATGTCCATGTGCATCATAAGAAGTGGATGTTTTGGAAAGTGCTGCAGCAAGTTTTTGTGCCGTCTGATGGTTTAGAGGAAAATAAAACCAAAAGCGCCTTTTAACGCCTTTTAACTCCTTTTAGGGTCTTTAAGATGGTTGCTAGGTAGTTGTTAGTGTGTTCTAGATGATTAAATGTTGCTAGGGTTGTAGATGGTTGCCAAGTGGTTGTTAGGGTGTTTGTGATGGGTTTAGGGCACTGCTAGGTGGATGCTTATAGGTTTAGTAGATGTTGCTAGGGCTTTGCAAAGCAATTGCTACAGTAGATGTTTGCTTGGGTGTTGCTAAGTGGTTGTGAAGTGTGTTTGTGATGGTTGCGGCATTACTAGGTGAATACTATGGGTTTTGTAGATGTTTGCTAGGCCATTGATTGGTGTTTGTTAATGTGTTCTGAGTTTTCAAGGTGGTTTTGGTATTGCTAAATGGTTTCAAGGGTATTGTACATTTTTGCTAGGGCATTGGTGGTTGTTAAGATATTTCTTATGTTTGCTAGAATTTTTGCTAATGCTGGGCTAGTTTGCTAATGCACACTTAATGACTAGCAAACATTCTAAGACTGAACTTAACACACTTACTGACTGTTTCAAATGACTGGAGCAGATTTTAAACAGACTGAACGCTACTGTCTCTGACTCGGCACGTTTGGGCATGATCAAGTATCAAATTACATTCATAATCGGCCTTATAGTCGTTAAGTGTGTCCCTGGCTTAAGTGTTTGCTAGGAGTTTCTGGGTATTCTACAGTCTCTGCTCCATGAGTTTGCTGCTTCTTTCTTTTTTTTTTGCTGTCACCAAGGGAAAATCATAAGTCTGGTAACATTTGATGACACATAATTGTTGCCTTGTGCTTTAAGTTGCCTGGTGCCTGCCAAACAAATTCACACTGGAGTGCTGAGAAAATTTCACTTGCAAATTTCTTCAGAGGCCACTTTTTGCTTACTCAACAGTGAGCTGAGCCTTTTCCAATGTACCGGGTTCTCTTGAACCTTTTTGATACACGCAGACACACTTAAAATTCCTTAAATCTTGTAATTCTTCGACCTCAGATGTCAGAATAAAGGCTGAAAGTGCATTGTGGGATAGCCGCTGTCTTCCACATGAGCGCACAGCTGCCCAGTAGCACTAGTGCCCTGAAGACTACAATTATAGGAAAGAAAGCAATGGCGTCTGAACAGCTTTTGTCCCCAGAGACCTGACGGATATTGGATTGTACTCTCCCTAAGCTGCCATGAACGTAGGTGTTCACCTGAATCACTGACAGCTGCTGATCCATCAGGAAGGATTCCATGAGTGCTGTAATTGAGCTCATCACTTGGAGAGTTTACAAAAACCTGAGAAAAACAGAAACCAGTAAATGTGCTTGTAACTGCCTGCTTGACGGTTTTGGATGACCTTTCTCTCTCTCACTTTCTTTCCTGTTTAGCCCCGGCTGGCCTAAAATCTAAATCCAGTCGCTTTTTTGTCAATAATTCACTGTCTTTTCACGGCCATTATAATCCTCTTTCAAAGGGCACAGCATAGACAATCATCAAACTTGACTGTGTATGTGTATATGCCTGTTCGTGTGTGTGCGTGTGTGAGTGCAGTTATCACCCATAATCCTCATGAATGCTGACTGTTCTAGAAATGGGTCAGTTTGTTGCAGTCGAAGAGAAAGATGAGGTGAGAAAGAGGCAGGAACCAAAAGGGCACACATCACATTGTAGTTTTAAGAGAATGTTTAGTGTTTCTATTGGCCCTTTTGGTCTATAAATACTCTTAAAACACTTTTCACATTCTCACTTAATGTGTCTGCTAATAATATCCAACAGTAGACATACATCTATCACAGAAGAATTCTTATACATACAGTACAAAATTACAAAATTATTTGTAATGAACATGACACTGTGGTGAAAATGGTTATGGTATTGTAGGAATATATATATATTTTTTTCCTACAATACCATAACCATTTTCACCACAGTGTCATGTTCATTACAAATAATTTTGATGAAATGTCAGTAGAGAAAGAGAGGAGTTATAAATAAATATTTCAGAGGCTAATTCCATTGGCTAGGACAGTATTTCTGTCATGAGAACTCTCGTTTGGCATATAAGAATTTAGTTACAAACACGGTAACACTTTATAATAACTACACACTAATAATCATTTGGTAAGCATGAGTAAACAGTTAATTAATCATTCATAAAGCAAGACAGTAATAAGAAGTTTATAAATACAGCTAAAAATGTTTTCTTCTTGATTTTCTTCATATCTATAATTTGTTTTGGCACAAGAGAAAAAAAAAAAGTTTGTAAACGCATCACAAAACTGTATACCCATACAATTTCTTCATACAACAAAACAAAAATCCATAGTTTTTTTGTCATTTTCTGACTGCTCCAATTTGTTCTGGTAGAATTACATTAGTATACACTCACTGTAGCTCAGTGTCTTGGTTTCTTGTTTCTGTCGAACTGCAGAGGTTGAGTATGCTGATGCATGTTAAAGCGGACAACTCAAGCATTCAACTTGATAGTGAAGATAACACCGCAGCATTGGAGATTTCAGATAAGACGTCTTGTTGTTTCCTGTCATGCTATCCTCCCGGCACTCTCTCTTACTTTCCCATCTCTCTTTCTGTATGTTTTGCATAGGTCACAGCCAATTTCTGCACTCTTTTTTAATCCCTTTTTTTTTTTTTGCATAATGATGCATAATTCATGAGGAGCTTGTGAATATATATGAGTGTGGCAGTGTCATAGAAGTGAGTTTTTAAGCGGACTCACAAGGGTCACTAATGCAGCGAACACCTCTAAAGACACGACTGTCTCCAAACATGCCGAGTGCAACTCAATCTTCTCTTTAGTCTGAGGGTAATCTAAGGTTCATTCGCAATCATCATTAAATGCACATTATTTGAAAGTGTATTAGTTTTCCAGTTCTACATCAGGGGTCAGGATGAGTGTGTACATGGAAAAAAAAACAGATGTGTGGTTAAAGAGGTTGACTTTAGAGATTGTATCTACTCAAAAACGTGTTTTCCAACAATATTGTTTCCAACAATATTAGGGCCGTGCAAAAATTAATTGCGATTAATTGCATTCCAAAATAAAAGTCTGTGTTTACATAATATATTTGTGTGTGCTGTATATAATCATTTTGTACATATAAATACACACACATGCATGTCTTTATTTAAGAAAATGTGTTATTCATATATAAAATATTTATATTTATATAATATAGATTATGTATTTAAATATATATACAGAATTTAAGCGCAAATAATTCTTAAATATATACATGCATGCATAGGTATTTATATATACAAAATAATTATATACAGCACACACAAATATATTAATTACAGCACACGCAATTAATTTTTGCACAGCCCTAATATATATATATAATCCTTGAATATATATATATATTCAAGTTGAAGTGTGACAACTAGTGTATTAACTAAGCTAATATTTGTGGGGATAGAATTGATGCATTATTCCAAATAAATGGATGAGCATTCACAAATAAATGTAAAGAGTTTTTACAAAAAATTGTACAATTCACAATTAAAAAGATTAAGATCCACAAATAAATGTAGAGTTTCACAAAAATGTATACAATTTACAAATAAAAATGAGATTTGCAAATAAAAAAAATATTTACAAATGTTTTATTATATTACCAATACAACTCTTCCTGGCATTTATTTGTGAATCATTTTCTTTTCATTTGTAAATCGCTGCACACATTTGTGAATTGCTTCTTGTGCATTTGTAAATCTCCTCACGCATCTGTGAATTTTGAAACACTTCTAGCGTCGACTTGCAGACAAATCCACAAATAAGTGGACTCCACCCACCGTTTACTCAAGCCAATCAGATAACGGGCCGCATTGGGCTGGCCAATTGTAGCACATTCTCGCTACAACCAATCGCGTTTGGTTTTACACTCGGGGAAGGAACTGATTGAATCCTTGAAAAGAGCAGTAATAATCTTTGGGTGCTTCGTTCAAATTGAGCTGAACTTGTTTGTGTGGTTAAAACACCGTTTTCAAAAGATTGTTGGAGTTTAAGGCCTTTTTAGATCTGGCCGTTATCTGATTGGCTTGAGTAAACGGTGGGTGGAGTCCACTTATTTGTGGATTTGTCTGCAAGTCGAAGCTAGAAGTGTTTCAAAATCCACAGATGCGTGAGGGGATTTACAAATGCACAAGAAGCAATTCATAAATGTGTAGAGTTTGTAAAATAATAAAACATTTAAAAACTTTTTTATTTGCAAGTCTCATTTTATTTATTTGTGAATTTGGTACATTTTTGTGAATCTCTTTACATTTGTTTGTGAATATTAACCTATTTATTCGTAATAATGCGACAATTCTAACCCATAAATATGCCATTATTGTGAGAACAGTATTTGCACAGTCCTTTTGCAAAGCACAATGATTTGTGGGTGATATTAGCCCAAAACTCATGCACAGATGTACACTTTGAAAACCCACAGAAAACTGAATGCCATCTGGGCACTTTTGACATACTATTTCCAACGTACAATGGAACATACTAATCCTAATCTCACTGACTGGCCTAGATAGTACGTAGATAGTATCTTTCCTTTTGAAAATTCATTCACTTCAACTCTTGTATATCAAAGTCAAAGGATTTCTGTATTTCTCTAATGTATTATGTGGACTGTGCATATATTCTCAACATATTTTTCCAGGCTTCAGGTGCTACCTGACCTTCAATATATTTGTAAGACTTGTCTGTTTAGGCTGTCATGCGTTCATCTACAGTATAACACATTTGTGACCATCAGCCACCTAGTGTGTATAATAACCATATGCATATGATAGGTGTTCAACTTTCTATGCATGTGTTGTTGAGCATGCTGCCGGCATGCTGACGGGGAGGTGTGAAGCTGGAGTAGATGATGTGTCCCAGCTGAGCGTGAAATTGAAATTGCTCCAAACAGCAGAGGGAAAAGAGAGTGAGAAAGACAAAGAGATAGATGGATGGATGGATAGTCTTTAAAGTTCCCCTCCTTAAATATAACAAAACCTGAGACCCCATTTGTGAGGGTTCACAAGAGAGTGGAAGGAGAACAACACATACAGTATAAGCGAACTGAAAAGCAGCTATTGTTAATGCAGATTGGTTGGGAGATATTTAATAAAATAGCATGAATTAAACACCTTATAACTGTGTTATTTTACTCTGGCTCATGGTTTTCATATTCGCCACATTGCCCATACACTCCTGGCACACTGAAGAAGGCATGCGCCGAAATTTTGCTCCTGTGCAAATACAATAAAAGAATATATGCATAGTATGGCCTCTCTCCTATTTTCCTTATACTCCTGCGCCATAGCAGTAATCAGCAAGTTTATAGACTATGAATCAATGGTTCAGATAATAAGTGACCGTTTGTTTGGAGCATTCAAAAACAAAACGGTTTTTTTTGCATCAATATTTGACCTCAAAGCATATAAGTTCCCTCACCCCCTTAGGGAACTCAGATTAGGAACCACTGTGTGAGGCTGGAAGCTTGCATTGCTATTTTGAACCGATAATCAGAACAAAAATGCAGCCCTACAACCACTATATCCACAATCCTCTAGTCTAGAAGTACTGCCAACGCTTTCTCCTTAAAACACCATCTGTTAAACTCACTCTCTATCTCACCTTGGGAAAACCAAACATCCACCATTTGAAGCTGTTGTCATTCATTGTTACATATTTTATAGGCTAAGCTGCATTATGCAACATTTAATTTAAACATGACACTTTTCAGTGTTTCATTTGTAAGCAATATCACAACAAATTAAAACAATGTGCAAATAATCACATCTAAAGAACCACAATTGATTTTTAGTTTTCTCCAATATTGTTAGATGCTAAAGAAACCAAAGCATCAATGCACAGTGACAGCCTGTCTTGAACAGTGTATATGAACTAGGAGTTGACACTACTCGAAGCATTCTGGTCCACTAAATTTCCACTCAGGGTTTTCCATTTCACATGTCCTATCCACCTTATTTTTAATGTAAAAAGCTGGTGCAGCCATTTGTAACATGATTGTACAAAGCTTATGGTGTCATTCGCTTCTAGTTATTTTAAAGTGTTAGTTCACCCAAAAATGAAAATTCTGTCAGTATTTACTCACCCTCATGTTGTTCCAACCCCGAAAGACCTTCGTTCATCTTCGGAACACAAATTAAGATATTTTTGATGAAATCTGAGAGCTGGATCACTCCTGCATACTAGTCCATAGGCTTCTTGAGGGATTGAAACTTGCCGGCCTCAAAAAGTTATTAAAGACATCGTTAAAATTGTCCAAGTGACTACAGTGGCTCAATCTTAACTTTATCAAGCGACAAAAAACAACAAAAATAACGACTTTATTTCTACTATTCACTTCCTTCTCTATGGGCCTCTAGCCAGTTAACGTAGTGTGATAGCGTAGGGCTACGTCACACGTAAGCTCACTATTAGCCGACGCTGGTCTTGTGTGTGATGCGTGTGACGTACAATAACAGAAGCTTACGTTATTAATCTAGTAACCTGATTCGAGGCAGAGAGAGAAGGAAATGAATAGTTGAAATAAAGCCGTTATTTTTGTTGTTTCTTACGCACAAAAAGTTTTCTCGTCGTTTGATAAAGTTAAGATTGAGCCACTGAAGTCACTTGGACTATTTTAACGATGTCTTTAATAATTTTTCGAGGCCAGCAAGTTTCAATTCCTCAAGAAGCCTATGGACTAGTATGCAGGAGTGATCCAGCTCTCAGATTTCATCAAAAATATCTTAATTTGTGTTCCGAAGATGAACGAAGGTCTTACGGGGTTGGAACAACATGAGGGTGAGTAAATACTGACAGAGTTTTCATTTTTGGGTGAACCATCCCTTTAAGTTATACAAAAATAGTCTGTTATGCTGCTTGATATTGCAAACTGGCATTTGTTAAAGTCAAACCATAAACAAATGCATAAATCAACACCTGTCAGGTGTGGTGATGGCGAAAGGAGCAAGGACTCCAGGGAAGAGTTGATGGGTTTTTAATAATAAAATAAAACAAAACAAAACAGACAACAAATACTACCCAGAGGGGGAAAATAATAGAGACTTGAATGACTTGACCTGACTGAAGCATACAGCAGGGAAACACACAGTAAACATATGACGATAAACCAGCACAGGACTGAAAACACAAGAAGAATCGAGGGAATGCGCGTGACGTCACCGTCGGCCGGAGTGCCTGCAGTTACTCACAGTGAGTGGCAAAAAGACTGTATTTGTTTTCAGCGTGAATGCCGCGAAAAACAAACGCAACACATATAAAGTGGAAAAGAGCTTTGCGATTGACTGTACTACTAGATTTGACAAAAAATCTGAGGTATATTTTTACAGGCTGATATAGAAAGAGGAGCAAATGGATCGCTGCAATTCACAGAAACAACTGGACTCCAGTCAGTGAAAGGTGGTATATATATACTATATAACAATAAAAAAACCTAAGTTTTAGGGCTGGACGATATGATGATATATATAGGCTATATATAACACTGATATAAGTGATCACCTGGATTTAGACCTACCTATATTGTATTTATATAAAGCGTTCACAGGCAAATTTGCTTTATGTTTAGGTCTATATTGCTTTTATTTCCCCGGTGTCGAAATCAGGCAAACATTAATGTCAGGCAACACGATTCCTGGCTGCATGTCAATATCCATGGATCACTGGATCTTTAGTAAGTTGTAAGGAACACTATTGAGTCCAACATTTAGTTTAAATTGATAAAATTGTTCGTTTTAGTTGCATTTTCGCAGTTTCCCCTATTAAATACAGTCACGCAGCAGATCTTTTGCCACTCAGTCAGGCTGAGGGGGGTTGTTCCGGCGGGAAAGTGACGTCAATGCATTCCCTCTATAAATAGAGGGAGCAAACAAAGTAGGTAACAAAGACAGGTTGGGCAAATTAACCAATAATCAGATAACAAGATGGGAGGGGCTAAACAATCAACTGGAGAGCACATGGCACAAGGAAACAAACACAAGCCATGTGCTCACAAACATGACAAAAACACAAGCACATGGCCAGTAAAGGCAAAACATTATCTAAAAACTACAAAATCGTACATACATGCTGCTGACATATTATTGTAGCAGAGTTTGTGCTGAATACAGTGTAATAATACTTTAGCCTTGAAAATGTCACAAGTAACAGAAAAAAGCACACATGTCAGAACACCTCCAGGACCCAGAAAACAGCTTAGACCCCTAAGGGTTAATGGATGTCCAATTTAGGGTGCTCACGAACACCCCCTTTCTGCTTGATATTAGCAGTCGATGCGCACTTTTACCAACCTCGATTTCTTACCAACAGTCAAAAGAGACATTACATCATGAAAGTGCAGACTTGGAGAAAGACTGCGAGTGTTTATGGAGCCATTTGGGACTGGGCCTTCCACTCTGCTCACATACTTTGGCCTAGACTGCAGTGAACGATTGATTAAGCCAATCAGCTTAGAGGTAGGGAATAAACTTATATAATTTCCCATTCGTATATCCCTGCAGGTGGTACCAGGGACTTAAGCTGCACATATGCTCAGTCTGGAACCGGAACTCAAGAACAGTGTCTTTCAAGGGATTCAGATAGGCATAAAATGAAAGCTTCACACTAGTTCTTTCCTGGAAGGTGTACTCTCCCCTTTTTTGTCTGTCTATCGCTTTCATGTTTTTTACCCCTCACTTCTGTCCCTGGCAGAGCATTTGGAAGCTGAACTGTGAGTTTGTTGCTTTGATTTTCTCAGTGTGCAAGCCTTGCCCACAAACAGCCTTCTGCTGTGCTCACAAACACACACACACACATGAATAAATAGAGCACCAAACCACTGAAATTGCTCAAATGTTTAAACCTATGTGAATTTATTCATGGTCGACTCCGCTGTGTGAACAGCTTTAGGCCAATGAAAAACGGCTTTGCTTCAGTGCCTGAAAGTGGAGCATGTCAATATATAAAAATCTTTACATCACTCTTAATATCTCATCTTTTGATTATACTTGTAAAAGCGTACACAAACACATACAGTCCACATGTATTTATAATAAGGTCCTTAGTACGCACAGATAGCCTCATAAATCATTTAATTGTTATATAAATCATTGTGATGGTGTGTATGCAGGGGTGTAGCAATCATCTGAAGGGGATATGCACAATATGCACCAAAACTCGCTTATGGCTTGTTATCTATTTGTACCTTAGTTTTATGCAATAAATACTGATATAAATTATAGTTAGAGTATAGACTACAGTTTAAAGTAGTTGAAATAGTTTTTATTAAATTATACTTGTATAGTAAAAATGACTGTATTACATTATACACTACTGTTCACACTTTTTGGGTTTGTGAAAGAAGTCTTTTCTGCTCACATTAGATCAAAAATACAGTAATAAAAAAAGTAATATTCAAAGTCCCTTTAAAATGGATTTTTCAATTTTCCTTGAGCTTTTGACATATTAAAAGGTAATCAGAATCCTATAGGTTTCAAAATTGAAAACTTCCTTGTTAGTCCAAAAACAGCTTTTGATCAAGGCCAGAGCATGACTTTAGACTAGGCTTTTCCTGAAACTGCCAAATAGCACCAGGGATTGTTTGCGCCAGAACACGCCTCCTCTTTTCGCTGACCCGAGTTCATTCCCTAATTTACCGACATGCGTCTGTGGAGGGAAAAGTCCGCTGTGCGTCAGGTGCAAAATAGGAATGATACAGTACAATGCGTCAGTGTATAAAGTCAATTGCCCTGGGTGCAAGAGAGGGCTCAACATGTCTTTACTGTCATTTTCAACTTATCAATTTAATGCATCCTCGCTGAATGTAAGTTGGTTTTGTTTTTAATTTGAATGATAGTATTAATTGAGAAATAAACATAAAAAACATTATAAAATAACATCCTCTAATCTCCACAGATCTCTGTGTAAAAATATGAATGGTTTTAATAGGCAGTAATCTGACAACCATGTCCAGTGAAATGTAATGTCTACAATAATTCAGATTATCCACATTTGTTAGCTGAAAAACACAACATGCACATTGCCTGATGAGAAATGCAGGGGACAAATTTTAAGGTGTAGAATGACACATCCCTCATACATATTTTACCTTCTAAATAACTTTTCACATGGGGTCTCATGCATTTTGTGCTCCGTTTTTTTCTATTTCAGTGCAACAGGCGTCCTGCATGGAGGACATGAGGAACGAATTAAACGCAACCAGGAAAAGGATGAATAAAAAGAGAGAATAAATCAGGTGAGTTTTTGGATGCGTCTCAGTCTCCTCTGAAGAGAGTGTTTTCCAAAGAATCAGCCATTCTTTTCATTGTTAAAATTGCTCCAGTGTACTTAAACGATAGATATAGATAGATATCAATAGATATCAATAGATATTCCCTGAATACACTGACAAAGCTATAACTGAGGGGCGAGTTCAAGTTTAAATGTTTGGAGACAGACAATTCTGTTTATACTGTTTTTAATATTTCTTGATAATCTTTATGTTCATGAAAGTGAAACGAAAATGCAATATGCAAACTTTCAATTTGAGTTAAATATTAGTCAGAGGAAGATTTCATATACCTTCCTTTTTTATTTGTATTTTTTGTTTATTTATGTTTGTTTCTTAAATTTTGTAGTGATTTTTATTATTAATAATGTATTTGTTATATTAGGTCATAACAGGTTGTGCGTGTTGTGGTTTCACAAATGCTTAGCTGCATACCTCGGTTGTAACAAGTGGTTATTTCAGTGAAAGTTGCTCTTCTGTCAGCTTGAATCAGTCGGCTCATTCTCCTCTGACCATCAACAAGGCATTTTCGCCCACAGGGCTGCCGCATACTGGATGTTTTTCCCTTTTCACACCATTCTTTGTAAACCCTAGAAATGGTTGTGCATGAAAATCCCAGTAACTGAGCAGATTGTGAAATACTCAGACCGGCTCGTCTGGCACCAACAACCATGTCACCTTTCTTTCCCATTCTGACATTCAGTTTGGAGTTCAGGAGATTGTCTTGACCAGGACCACACCCTTAAATGCATTGAAGCAACTGTCATGTGATTGGTTGATTAGATAATTGCATTAATGAGAAATTGTACAGGTGTTCCTAATAATCCTTTAGGTGAGTGTGTATATGTATATATTCCAAATGGTAGAAATATGTGTTTATCCACTTTTACAGTATCTGATATCACACAAATATTACATCAGAAGTGATGTTGGAATATTATCAATTAAAATGTGTTGTACAGCAATGAGTTGTACAGCAATGAGGTTTCCAAGAGCAGATGTTCCTATGTCCGTGATCATTGATCTTCTATAAATTGGGTAATGTGGGGAAACGTACAGGCTCTAGTGTTATGACTGCCTGTGAAACTCTAAAATTTGGTGGCAGAGCAGCTGTTTTGCCAAAGGAATTGATCAGACGACTGCGAACCTAAATGTGCTGAACCTACACTGCCTCCCACACACACAGTCTTATTAGAGAAAGAATATCTCACATCTACCTGATGTAAGCCGAAGCACACTGAACGCGATTTTTAATTAACTGCTAACCAAACACACACACACACACACACACACACACACACACACACACACACACACACACACACACACACACACACACACACACACACACACACACACACACACACACACACACACACACACACAAACCTGAGGGTTAAATTGACCCAGAATGTTCCATAACAGCATTCCAGTACCTTTGACTGAAAACAAGGAAACAAACTGGCTGTTTGTTTGTCAATCCATTCCAAATCCTGCTTGTTTTTATTTGATCCTTACTAGAAAAAAAAAATAAAAATCTGGCAAATATATGCATACAGAACTCACAGAAGGATGTCAGCAGCACTAATTTATTTAAAGGTGCCATCTGGAACTAAAAATCAAAAAATATTCCATATTCCATAACAGATGGGGGCAGTATACCTCCAGAAAATGTGTTGTGCCGCTGCCGCACGCACTCACGTCTTCAAACAACACAAACGAGCGCTGTTTTGCTCTCTTTCTCTGCATATTATTCAAATCATTTGACACGATAGTAAAAGGTCGGAAGACCGCAGTTTCACATGGAGCATTTGGAGATTTCTAGAGATCAGAGACTAAATGAACAACATCTCAACACTAAATGATGAAGACCGACTCATAGACGCCTGTCTCAAAAACAAGCTGTTGCATTTCGACGATATGGGAAAATAAAAGCCTGCAGGCTATTATTTTAAGTTTATGGTATTCGTTTTGTTCATATTACACTTTTATTGTTAGTTTGAATTAATTTGACTGACAGCATTCGCTGCTGCCAGCTCTCATGAATTCACCGTGAGACACATGCAATTAACACTTAGCAAGCAGGTTAGTTAAGCTCTCAGATTCTGTCAATTTTATTATGCAATTCAAACAATAAATACCGTTTTGGCGCTTGTACATGTTACACCACAGATCCCTAGCGCACGTGAACCGATCATCTCTACTAGCTAACTGCTAATGGAAAAAGAACACGAACACTGTTGAAAGATACAGTATGCTACAACTTACCAAAATGTATTCCTCATGCATAATGTCAACCAATCATTTTTTGAACTCTTCCCTGAACTGAAATGTAGTAGTGGGCTGTATTTCCACACGACTGACATCAGGTTTAAGTACACACAAGCCGGCGCGAGCGCGACTCACTCGTGTACTGCAGTTTGGCTGGTGGTAACGTTGCCCGGCCGCATACCGCCTCCCATGGCCGGAACTGGTATTACGACACCTGCCGGGCCGGGGCTAGTAATTTAGCATGCTAATTTAGGTTTATATCTCGGCAGCACTATAACTTGCCAGTTTTTTAATTACATCATTGCACTTATTTCTTCTCATTCTTTTGATGCGTGTAGCTCATTTTTTGGATATTTTTACCTCAATTATTACATATGCCACCTTTAATAGCAGCACCCCAAATTTTAATTATTTCTATAATATATTTATTAGGGCAATCTATGTAATATAAAAATTTACTGCAATGCAATCAACATTAGAATGATTTCTGAAGGATCAGTTGACAATGAAGATTGCCATCACATGAACAAATTAGCTACATTTTAAAAAGCAGATATTTAATATTATTTCACAATTTCACAATTTCTACTATATTTTAATTAAGTAAATAATTCTATAAGAATTTATATATATATATATATATATATATTAGGGCTGTGAAACGATTAATCGTGATTAATCACTCCAAATAAAAGTTTGTGTTCACATAATATATGTGTGTGTAGTGTGTATAATTATTTTGTATATATAAATACACACATATGCATGCATATATTTAAGAAAAATGTGTTATTAATATATCAAATATTTATATTTATATATAATATTAATTTTGTATAAATATATATAAAGTTTATACATGCAAATATTTCATATATATTATATTCAAAATAATTATACACACTACACAAACATATATTATGTGAACACAAACAGCCCTAATATATATATATATATATATATATATATATATAAATTCTTATAGAATTATTTACTTAATTAAAATATAGTAAAATAAGACACAAAGAATTATTTTTAGATATTTGTCTGTGCACATCAGTAGTTCTGAGGAAGTCTCATGCTAACAGCTTCTATCAGCCTGTCGGCAGTCTGTCTCTAATAGAACTGGAGACTCGCGCTGGCATGGTAGGAAGCCCAGAGAACAGGATTAGAGATACAGGGGAAGTCACACTGTGAAGTCAGCTTCACTTCATTGTCTGAGATCAGACTAACCTTTGTGTTGCCGGGTCTTTGCTTTTACAGTCGCTATGACAGCGGCCTAACTGCAGCAAGGGATCCTAGGATGCTGTTTTGTGAGCTGTAGCAAAAGAATCGGTGGCTTTTAAGATGCCACTGTTATATTACATACACGCACACAGTCTTCCAACAATAGCTGCATGAATCCAAACACCACTGTCAGAGTAATATTATAAGGGAACGTATCTGCTTCTGTATCTAAAAATGATTCTGTGGTGCAGTCATAGACTAAAAAATATGGCCATAGTGTCCATGATGTCACTCTTAGGTTGTACCCAAAGTGGGTGGAGCTCATCTCTTTAAGATAAATAATAATAATAATTCTAAAATAATACTCATGCTCAATTTAAGCTTGTAGAAATTAAAACACAAACCTACTCAACTTTCTGAGACTGGTGTTTCCATCATGCGATTGGGCATAAATAATTAATAAGGTTGCATTTGTCACTGTTTTGTAGCTGTATTTACATGGTTTTATCATTACTTTTGTTGTTTAGTAATGTTTAGTAAGCTGTTTTGTGACATCTGGAGTTCACAAACAAAAATGATCCATCAATTGTTAGCATTATTGTGTATTGTTTGTGTACAAAGTATTGAGATCTCTTTATTTAGGAATTGGGTGGGTACCACATTACTTCTATTATGTGGATATGTCTACACAATATATACTGTATTACTTGCTTAGATGTTCTAAGTAAAGCATAAAAGTATGAGAACAAAGTCTTGTCAAGTAAACTTCAGTCTTGCTAAGTAGAAATTGATCAACTAACTTTAACTGGCCAAGTTTTCTTTGATAATTTTACTTAACTAAGTTAAGTAGAATTTACTTAATTTCATTAGAGAAGTTTACTTTAAAAGACATTTACTTTAAGAAATCTGCGCAAAAAACTTTTACGTATTGTATTTTAGGTTTATGATTTGTTTGATTTCCCATCGTGATCTTTATCTACAACTATTATCCTAGTTAAATAATTTATAAATTATTTCTTTGATTATTTGCTGTCTTTCAAAAAGTATTTAAATTAAATACATATTTTATATGAAAGAAAGGAAAGCTCGAACATTGTAATATGTTTACAAAGAGTATTAAAATTGAATGGTTTTTAAAGAAGAAACACATTTTAAAAGCACATTTAAAAGGTATGCAATTGAGTCAAATCTACAAAAAGGTACATGTACACGCACATAACTACTTTATTTAGCATGAACTAAGAATGAACACTACTTCTACAGTATTTATTAATCTTAGTTGATGTTAATTTCAACATTTACTAATACATTAATAATTATGCTGTATTTATTAAAATTAGTTTTACAACACATAACCAAATACCAACAAAAACACAGTGCCAAAAACAAACATTTTGTTTCATGTTTAAATGTCTTTAATTCAAGAAGTGTTAAAAATATCTTAATGCCATTTTAGATTATTGCTCTTATGAAACTTTTCTTTTGGAGTCTTCATTTTTAGGCCTCATATAGTTCAATCTCATAAATATTGGGATGTCAATGCAGTAACACGTTACGGTACTGCATATTTTTTATACTCTTGGTAGCATCAGAAGCTGTTAAAATGAACAAAATCCCATCTTCCAAATATCTCTAAAACTGAATAAAAAAATAGATTCTTATAAATACATGTTTGAGTGCAAGTTAATGTGCCTCAACTTGACAATTTCAGTGGATTTTTGGCTCTCATATGTATGTTTTCTGCAATTCTTCTGATAGAGGGAAACAAGATGCAATTCTAGTTGAAACATTATTCATTCTTCGGACATTCCTCTTTAAATGCAATATGTATCAGCTGTGTGCAAAGTGAACCACGTTTGGTTTTCAATCACTGAAAATGGGTCAAATTCAACAATTTGAACATGGAGCTGCTTTTAGATCCGATATCAATGGGACTGAACTATATAGGGCCTTGAAAATGAAGATTTCAAAAGAAAAGTTTAAAGAACGATAATCTTGAAGGATATTAAGATGTCTTTTAAAGTTTCAGGCATGCAAACTTTAATACTGTATATGGTACTCATGTTTTATGCAATTGAGCTGATTAAAAAAAATGAGATTCCTAGTTTTAACATAACTTGTTCTTAGATATTCCTCTTTAAAAGAAATTTTTTTTTTAGCTTTGTGGAAAGTGACCCACATTTGGTTTTTGACCACTGAAAATGTGTACAAATTGCCAATATACTCACGGATCCACATTAAGATCTTCATATCGCAAGGATTGAATCATCGAGGGCCTTTAAAATTAATACACCAAAAGAAAAGTTTGTTAAGAAGTATCTAAAAGGTTTAGATTTAAAGTTTTAACTTTAAAACTTCTTGAGTTAAAGGTAGGCAAACTTGAGACAGTGCTTTTTGCCATTTTTGAACTTTCATCATTGGTATATAATGCAACTAAGATTGTTAAAGTCAACAGATTTTACTAATAGACCTACCAATCTCTGTGTAAAAACAAAATAATGATGCTGCCATCTTTCTAAAGTCATTTATACACCCCTCTAATTTGTCTCCAAATCTCAGGTGGAAATTGTCATTTTGACCCCCTTATAGTGGATTACTCAGTAAATGCACGACATTTAATATTTTGACTTTCGTCACTGTTTGTCTTTCTACAGAATTTGAGCAAGGGAAGTTTCCAAAATTTGGTTGATTTGACCATGGAATGACCCTGCACACTTGCAAAGGTTTATTATATTCACATGAAGCTCATTTGAAAATTTGTATAATACTGTAAATTATATAGATATGTATTCCGTTTCAAATAAGCCTACATCATACACTTATGCACGGAACCACTGTAGAATCACCTCTAGAACCACATCTAGAAAACCTCTGTAGTAAACACGGAGATGTTAGTCCCATCTCAATCGGTTGGTGAAATCACAGACATACTGTAGGGTGACAAGAGAACAAGTAGAGCTATAATCTCCTTTTGCCCTTTGGTTCACGTGGACCAGTCAAACATCAACATGACTACCAAAGACATGGAATCATCACAGGACCTGAAAACTGATCTGTAGGTATTAAACACTTTGCAGCTCACACCATTATTCAGAGTGGTTTTCTGTAGTCGGATCTCTAAAGGCCGAGCGCTGGCCTTCCTGCCAGAAAAACAGATTTGGTGCCTGGAGCTTTTTGATGTTAAAAGTATCAAACTCCCTAAGCTCGACTCGAACTGAAGCTCTTTTTAAAGAGCTGTAATATGCACCGAATCCAGCGCAGTGAGAAACGATGCACATATGATGCACAGACTATGCTCTGGGAACTGGGGCTGGAGTTTAAGAAGAAAGGAAGAGTATTCAGAGCACCACGTTCGGAATATCAATTGGTCTAGCGGGGTTAATGTTTAACACCAGTGCCAAGGAAAATTCAATTGCTTCCACAAACTGGGTGATATTTGAAAAGGAGCCTCGAGGACGACTTCAAAGAGCACCAGCTCAGCAGTGTATCCACGGATACCGAGTCAATGGGAGTGAATGAGAGGGATGAAGACATGGTAATTTAGATAGATTATTATTTTGTGTGCATGCATGCATGCTTCATTAGTGCTATATTTTGTGCGGGAAGGACGTTGTCAGGATCTTAGAATGGGGAAAAATGGAAGAGTAAATGATTTTGTGCCTTGACGGCATCTGTAGAGAAGTCATTAAAATAAAATGACTAAATAAAAAGCCCAAGTTAAATGCACTTACTACTGACCACTTAAATGGTTGCTTAATAATTATAATTATCCAATATGGTGTCATATGTACCACTTGGAACAATGCATTATTCAAATAAATGTTAATGACTTGTTTTCATGATTTAAATTATAAATAATCCAAGAAAATGTGGCAGTGTTTTAGACGGCAAGGCCTCTTGGCTTTAAGCATTTCAGTCCATTAACCCAAAATAATTACCTCATTTGCGGAAAATGATTGGTAGTTTCTTTTCTCGCCATGTTACAGGGTGTTATCTGGGTTATGAAATGATTCTTTTCTCTGCAATGGTGGCAATCGTGAAGCACAAAAACTTTCAGGAGTCAATGCAAACAAGTTAAACTCATCAAAGTCAGTGTGTCTCTGCTAATTTGCTGTTTTGAGTTGTTTGGCAATTACAAACGCATCTCTCTGCTGTGTTTTCAACAATGGAATTAAAAACTCATTTACCATTTTTTCATGAACTCTTGATTTCACACCTCATTGCAGAGACTTGTGAAGCTCATTAAGGCTAAATCGCTATTCAGCGATAAAAGCATTGTGGTGCTCCCTGATACTTTCCCTCTGCAGTGCAACCTGGGAAGGGAAGGTGCCGAACTGACATCAATTATCAACTGCATGTGGTTCATTAAGACTGTGTGAGGAAATAAACACATTTTCTTACTCTAACTGACCCTTTATTGCCATAAATGAATGAGTTTTGTTTATCTTTATAAAGTAATTCATGTTTCATGGATTCTAGCTTTTTAATTTTTTATAAACAGTGTACCAGTTTTTGTATCGAAAAGCTGTTACTAGAAGCAGGTTATCTGGTGTTCAATATAAATTGAATGTAATTACATAGACCTTCATAGCTGTCACAGCTGTTTGCACATGTTGTCAGTCCTGTTTGATCAATGTCCCTACATGGGGCTCTTAATTAAATTTCAGCACACTAGTCAGACCTGCTTTAGGTTATACTAAGATAAAATGATGGCCATGCAGTATTCAGACACTTGGCCAAATACTCATCAGGTTATGAAACAAAGAAAACAGGCTGAAATGCTCTAGACAAGTGGTTTGACATATGTATTTTGTTTCCAAATTGCACGTTTGAAAAACGTACTCGGTTACTTGGTTTTCTCTAGAGAGGGAACGAGTATTGCGTAAGTTTAGCTTATACCACGGGTAAAGTCATCTTTTCTCAAGATATTGAAAGGAAAAATTATCCTTGTTTTGTATTCTTTGTCAATGCAGTGCAGCAGCTAGCAGACTTAGAGCAGCTGTCTAGCGTGCTCATTGGCTGCTCTGCGGCAACTGCAGCAGCCTACCACTGAGCCTGGCGTGATGTCACGCCTAAAGGTGGCAAGTCGTGCCCACTGGCTTACGCTTGCACTGGCCAGCGTTGAAACTGGCAGTTGAAATCCTCTCTGATACGACTCCGAAACGACCGGAAGTCATTCATTTCCTATGGATATTCGCAGACCGCATGTGAATGGGTCCGAAATGGGTTCGGCCGAGTGCGGTGCGAAGAAAATCGTGTCCGTTGGAACGCATCCGAATGCGTTCAAAAAATTGAACTCTTGCGAAAATCTACGGACGGTTCCTATACTCGACAATTCCAGCGGAAGTTGAGCGTTGCTATGGTACTCAAATTGTAAACAAACCTGAATTCTTAACTTTTAACAAAATTTGTAACAATGCCATGTCATTTTTTTATTTTCATGACTTTCTAACGTTGTTAGGGCAGTTAGGGCCAATCTCATTTCTCTGCCATACCTCTAGTGGAATGAGCCCTTATGTCCAGAGACTCTTAAGCAGCAGCAATAGCGTCCACTATCCATGTGGATAGGGACTGTTTCGAGGTGGCGAGACCCTTGGCGCGGCCACCAAACAAAGCGAAAGCTGTTCAGATCAATTGAAAGGGGCGGAGCGCGTAATGTCGCTGCTCTCGCTGTCGGATGCTGGCAGAGCCGACAGAGAAATAACCTGTGCTCTGAAGGGAGTGCCAATCACCTTCGGGACATAGCCATGTCTTGGTTTGAGGACGACCTTTGAGTAATTCGGGCCAAACTCAAGACATGCGGCGCTAACGGAAAGCCCGTGTAAGTCCCCCACACTGATGACAGAGCCAAAAGAAAAATGGTTTTGAGCGAGAAGTATTTTAGATCCGCAGAATCTAGTGGTTCGAAGGGATACATAGGGCCTCTGGGACCACGGAAAGATCCTAAATAGGAACCAAAGGTGGGCGTGGTGGGTTCATCCTTCTGGCTCCTCTCAGGACAACACATTCTCCCTCCAAGACGTCATCTAACTGACGCTTTTGACCATACGTCAACATCCGACGTTTTAGGGTACCCTTTAATGTCAGTTAGATGACGATCCTAGGGCGTCATCTAACTGAGGCTTTACCTTTAGCTGGTTTAGGTCTGGGGTAGGGTTAGGATTAGATAGCGTCATCTAACTGACGTTAAAGGGTACACTAAGACGTTGGATGTTGACGTATGGTCAAAAGCGTCAGTTAGATGATGTCTTGGGATGAGAATGGGATGCTCAGGAAGTTTCTAGACTTTTTATAAGTTTATTGTTATGATAATATGTTTTCACCATCTGAGACAATCAAACTACATACATTCTCTATTCATTGGAGCTTTTCATGTGCAAAGGCTTTGTATTAGAACAATTCTGCTTTGGGCATTTCAACTGCACTTTGTTCTTCGCTATGGCAGACTAGTCATAAGAATTCAAATAGATTTGTATTTTTGAACATTTGCAGCTTTCGAAAAAGGTTGCACCATCTACCTCATCCTATTTATTCTTCTCTCTTCAGCCTCTGCATATATGTATGTGTTAAAGAACGGGAGCACAAGAAAGTGTGTGCGTGTGTGTCTGTCAGTTTGCTTCCTTGGGTTTTATGGGGCATTTGGATGCCATGATGAAAGCTATAGCCACGGGGACAGACTGAGAGGTGAACAGTACAAACGGGGTAATGATGTCACGAGAGCTGCTTTGAAACCCAACAGCCATGGGAAACAAAAGACTATAGCTGTGTCTGAAACCGCTCACTCGTTCACTCATTCACTAATCCCATATAGTGTATGGCATTTGAGTGCACTATATCTGCAAGGAGTGAAGGAGATGAAGTGAGTGAATTCGGACGCTGACGTTTACACTGTGCGTCGGAGAGTTGGAGCTGTCGCAGAAAAGGCTTCGTCACACATACTGATAAAACTCCTTTTATCTTACATTACCTACTTTATAAAATAATATTAACAACAATAACAATCATAATGACTTTATTTTGTAATTATACCTCCGTGCCAGCTTTGTAGTTTCATCGACTGAAATTGTACATTAACTCTCACGTTCACAGATGACGTGTCGTCGAGCGCCCTCCGGCGACCGTTATTATGTTCAAAACGACGATTAACGGACATTTTTCAAATCCTCCACTGGATGTAATGTAATCTCTGGTTTAAACTTGCTCGCGCCGAACTTTCATGCGCGCTCAGTTCTCTCCGCATTGGATTGTGGGAAATAGGGCTTCAGCGAGTGTACATCGAATGTACACTCGAATTCAGAGAGGATTGTGGGTAAAAGTAGTGAATGAATGTAGGGAATGATGTCGTTCACTCAGAATTCGGACACCACTACAAAATGGCCGACACCCGATATAGTGCACTATTTAGTGGATAGGGAGCGATTTCAGACACAGCTTATGACACCCTCCTCTCTTTCTCTATTCCCCAACGCATCCATCCATCTCTTACCTCTCCTGTCCGTCATCCCTTTCTCCTTATTTTCGGTCTCTGTCTTTATTCTCTGCAGAGAAGCTTGTGTCATACACAGGGCACAGTGGCTTTCCGAAGTGTCATAACACGTTAACAGTCCTGCCACTCAAGCTCCTCCTGCAGAGACCAAGCAGAGGCCAAAAGCTCTGGTTATATCACTGCAACAAAGGGACCTAATAGAAAACATATCCTTCTTTTATAGCTGTGATTCTCAGTGGGCTTTCCTTCAGGAACTAAACACATTTTTTTAATTTACGAAAGCAATGAAATATGAGAGAATGTGAGTGTGAAAGCCTCTTGGAGAATATGTTTGTGTTTGTTCCTGTTTTGCAGATCTGATTGTATTCACACATGAAATCTAGAGCAGCTGTTTGCTCAATAGTGTTTCGCGTTCGGCTTCTGTTTAATCACACAGTAAATCAGCAGAAAAGCAGAGGGATTTTTTTTAAAGCCAGTCTGTGGGAATTAAAGGAACACTTCACTAAAAAAATGGACATTCTGTCATGTGCTTGTGTCGTGTGTTCCAAAGCTGTACGATTTCTTTTCTTCCATGGAATGCAAAAACACAACGGACAGTGTGGTATTTTCTGTCTATCGAAAGTGACAAAAAATGCCCCATAAAAAACTCCACTTGACTCATACTCTATATTTCAAGTCTTCTGAAGGCATTGAGTGAAGAACAGACTGAAATTTAACTCTCATCCTCTCCATACATTCTTTAACAAATCCATCCATCCATGGGTGAAAATAACCCAGACCAATAGACCCCTTTTGCGCCGACGTCACAGTTACGTCACGGTGCTAGCTGGAGGCAAAACAAAGTGAAAACTGGAGGCGGCCAATACAAAACAGCACAGATTCGGCTACATAATAAGGAGCTTAAATAATTGTTACTATTATTAAATGTCATCTCGTTGTGTTGTTTGGTGCAAGAATTGATGAAAAATGAATAAGCTGTATCTGGAACTTTTATTTCTAGAAAATATTTACATAATTAAAATCGCACTGTAATGTCACTCTTTACATTGTCGTCGTCTCGGCGCTGGCTCGGCAGAACTGCGGATCGTACACACAAATCTTGTACAGGACCATATAGGCATCTAAAGATTTATATGCCCTCAGTTTCTATTTACGATCGGTTTCTCTATAAGGTAGGTGTAGAAGTCAGGCCACTCAACCGAGGTAACGTAACGTTAATCCTGTCAGATCGTCCATGCATTGAGTGAGCGTGTAGGCGGCTACAGGTCGGCCAATCTGGTTCTGTCCGTTAAAAATAACTTTTGGAAATAACAATCGTGGTCCTGGACACTGAGTGACCTTACACATTAAGATAATATTGGATTTTCTCCAGTCATTGTTAAAAAACAAGCTAACAATCCTTGCTAACTAGCGTTAGTGAAGCGGCCAGAGGGATCTTTCTGCCTCCACCTAAGCTCCGCCCACAAAAAAACGTCACCATGTTTACCAACTGTAAAAGGGTCTATACAATTTTCATAAAATCAAGACCTAAGATAATTTTGGATGAGGAGAAATAAAATGAGGATCAATACGGGTGTTGCATTTCCTAGCACTCTTTAACAAGTCCGGTGAATGACAGTGTAATTAACTGAAGTTTGTTTTATTCCTTAATAGTAAGTCAGCTGTGTTACCCAACCAACCCATCGAAAAATAAAGTTACATGTATGAGTAGTAATTTAACATTAAACAATACGTTACTTGTATCTAATTCATTAGAATGAAATAAAATCATGTGATCAAATGCAACGGTTATAAAACTTTATTTTATTACCTCATCCATGAATATGTTTTGTGATTTTGGATTGATCAACCCTTCTTATTAATTTCCATTGGCAGTGGGGGTGAAGATAACTCCCATCATTCCTCACTCCTTTACATCATCAAGCTACAGCTTTGTTATTGTTTTCAATATGCGACCTCTAGCTGCGAAAATTACATACTGTGCTTTTATAATAATATATTCACCTGGATGAAGCGACGGCAGTCAGATTGAGCCAGAACGACCCAGCTTACTGGTGGTGTGGAGACTGATGAAGCTAATCATTATATATAGGGATGACTAGGAAGCCATGATGATGGACAGAGGCCAATGGGCAAATTGGGATTTTTAATGACCACAGAGAGGCATGACCTCGGTTTATGGTCTCATGATCCTTTAAATCTATTTCAGTTTATAATATGATGCCTCACACACATTTAAACCCCCATAGCTTGATATTCAAAAGCAGCTCTTTCATTAGAGTCTTTTAACATTTAAAAACGTTGAGCTTTTTCCCCTTATTTTTAATCTACTACTGGAGATGAAATATTTCCCGACACATCTGCCCTCCTCGTGTCAAAAGAGCACAGGGAGTTCAGTCTATTAACCTAGTTTTAAAAGTTAAACTGACCTAATAGACTGAGGAGCTGGTACAGTATTAGAAGGAAACCACACAGACTAATGTCACATCAGATTATTCACCTTTTGACCTGAACATGCTAAGCTTCTGCTAATGCTAAATCCCCACAATTGGATTTGTATTGTGTGGATTGTGTTGTTTTATTGATTTGTTGTTGTTGTTGTTGTTTGTTATTTTGTTTCCACCTTCTACTTCCTGTTTTTCCATTTCCATTTTCATAATTGTAGTTTTAGCTTTCCTGGGAATTAGTAGCTCAACTGCTTATGCAATTTCACATTAATTCAGGCTAACACATGTTAGATGTTCTCCTGCGAGGATGACGTTATGTGTCTCCTGCCGTGATCTAAATGAAAAATACATCAAGATAATCTAGAAAGACACCATGCATCTTTTCTGGGAAATAATATGCAAAGTAAAATGATGTGTAATTTGCTGCATACAGTATATAGAGTATATACAGTATATATATATATATATATATATATATATATATACAGCAAAGGTGATATGGCATGTTGGAGTTGCTTATTTTGTTGTGACAGCACAGCCTGTAGCCATTTTGGGGGGTCTGGAGCAGCTGATGCTCCGAGGTGGACCTCTGGCTCACTCACATCCATGTTGTAGTACATTTTAGTTGTATCTGGTGCGTAGATTTTCGCCAGCTTAATGATCTTACCATAAAGGACGCATATCCCCTACCAAAAATAGAGGAATGCCTGGATGTGCTGGATGGTGCAAAGACATTCTCAACACTTGACCTTCAGTCAGGATATTGGCAGATTGAAATGAATTGAAAAGACAGATCCAAGACTGCTTTTGTGACGAGGTATGGACTATATGAATACACCAGAATGCCATTTGGTTTGTGTAACGCACCCAGCACATTCTAGAGGGCTGTTGAGTTGGTTCTATGAGGATTGCAGTGGGACACCTTACTGATCTACCTTGATGACATAATCATTTTTGGTGGAGATGTGGAATAGTGTATGGAGCACCTTGCAGAGGTTTTTCAGAGGTTGCAGGAATATGGACTAAAGCTGAAACCCTCGAAATGTCACCTGCTAAGAGATGAGGTCCTGATTCTTGGTCACGTTGTGAGTGGCGAAGGAATTAAGACCAATCCAGCCCTCATTAATGACGTTAGGAACAGGAAGACCCCAACCAGTGACCAGGAGCTCCAGTCTTTCCTTGGTCTGTGCAACTATTACAGGAGCTTTGTTGCCAAGTTTGCTGAGATCACCAAACCCTTGACGATGCTACTCAAGAAAGCGACTCTGCGGAGCTAAAAAAAAGGGGGGGGGGGGTGTTATAGTGTTATCGTGTCACATGTATACGTAATGTGTTCTTATTAGCCAATCAGATGTGGCTACGTCATTACGTAGGGAGTAATTCACTGCTTGTTTACGTTTAGCGTCAGCTTGCTCGCAGGCTCCGGTGCAGATGGTTGAATATAAACCCATCAGCGCTGGGCAAGAGCATAAAAACAAAGTTGATGTAAGGAAGTTGTGTCTGGATAAGTTAAAGGGTAACTAAACCCCTGGTCAGAGCCTGACTCCACCCACTGGCAATATTTGAAAAATGCTGAAAAAGTGGGCGGACCCCATCGGAGATAGAGGGGAAGAAATAGATGCTAAAACACTCTATCCTGATTGTTTTCAATAGTCACAATTCCAACTCCTGACTGGTTTTGACGAAACAAGCTGGTTTTTATACTGCCAAAGGACGTAGCTCGTACCAAGAGCATGGTGAGCTGAAACCTGCATACGTCACGAAGTGCGGAACATCTAATAGGAAAATTCAACTGCAGTAGCCACCGTTCAACCTGAAGAGGGCAGCACTAAGACGTTTTTACACCATATATTGTAGAAATAAAACACTTTATAAACAAATGTCAAAAAAGTTACTCGAATCAGTGACTGGTATTAATAAAAATCCATTCTTACAGATCATTATCTAAAAAAAGTTGGTTTAGGGTTTAGTTACTCTTTAAGTAAAGTTCCTGAAACGGACTCTCTTTGTTGTGTGCTTCTCTTCACGCCTCCACGGACCATTTATCCAGCTTAAAGCTACAATACCTAAGATTTTATGCCGCTAGCGGGCGCTACATTTAAAACAACAACAACGGCTTTGCTTGATGACGCCGTGGAGGAATGCGGAATGATGGGAACTGTTGTTTTCAATTCCACCGTGGATAAATCATAGAGAGTATAAATCAGTCAGACGGGAATCGAAAATTAGTTGTCATGGATGAGGTAAAGTTCGATTTCTATAACTGTTGCGTTTAATGACATGCTTGTTTTTCATTAAACTGAAATAACCGCAAAAAAATTAAGGTTTAAAAGTAAATTAGTTATCACAGATGTTGGGGAGAGCCGGGACGGTTGAAACACTTTTCAGATAAACGTCGTTTTCTAAGATACAGCCAACAGTTCACATTCCGAGAAGTATTCGCGGTGAATGTTACCTTACGATTTTTCGCATCATATGCATAGACAACAAGACATTCTAACAATAATCCTAATTGTTTTGCATGGTTTACTGACATGAAATTTGAATACAGAACACGGTGTTACTCACCTGTCAAGTAAAACACATTCAAATTCGTCGTCTCTTTCTAGTTAGAGTTTTTCACAAAGTTCTCTCCATTTTGGAAATGCCACACCGATGTTGAGCTGGTTTTATTTCTCTTGTCCCAAATTCTTCTTGGGTCGTCTGGTTGACCTGTTCGTTGACGTTTGCGTTTATGAGACTTGTCTTTGTAAACAGAACCAGGTGCAATCGCTAAAGATTAATTGTGCTCCATTCCATAACAAATGCGCGAAACAAGCTGACGTTTGTTGCTTGATAAACGCTAACGCACAACTACAACTTCCGCATTTGTCCAGGACTACACGCAGTACGAACGGAAACCTAGGTAACGCAGATATGACGTGATTTACTGGCGACTCCCAGCTCACCCCTGCTCACATGCCCCGTTTCCTTGGTTAAAATCTCAATTTTCTCGCGATTTAAACATTGTTTGAAACATTTGGAATATTGTAAGTTATCATCTTAACTAAATATATAACACTGGCCTTGTGATTTTGGGATATTTTAATGCAAAAATCTTAGGTATTCCACCTTTAACATGAGAAAGCACAACAATAAACTTATAGTTGAGCCACTGTAGTCACATGGAATATTTAAACATTTTCTTCATTGACTTTCTGGACCGTCCAGTTTCAATCCCTTAGGCAGCCTATGTAGCAGTGATCCACCTCTCAAATTTAATCAAAAATATCTTCATTTGTGTTCCAAAGATGAATGAAGGTCTTACGGGTTGGTACAGCATGGGGGTGAGTAATTAATGACTTAATTTTAATTTTTGGGTGAACTAACCGTTTAAATAAAGATCTACATTTCTCATTTTCTTTCATGGAGATAACATGGAAAATGTGCCATCCTTTAGTGGACGATTTTTGTCACATGGTGGAAAACAAACACTCATTAGTTCATTAAAATTTGCCATGTCCACTAGCTTTAATAGTGATTTTCACGCATTTTGTTATTACAAATTTAAGCAATTTTATTGTACTGAAGTATATTGGCAAGTGTAGGTTCACAAAGTCTCATGACATTAAGGGAACATTTAATTTTTTTATATCTAATTCAAAAAAAAAAATGTTAAATGAAAATAGCATCAGGGTCACTTTCTAAAGTATGCCTTCATGGGTGTGAATCACTCCATTTTCGCTGGAGGAAAACAACTGTGTGATGAGGGGTGAAAAAAATGAATTACAATGGATGGGAATTGGGAAACCGTCTTGTATTGCTGCCGCATCACATTATGTAAACTGTATTTATGATAAAAAACAAAACAAAAAAAACTTCACAGATGTAGGTGTCATGAAAATCTATCCATAAATGCACACACCTTGTCTTATGCTGCCGAGTAACGGTCTGTCCCGTTCATAAACGTGCAATGATAACAAAATCTAATTTAAAGGTCATAGTATGATGGAGTATGATATAGCATACCATGATAAAAATACACAAAACCATATTCATTTATAATTTAAAACCCTGGAAATGTCAATAATATCTTGACCACTGAACTGAAGTCGGGTAACTTTTTTTCCCCTTATGTTTTATTTATAAGAAATGTATGACAGACCTTCATTTGAACTCTCCTCTAATACCAGAAATGCTTTTCCACATTTTTTATTTTCATCTTGTTGTCCTTGGTTTGGTCTTTTTTTAAACATATTATTGAGGTGTATTCTGATTGGATGCCGAAAGGCTATGCCTTACATTATCTTCTGTGTGTTCATCTGAGGAAAATTGGGTTGTTTATAACAAACATTGCACTGTGTTTTTCAGAAAAATATGCCATTTATAGCATGAAATGTGCAGCCAGTTTAGCATGTCGTATGCAGTGTTTAGATGGTTGTTTATATTCTGTTGGGTGAAGTTTGTGTTGTGCCGGTCCCTTCGGCTGTATCTCTGCTTCACTAGTCAGTTTGATCCTGATGGTTTCCGTCAGCCCCATCAGCAGCCTGTTATTGCACTCTCAGCCAACTGTACATATCACCCACAAGACATTTCTAACACACACGCAAACAGAGATCTCACAAACACATGCTGCTGACACACACACACGCACATCCAAAACTATGACCGAACGTCCTCATTTATAATTCATACTATAGTCCAAATCATATAGCCATCTTTCCACAAATTGCCAATAGAACGTCCTCGTCTGAGACCCTTTCCCGCATGAAGCTCCTGCCATTCCCTATTAACCCTGTTACTGAAATGGCAACTTGCTTTTTCACACTAAGTATCACTTGCTCACCAACTCCTCATGAGTTCACGAGCACTGCGTTCTCTGTTGGGTGAGGCGATGAGGGGAAAAGGCTTGTTGCCATGGTGAGGAGAAAAACGACCATGTTCAATTTCCCCCATGAGATTATTTATAGTTGTCTTTATTGGGCTTTATTGAAAGGAAAAAAAGAAGATAGGGAGAGAAAATTGCTCACTGGTCAGAACAATATGTTGTTATGGAACAAAACGGATGGTAGGTCACAAAATGGAAGGGCACTTTTATTTAGTCACAGAACCAATTAGCGAGCAAGCCACTTTTTTGTTCAGGCGTAATGTGGTTTACACCTCCATGCTTGTGTGCATGGAGGTTTGTTGGTTGTGTTTCGTAAAAGATTGTTTATTTCTGTGAACAGGTTTTTGCTTTTGTGTTGTCTGCACTGCCATAATTATTTTTCATTTAAAGATTTTTTTTAGAATGTGGTTCTTAATGAGGTCCTATTATGCCCTTTCACAAAGTCTTGATTTTGTTTTCGAGGTGTACTAGAATATGTTTTCATGCTTGTTTGTTCAAAAATCATATTATAAATCACATTATTTTTCACATATTTTTTGGCATTATTTGCACCTCTCTCCCCAGTCAGGGGTGCGTTTCCCGAAAGCATCGTTAGCCAACTATGGTCGCAAGTTCCGTCGTTATCAGCATAGTTCAACGAGTCGGTGTTTTCCAAAACAATCGTTCCAACGAACATTCGCAAACAGCATCGCAAAGTTGTGTGGTTTGAACGACAGCTCTCGACCTGTGGTTTGATAGTTTCTATATTGCATCACATTTGAACGTAATAAATATTTATCTTGAGCAAAATATGCAAGCTAACATTCAGTACAACTGGTGCCTTTTATTTAGAATACATACAAATGTAATTTACGTCTTTTAGGTTTTCAAAAGATTGAGTGTGCATGTGCGAACGTGCTTTACTATGTAAGAATGAGTCAAATATTGAGTCTGGTAATAAAGCAAAATAACTGAGAACAATTAGAAATAGACACTTTGCGACAATGGGTTTCGGGAAACGGTCGTGACTAGCTAGTTGATTTCTCCAACGATGCATCGTACTATTGTTGTGAAGCTGCGAACTACATAGTTGTACGGGAAACGCACCCCTGGCTCGAACATGCTGTTTAGTTCTTGTTTTCGATAAAGCCCCTCCTTCCAAAATATGAAATGAGTTGTGATTGGTTAGCTGGTGTGTTGTTATTGGCACCGCTTAGCGCATGTTCAGGAAATGTCACGCCCCTTCATAACAACAAGTTCTGCTCTGATGTAAATAATTAAGTATGGCGTCAATTTCAAACCAATTCGAGTCTGATTCAGACCCCGCCAATGTTAACGAATAAGAGGATCGTGCAGAGGTGTGTTTGGTTAGCCGACTATGGTCGCAAGTTCCGTCGTTATCAGAGTCAGTGTTTCCCGAAACAATTGTTTCAACGAACATTCGCAAACAGCATCGCTGTTTGTGGTTTGAACGTTAGCGTTAATTGGATCTCAAACAGTTTCATTAAAAGTAGTTATTACTTCACCACATGCGAAACCAACGCGGTTGAACGATACTTTGTGACAGTGGGTTTCGGGAAACAGTCGTGACTAGCTAGTTGATTTCTCCAACAATGCATCGTACTATGGTAGTGAAGCAGCGAACTACATAGTTGTACGGGAAACGCACCCCTGAACAGATTTCAAGCACGGATTTCACAGGACTTTTCAAAGTGGTATGTTGTTTTTTTTTTGTCATTTTCCTATAGATTATAGACACAATGTCATCCACCATTTAATCATATTTGTCAGAAAACTATGGTAATACAAACAGTAATTGATCACAAAACCATGGATAATCAATCACCATGGATCAGATTTCTGTCAGGACCACTATCGTCAAATATGATTGACAATTAGCATGCAGTTTGGACTGGCGGTATGGCTCTGGGCGAGAACTCCCTGCCTAGCATGGATAGCAGGGAGAGCAGCAATAACACCCCCTAGGCTTAACAGAACAGAACCAACGTGAATGTATGCAGATATCATTAATTCAAGATTTTAAACAACATAATTCGAAAATTTATTCTGATTGAAGGGGAATCAGAATGTCAAATCCTGACTGGGCGAGAGGAGGAGCTGGGGATGGAGGAGGGTAATTAGCTCCTAAGAAATGCGAAAGCTGCTTATAACACTGAAGGAGCTTATGTACAGTGATAGGGTGAGAGTCACTAACGTGACCTGCCAGAACTGACACTGCGCTTGATCATTGGAACTATTAATAGAAAACACAACTACAAATAATTAGACATACATACAAGTGACCCATAAACAACAGATTATCCAGACAAAATGGAAACCGCTTTTGTGCGTATAGCCTGCATTGTATTCTCTTAGATTCTAGAAGCTGTTCTCAGTAAAATGTGCAGCACAAAGACAAGCATCGTGGTTATAATGTTTAGGAACAGTGTTTAAAATGAATTGGATCTACTCAAAGTGTCTGCCTTAGGACAAAGTTTTTCTGGGGTGGAAAGAACAGCGAAAACAACTCTTCTTCTTTAGCGCAGCCAGCCATATCACCCTCTAGCCCACAATAAAAAATCCCAATTTACCTTTATCCATCATCATGGCGACATGGCCTCCTCATCATTCCCATATATATTTATCACTCTGTCTCCTCTCCACCAATAATCTGGTGTGTGGTGGGTGTTCTGGAGCAATCTGGTGGTGGTTGAGGAGATTCCCCCCTTCCATATGTAAAGAGCTTTTCTGCCTCATCCCCTTTTTGGGAATCCATAGACAGCGATTATTTAAATGAGTAACCTTGTGACTTCACAAGATCCGGGAAAAAACACAAAAACACCCCACATTGCAACGCACATAAAATCCACAATTGCCAAAATGTGATTCATCTTGTTCTATTTGTTTACCACTAACGCATACTGATGATGTTCTATACTAACTTGGGCCGTAGCCTACGATTCAATAGGTGTCATCATCATACATGTCGTACCCAAGTTCAATAGATCCATGTCGTACAGTGTGATTTTTTTGTACAGTGTGATCTAATAAGATTGCCGAAGTCGCACAGGCTGTAGCAGGCATAAGGCCGTGTATCCACCAAAGCGTTTTAGCCTGCTTAAAACGCTAGACGCTCTGCTGTTGTGGGCGCTTGAGAGCGTTTTGGCAGCGCAGCGTTTTTTCCGTTGAGACGTTTCGTTGCTATGATACAGAATATCCACAGCACAGTTTGAATGTTGTGACAGTTGGTCTGTGTGGTATAAGTCCCGCCCCTCCTCCATTGTGATTGGACGGCTGGGTAAAAAGTGACAGTGATGAGCGCTGCGTTTTATCCAAAGTTGAACATTTTTCAACTCTCGGCGATCAGTAAAAAACGCATGGGCGCTCGGCGCTTCAGCATGAAAAAAACGCTCAGCGCCTCGTCACGCTCATGGCATTTAAAAAACGTGGCGCTCCCATTGAAAACAATTTAAAACATACGCCAGGCGCGTGGAAAAACGCGTTGGTGGACACACGGCCAAAGGGAAATGTGTTCAAGTGGCACATAAAGATTAAGTATTTCAAATTAAAAGTCATTATATTTTTACATCCAGAGCTTTGTTTAGATAATCGATGTGCTCAACTCTAGCAATGAAGCTGAGACTACAGAACGTTCAATCAAATTAGCTTAAATGTTTAATGAACAATGAGTATTAATTAATAAATAGTCAATTAAAGAAAGTTGAGGGATCCTATGTTCTAAATAGCTAAAAGACGTTGCTTTTAAATTCATTAAATGTGTCCCTTCATCATGTGTCGCTCAAGTTTATTTGCAGTTGTTATTCTTCACGAGTAAGGTCGGTTACTCAGAAATCATTTAGCTGTGCTAAAATCGGACATAGTGATTACTGAGCACTTCTTTGCACACATCCACTCTCTCTGTCTTTGTGTCTCTTCCTCTCATGTTTGTTTTCTTTGATCATACAGATCTGTAGCAAGTAAGTCAAAGAGTGACTTGGTGCTGCTCTCATTAATGACAGCCAGCGTAATTAGTTTGGCCCAGAGAGAGAAACACTTGGCTGTCGTTTCATCTGTCATAGCATAGTTTGATTGTTTTAAAGCGCACTTCAGTGAAACCAAAATAGAGAGAGGAAGACGAGGGAGGAACAAAAAAAGGTCAGCTAAAGATATTTTTATAGATTTTTCAAAAGTTGTTGCCACAGTCCTGTGTGGTTGCTATGGTGTTAGGAGGAGTAGTTGCTATGTCTGCCTGTGCAAAATTTGCTGCCACAATTTTACACAGTTTCTTGGGAATTTTAGTGGTTCTTTTGTGTTCTGGGTGGTTGCTTGGGCATTGCTAGGAGGTTTCCCAAAAAATATCATAAGCCCAGTTCACAAACTCATTGGCACTAATGGTCTCAATGATCTACTAAGCTTACAATGCTTTAGGGAAACATAGCTGTTCGCGGTTGTTAGGGTTGCCCACTCAAAAGCTTCCCAAATGCTATGTGGTTGCTAGGGCATTGTGAGTAGTTAGAACATTTTTATGCGATTTGCTAGAATATTTTTAAAGGTATTGGTATGTAGTTGTGAGGGTGTTCTGGGTGATTCCTAAAGCATTGTTATGTGGTTGCCAGGGTGTTCTTATAGATGCTAGGGTGTTGCTATGTGGTTGCTAGGGCGTTTTGTATAGTTACTAGAACATTGTTTCAAGTTCAAGAGTAATAAAGTTGTTGGTATGTGGTTGTAAGGGTATCTGGGTAATTACTAGAGCATTTTTATGTGGTTGCTAGGGTGTTCTCATAGTTTATCGGGTGTTGATATGTGGTTGCAACTGTGTTTTCAGTAGTTACTTGAACATTTTTATGTGACTGCTAGAGTAGTTATAAATATGTTGCGATGTGGTTGTGAGGGTGCTCTGGGTGATAACTAGAGCAGTGTTATGTGGTTGCTAGAGTGTTCTGATAGTTTCCCAGGTGCTGCTGTGTGGTTGCTAGGCCGTTTTGAGTAGTTACTAGAACATTGTTTTGTGGTTTCAGAGTAGTTAAAAAATATGTTGCTATGTAGTTGTGAGGGTGTTCTAGGTGATTACTAGAGCATTGTTATGTGGTTGCCATGGTGTTCTTTTAGATGCTAAGGTGTTACTGTGTGGTCGCTAGGTCGGTTTGAGTAGTTACAGCTTTGTTATGTGGATGCTAGAGTAGTTATAAAGGTGTTGCTATGTGGTTGTGAGGATGTTATGGGGGATTACTAGAGCATTGTTATGTGGTTGCCAGGGTGTTCTGATAGTTGCTAGGGTGATTTGTGTAGTAACTAGAGCAATGTTTTGTGGTTGCTAGAGTTATAAAGTTGTTGGTATGTGGTTATAAGGGTATCTGGGTAATTACTAGATCATTGTTATGTGGTTGCTAGGGTGTTCTCATAGTTTATCGGGTGTTGCTTTGTGTTTGCTACTGTGTTTTCAGTAGTTACTAGACCATTTTTATGTGATTGCTAGAGTAGTTAGTAATATGTTGTGATGTGGTTGTGAGGGTGTTCTGGGTGATTACTAGAGCATTGTTATGTGGTTGCTTGAGTAGTTATAAAGGTGTTGCTATTTGGTTGTGATGGTGTCTGGGTAATTAGAGCATTGCTATGTGGTAGAGTGTTCAGATAGTTGCCCGAGTGTTGCTATGTGGTTGCTAAGGCATTTTGAGTACTTAATAAAACATTATTATGTGGTTGCTAGGGCGTTTTGAGGACTTACTAAAACATTATTATGTGGTTTTGGTAGATTTATAAAGTTGTTGGTATGTGGTTGTATTTTGTAAGGGTATCTGGGTAATTACTAGAGCATTGTTCCCGTGGTTGCTAGGGTGTTCTCATAGTTTATCGGGTGTTGCGATGTGGCTGCTACTGTGTTTTCAGTAGTTACTAAAACATTTTTATGTGATTGCTAGAGTAGTTATAAATATGTTGCGATGTGGTTGTGAGGGTGTTCTGGGTGATTACTAGAGCATTGTTATGTGGTTGCTAGAGTGTTCTGATAGTTTCCCAGGTGCTGCTGTGTGGTCATGGCCGTTTTGAGTAGTTACTAGAACATTGTTTTGTGGTTTCAGAGTAGTTAAAAAAGATGTTGCTATGTGGTTGTGAGGATGTTATTGCGGATTACTAGAACATTGTTATGTGGTTGCCAGGGTGTTCTGATAGTTGCTAGGGTGTCGCTATGTGGTTGCTAGGGCGTTTTGTGTAGTTTCTAGAACATTGTTTTGTGGTTGCTAGAATAGTTATAAAGGTGTTGCTATTTTGTTGTGATGGTGTCTGGGTAATTACTAGAGCATTGGTATGTGCTAGAGTGTTCAGATAGTTGCCCAGTTGCTGCTGTGTGGTTGCTAGGCCGTTTTGAGTAGTTACTAGAATATTGTTTTGTGGTTTCAGAGTAGTTAAAAAAGATATTGCTATGTGGTTGTGAGGGTGTTCTGGGTCATTACTAGAGCATTGTTATGTGGTTGCTAAATATTTGACATGATAATCACATAATTTGAGGCATCACTCATGCCCATAGCACAAATGATGCTGGGTGATTTACGAACAGAAGTTTAATTTTTAATGTTAATGCTTTGTTTAAATAATTATGACCTTGCCTTAAAAACCACAACTAATAAATTAAGGACAATAATTGCAATTATTAGAGAGTAAAGAACAAAGTAGTGTGGATGAGGAAGTGAGCAGGAAGAATTGTGAAGCTCTAGTGTGAGTAGAGTGCAGTAGAAAGTACAAGATGAGCATCTTTATTTATGGATTTCCACTCAGTCTAATTTATAGCAAGTTCCACTAGGATGCATCTGAAATGCTTCAGGGGGCAATGAATGAGCTCGGCCTTACACAACAACTCAAATATGAGCCTTTATGAGGATGTATCAAACACACACTTACACATGCACACCAATGGACACAATTAAACATTTGGTGGTCTTTACTCAATTAATCTCATTTATACTTGTGTACGTTTAAACTTGAGTTGACCCCTTAAGACACGTTGCAAGTTTGACGTCAATGATTTGTTTTCTGGTGGATTTTTTTTACAGTGAATTTCAGATATGAATAAAGCGCATAATAATATTTTAGGATCCTTTTTGGAACTGTTTGCTATATTAATGTAAAATTATTTTTGTCTTGCTACCTCAACTAAGAAGGACAGATGAAAAAAATCAGCAGAGAAATCTAGTTCCTCTGGGAAAAGACATAAACATCAAGCTTTTTTTCTGCCAAGACTACAACATTTGAACACACTCACTGGCAGCTCATGCATTAATATAATACATGCCATGACATCCGGTATAAAGATTTCACCAGAAACACAGACGCTATATGTTTTTTTTATCAGTCTCATTAAATAATCATACACTTTACAGTTGTTTCAGCTCTCCCATCAATCGGTTGAACTTATACGCTCATAAATTTGCATATTTCATCAAAACAAAACAGAATTGCTTGGAAATAAGTGTATTTGGATGTGTGTGTTCTAACTTTGTCTTGGGTGAAGAATAGTTTGACTTCATCTGTTATCAAAGAAAAGGGAATTCATTATTCTGTTTTCTACATCTTCAGTTCAGTCTTGTCGTTCTTACAAAGACAGAGTAGTAATGTAGTAATAAGGCAAGAGATTTACTCTTTTCCAGCTTTCATACACACATACACACACACACATTGTCAGGCAGGAGTCACGACACAGCATGAGGAGGTGAAGTGAGAGTCTTTAAATGTGATTTATTAGAAGATAAAAGTTGTAATAGTCTTTGTATACATGCTTATCATAACTGTGTGGGTGAATGCCTCTTCCTTAAACGCACATTTCAGAATGTGTGTCTGTGTGTGTGACTAAGCAGGCTTTACACAGCATCATTACTCCAGTCTATTGTGTCACATGATCATTGAAAAATGAAAATTTAGTGCTCAGTAAATATTTCCTATTATTAGCAATGTTGAAAACAATTGTGCTGCTTAATGTTTTTTTTAAGATTCTTTGAATAATTGAAAGTTCAAAAGATCGACATTTATCTAAAATAGAAATATTTTGTAGCATTATGTCTTTATTGCCACTTTTAATCAGTTCCTGCATCCTTGCTGAACAAAAGTATTCATTTCTTTTTAAAAAACAGTAGCCTATAGTTAGATGATTGAGTGAATAGACACTATCTGCTTATTTGTAGAAAGAGAGTAATAAATTGTAAAAGGGCATTTGTATATTTCAGACATTATTTTGAATCACATTTATTTTTCAGAGCCATCTTAAATCTAATAGGATAGTCATGAGAGAAGCTAAATGCTCTTTGATATAGCACATGCTTAATGCTCATGTTCTGTATAAACATCCATCTCACTGGAAGTCATTGATCTCAGTACAGTCATTGATCTTTTGGTAAATGCTCTTAATGAATTCACAGCCTCACAAATGACTTCAAGCATGAACAACTGATTTCTCATTCTGACATAGTAAACAGGATATAGCTGAATAAACAGCAAAATGCGTCAGTCCTTTTCTTTCAGTCTTAATCTGTCTTTGGCTATATATTTCGCTCCTCTCATTTCTGTCTTTCTTCAGATTTGGTGAGGAATGCATGGAGGTTTTTCGCATTGCTAATGTTGGTGTTCTAACAACACTGCTGCATATATATGATTATGCATCATATGATTTACATCAACATATCAACATCATTTTGAATGAGCAATGGTGATTTTATGATTTCTCATATAAGGATAGTCATGAATACTCCCAATATTTATTTATTTATTTTTTTAAGAAGTATCTTATGCTTCCCAATGCAGCCTTTATTTAATTAAGAATACAGCAAAAACATTATATTGTTTAATATTATTTCAATTTAAAATAACAATTTTGTATTTTAATATAGATTAAAGTGTAATTTATTCCTGTGTTGTCAAATCTGAATTTTTAGCATCATTACTTCAGTGTTCAGTCACATGATTTGTAATAAACATTTTTTATTGTTATTTACTATGTGAAAAACAGTTGAGCTTCTCCCAATTCTTAAATACAAAGTTCAAAAGAACAGCATTTATTTCAAATATAAATCTTTTGTATAACTTTAAGTCTTTACTGTCTGTCTCTACTTATTAATTTAATGTGTCCATTCTGAATAAAAGTGTTAATTTCCTTTTAAAAAATGATAAAAAGAAATCTTGCTGACCCCAAATGTTTTAGTGTAGATTTATGGACATGGGTCACAATGGTCAACTAGTTATCAGCTTATTGTTACAATTGTTTTTTGAATATCAGTCCTCTATAGTGGACACTATGTAGTATGAACTGAATCTTTAATGCATATTTGTTTTCTCCCTCTCTGTTTTTGCTTCTCTCTCCTCTTGTTTTTCATTATTTCACATAATCTGTTTGTCCTCTACGTTACTTTCTGTCCCTCTTGTCTCTCTGTCTTTCTGCAGTAGGCACTGTGTGTGTGGATGAGGCTGTGAGAGGGTGAGTGTATCAGGATGACGATGAAAGGCTTGTCCTCTAGCCGTAGCCACCACCACACACTCACCCACTGTGACCCGTCCTACGACTCTTTGACCCTCCGCCACGAACGACGGCCTTTTGGCCTCAACTCATCCCACACGACTGACCAAGGCTTCTACGGGTGCCAGTCTGATCTGGCTTGCAGCACATTTCCACGCCGACATCATGGCTCACAGCACGAGTTCAAGGGCGAATGCGCCATTGTGCCCTATGTGGGACCGGGGGGCGTAGCCGGGGGAACTGGGGGTGGGTATGGACCTTGTGGCCCGGCTGGCATCCCCCCGTCCCTTCTGGAGAAGTTTGACCAGCAGCAAACAGTGAGGAAGGACGGGTATCACACATTGCAATACAAACGGACGGCGGCGCTCGAGCACCAGCGCAGCGACAGTCCTGGGCGAATACGCCACCTCGTACACTCTGTCCAAAAACTTTTCACCAAATCCCATTCTTTAGAAGGTCCTAGTCAACGCAGCCTCAACGGAAATGACCCCGCCATCCCAGCTGATGCAATGGCTACGGCTGCATCCCACCCGAACGTTTCCTCCATGACTGTAGGCACCCTACACAAGCCGTCTAGCAACAAGCGGGGAAAGAGCAAGGAGCGCAGTCGCTCCGAGCCCAAACCTCGTGCACGGACGCCTGGGTCTGGTTACTGGAGCTCAGACGACACTCTGGACAGAGAGATCTGCCTCTACCACCAGCATCAACCCTCTGGAGTCATGACCATGGGCCGCCATCCGGACAAATCCCAGTCCCACTACTTCTTGGGACAGAGCTACAACACCCTAGGAGGGGGACGCTCGTCCCTGAAGACCTCACGCAGCAACAACGACATTGGAAGTTGTTCCACATGCTCCAACCAAGGAGGCGCTCTGACTTTCGGAGGCTCGACGTCAGTGGACCAGGCTGGGCCACTCCTCAAGAAGAGCTCCTGGTCCAGCACTTTAACGGTGAGCAGGGCCCGAGAGGTGTACCAGAAGGCCACTGTCAATATCGATAAAGCCCTAGTCAAAGCACAGACCTGCCAGCAGGGACGAACCTGCCAGTTTTTACAGGTAGGAGAGAGATTTATCTTCCCTCATCACAACGACCATCATCATCATTGCCATCGGTGTCATAAGATCAGCTTCCACACCTTATGGTTTGTGTTGAGGATGCATGTGCATTTGGTTTCTCGGTGTGGCATCTCTTCGTCTTTCTTTTCATCTTGTGCTTCATCTCATCACATTTCCCATCTTTCAGCGCATGATCTTTCTGCTGTGTTTGGATGTTTGTGATGAGTGGACATATTGCATGCATGCACATGTCTATGTTAGGGGGCTGTTCACACAGGATTCATTTTAATGAATCCTGCTGGGTTTTAAATTTGTCAATGAAAATCATACTCGGTTACTTAAGAATGAGTGTTGCGTTAGCTAGCTTACGCTACGGGAAAATCCCTTTTCTCGAGAATACTGAAACCAAAAAAAAATATCCTTAATTTTGCATTAATTTAAAACACATTTCTTCACAGAGCATGTGCCTATTGGTTGCTCTGCAGCAACTGCTGCAACCTATCAAGAGACTGTACGTGACGTAAGGAACAATGAGGTTTATGATGATATAAGCAGAGTCCAGATAGGGTGTTCTTTGTTTTTTCATACTGAAGCGAAACCAGAACACAGCACAAGCATGGCAGGGTTAAGCAACTCACCTCATCTAGAGAGAACCGAGGTTACGTTAGTAACCGAGTACGTTCTCTTATGAGAGTACTCTCGTGGTGCGTAAGCTAACTTACGCTACAGGAACCCAATGTAAAGCGCCATGCGTCCACACATGGCCCCAAGGGCATGTGCCCAGGGTACACAGGATAGTGGGGTAATATCTAGGCCAACGAGGAATGTGCCTAAGAATGTAGCACAGCCATATATATGTTTTAATGGAATGGGTGCTTACCACAGTATAACAGTCAGGATGGTCGAAAGTTAGCCTGAGCTGCATGACAAAATAATTAATACAGTCTGTCAGTCTGGTACGTTTTTTAGACTGAAAACAGCTTAGCCTGTTGGGCAGGAACTTCCAGGTTGTAAATGTAGACGGAGATGCCGAGCCTGCCGCTATACAAATATCCTGGAGTGAAACGCCACTGAACCAGGCCCATGAAGAGGCCATGCCTATAGTGGACACGGCTAAAGGGCACAGAAGGCCTTTAGACTTATAAGCCAGAGCGATAGCGTAGACTTTTCCATCTGGAAAGGCTCTGTTTCGAGGTGGCTAGCCCTTTAGTGCGGCCACCGAACGAAACAAAGATATTTACTGACTGCCTGAAAGCAGCTGAACGTTCGACGTATATTCTTAGTGCCCTGACCGGGCAAAGGAGATTTACGTCGTTCTCACTATCAGATCCTGGGAGGGCTGACAGGTAAATTACTTGCCCTCTGAACGGAGTGGACTGCACTTTGGGGACATAGCCGTGTCTTGGTTTGAGAATGACTTTAGAGTCATTAGGCCCAAACTCAATTCACGTAGCGCTAACAGAGAGCGCGTACAGGTCACCCACTCGCTTGACTGAAGCGAGAGCCATGAGAAAAGCGGTTTTGAACGAGAGACAGACTGTAGTGGTTCGAAGCGGTCACCCTTCATAGCGTCTAGGACTGTGGAAAGGTCCCAGACCGGAACAAGAGTGGGTCGAGGAGGGTTTATTCTCCTAGTCCCTCCAAAGAAGCGGATGATGAGATTGTTCCTTCCCAATGGCGTTTTGTAAACGCTGCTATGACTGCAACATACACTTTAAGTGTGTAGGGGGACCTGCCCTCGTCCAGAAGCCCTTGAGTCCTTGAGTGAACTCTGATGAAGATGTAGTTTGACATCGAAACGTTAGTCAAGTTTTGCACCTTTAATAAATTTGTTACCAAGAAGATTTCTGCACCGGTGTCTCACATGTATTTTGCATTTTTCTGTATCTAAAGAGACCCGCATTCTGTTTTATTCCACTAGGTCTTTGTCTAGCTGATTTTAATGTCCTGTGTGAACGGCCACTTTTAATGTCAATGTGTTTGAATGTATTAACATATGCTCAGGACTGACCTGCTGTGTGTTAGTGGCTCTGTGACAGATTAAAATGAACTCAGAGACCAAGGCTTGTGATTTGTTTTCTTTGTTGTGGACTTTGGCTGTGTGATATAGAGATCACAAACAAAAAAAATGAGGGATAACTGAGAAAAAAAATCAGCCCGCAACCCTGGAGATCAGCGACTGTTTGTGTGAAGATTAAGAGAAAAAAAAATGGATTTTGTGTTTGTCCTTCTGCTATCTCTCTCAGACTTATTTGTTCCCAATGTGACACAGTAACTGAGTCACAGGAAAACGAAAGTGATGGAGAAAGCAAAAAAGGGAAAGAGGAGAGCAGTGGAAAAGAAGGTTCATGAAGAATGGAGAACTCAGAGAGGAAAACAGAAGAAGAGTTAAATATGGTTGAAGTCAACTAATTTGAAGTGAAAGTGTGTGACTGCTAGTTCAGGAAATTACAAACCAATGAATGAAATAAGGGGCTAAAGTGAAGTATGTGTATGGGAGAAAGTGAGAGAATGAAAGAGAGGAAGGGTAAGAGAAGACGTTGCAGATAGAGGAGCCTGGAGAGATAGAGGAACTAAAGAAAAAGGCAGAACTCCAAGGAGAACTGCCAAAGTGCCCATATCTGAGCCCCCATCTGCAGTAATGAGAGTCTGTCTGCTAATAGAGTTAGCTTGCCATGGATAACTTTAGACAACTTTCTTATTTGCCGACATGGCTATACTGTAGTTACTTTAGTGCTAAGGTCACGATCATCTTCATAGCAGACCGAGCCCATAAAGCATTCAGGTACTTTGTTACTTTTATTTCCCTCTCTCTCACACGCACTCTCTGCACCTCTTCCTCATTTCCATCCTCTACTCTTTAAAAAAAAAGAGTAGTGTTCCATAGAGAGTGGATCCTTTCCCCTGGTCTGAACAATATCTCTCTTTGTGCCCCTTTTCGGTGAAGGAGGAAAGGTTGTTGGCTTCTCCCCCTAGTAGAGCGTGTGAAAAAGAGGGGAACGTGCGAACGAATTGCGTTAGCATGCGACGCACATCATGCAGTGAGCCTGCAGCCGGGCTCACTATAGTTCTCCTACACTGGCCACTAAAAATGGTGGAAGATTTTAACAGCTGTGCCGGATAATAGGAAATGATTGTTATTCATCTCAGAGAGGTGAGGTTCGAGAAGCGCACCTTACGTGTGTCGTACATGAATAGTGCAAGTGGGTGTAAAATGTTTTCAAGATCGTTTTCAGATAATGATGTTGGTTGTGCAGAAGTCAATATTGGGTTTTGTAGTGGAGGCAGCAGGTGTTAGTGTGTGGGTACGGGTTGCGTAAGGCCGTGCGTGTTATGCCAGGATGCGCTTTTAGCTTTTTAAGAGTGTATTATCTGATGTATCAAAGCGGTTTTATGTGTTATAGAGATAATGTGGGGAGAGATTGAGAAGTCATAGTCATATAGTTCAGCAGGGAGGGTTTCTGATTAATAGAATAATCACATATTAAGTATTTGTGATGTATTAGTATACAGTTAGTCATTCATAAAGCATTGTGTGTTTTTAATTCGTTGATCAGCACATAATTTATTCGTGGACAGTTGCAATGAATTATTATGCATTTATGTAAATGATTTAGTACATAGCTTCATTGGAAAATTGGTTTATTTATTTCAATTTATATACAAATACAATATTTCAGTTTATTCATCATATTTAAAAGTGATCTGTAAGATTTTAACTTAAAGTTAAAATTTATTTACAGTGTTTATATACATTTCATTAACCGATCAGTATTGGTTACACTATAACAGTTGTTCCCTCACGCTGCGTTGATTGACGCTAGGGAATGCTTCGCGTGATGGCGTCTTCATAACAATTTTCATATTTGATAACTATGCTTATATCTCATTTGGTATTATCAAATAAATCGCTGTCTATACAATTATATATACTAATTATTTTTATATACATAATAACAAAATGAATACAATTTATGCTAAAATAAAAAATAAAACTGAAAATAAAAAGCTAATTCAAAATTCTATATGGCATATTACTCTATATCATTAAAACACCATTTGCAACTGTTTATTAATGAATGTTCTTGTTAATGCTTGACTGATCATATTAATTCACATTAATTCTCTATTATCTAATGCATCATTAAATGTGTCATTGCTTATAGTCATTATTAAAGGAGTAGTTCGCTTTAAAAAAAACTTTTGCTGATAATTTACTCACCCTCATGTCATCCAAGATGTCCATGTCTTTCTTTCTTCAGTCGAAAAAAAATTAAGGTTTTTGATGAAAACATTCTAGGATTTTTCTCCATATAATGCACTTCAATGGGAACCAAACGGTTCAAGGTCCAAAAGACAGTTTCGGTGCAAACTGCAAACTGTTCAAAGGGCTTTAAATGATTCCAGACGATGAATAAGGTTCTTATCAAGCGAAACAATCGCTCATTTAATAAATAAATAACAAATTTTAAGTTTTATAAGCTAACATGATCGCCCTGCTCTGTTCTGTAATGCTTGTCCGTGACTCTCCTGTTCGAACTCGTTTATCAAAATGAACAAATCTTTTTTCGTGTCATTTGGTTCATTCAACGAACGAAACGAACGACTTGACTCGGAAAAAGATTTGTTCATTTTGATGAACGAGTTCGAACAGGAGAGTCACAAACGCTCATCACAGAACAGAGCAAGGCGAGCATTCGAGCTTATAAAACTTAAACTTTGTTATTTATTTTTAAATGAGCGATCATTTCGCTTGATAAGACCCCTTTTCATCGTCTGGAATCGTTTAAAGTCCTTTGGACAGTTTGCAGTTTGCACTGAAACTGTCTTTTGGACCTTGAACCGTTTGGTTCCCATTGAAGTCCATTATATGGAGAAAAATCTTGGAATGTTTTCATCAAAAACCTTAATTTCTTTTCGACATGGGGGTGAGTAAATTATCAGCAAAAGTTTTTTTTAAAGTGAACTACTCCTTTACAGTGTTACAGGCAAATCATGTATATGAGAAGCTAACTTTCTGTCTTTGCAGGTTCCTCAGGATGAGTGGGGTGGCTTCTCATCTGTGGGTCAGGATGAAGAGATCCCGTGCAGGAGGATGAGGAGCGGCAGCTACATCAAGGCTATGGCAGAAGAGGACAGTGGAGACTCGGACTGCAGCCCCAAACCTTCACCCAAAGTCCAGGCCCGGAGAGCCAGTTACCTGAAAGCCACCCAGCCTTCCCTCACCGAGATGACCACACTCAAGTGAGTCTGGGAAAGTATTAGCTTGTGCATTTTGCCAATACATAAATCACATGGGAAATTAAATGCATGTACTCGGTGTGCACGTGAAGAGTGCAGGTGCGCGGGTCCGGCGATCCGTCTGCAATTTCAATGAACCTTCATTTTCTCTGGGGTCATTTTAAACATGTTATTTTACAGCCGCTCAAGCCACTCCGCATCTCTAAGTGCTGTTGGGATGTGTCTCTTGAGAGGGTGAAGTCTCGTCCTTAAACCCCACCTCTGTTCACACTCAAACGCATACACTCACTCGCTGCAATTTCATATAAAATCCTCCATGTCCTCAGTACAGTGAAATCCTTTCACTTTCCCCTTTATTAAAAATTCAACAGAACAAAGCCATTTCAAAGGGAATTTTCCTACGCCTGTAAAGTTCCTACCGACATTTGTGTAGTTGTGCACCATTATATCATCTGTAAATCGTATGTTTTTTAATGTAGGAACTGATACTGAGTTCTATTTATCTTATAACCTTATAACCTTACAACATTTCCTACTTAGACTATATACAATGAGGTGAGTCACTTTTATCCCACTGACTTCTTCATGAGAGCAAACTGATTTGCATCATAAAGAGAACGAACACAACACGTTTGGCTCTGTGTGTGTGAATGTGCACTTTTGTGTGTAAACTTTGCAAACACAGCATTCGTATAATGCGAGCAGTATCACTGTGACAACACAGATGCTAATCAGATCAGTGTAATGATTGAAGTAAACATCATTTTTTTAAAGAAATGACTACTTTTATTCAGCAAGGACACTTTAAATTGATACAAATCTTTCCATTCATTAAAGAATCAGAAAACGCTGAAAACTCAAAGGAAAAACTTTCCTGTTTTAAGCATATTGTTGTCATGTAATCGTACCCTTAAAGTCCATGAATAATGTCAACATGATAGTCCTTAGACACATTAGTACACAAAAACGTACAATACCCGTGACATGTAGTTTATACGTTTACATATTGAAACATAATTCACTCAATTGATGACGTTCCAACTGAATCTCTTTAGATACTCCCTCTTCAGTGTGTAGGAAGGGCGCATAGGGACCCTGTGATGGGCTCTTTATCTATTTCTGCTTGACAGAAAGTGCCGCAACATTGAATATTTATAATCAGAGCATTGTGTCTTGAACTCAAACATGGACACACACATTCAAACACACATATACTGTACATGCTCCCATTCGCACACATACTTGAAGCTGAAAAAATAATACATAATAAAAGAAGTGAGATTTATAAACCTATATCCTCGTAAGCACACTTTCCATTTCCACACAGTAATAGAGTAGACATACACACTCATGCAAATGTGTGCTGAAACAACTCCATGTATGCACCAAGAAAAGAAAAGAAAATGTTGCGTTATATAATGAATATGCAATCCCTCGAGGCCTGTGCTCATTATAGACAGATATTTCCTTTATTTCTTCAAAACAATTCCACAGACTTGCATTGAAGCCATGAGTCATATCTATGATTTATGATTAGTTTTTTTTTTTTTGTTTTTTTTTTTGGCCACAAAACTAAACTTTAACCAAAACCGAACATTGAAAAGATTAATATAATTAATTATATTAAAAATGAGCTTTAATGTTTTGGATTGAATAATGTAAATAAAATGTATGATAATTTATTAAAAATAGTTTACATGTGTATAAATGATTTATCTACATAAAAAAAAAATGTACAATGTGAAAAACCTGAGGAAAAATACCATTTAATGAGAACACATTAACTTTGTCCTATTTTTCTCCACAATATCAAAATGTATCATTCCCTCCTCACCGTACACTTCAGTGAACTTCTACTCTTTTGTTTTGTGTTTTTTTATTATTTGCTGCTGTAATTGATCTCATCCACTGTCATCTCTTCCTTTAAATCTATTCTTATACCTTTCCTGCATTCTTTCCTCTTTGTTTCTCTTTTTCTCTCTCTCTCTCCTCATTCCTCACTCTAGTGAAGAATGACTAATGTGTGTTTTTACTCTCTGTAACTGAATACTATTTTAAGAGCCGCATCCATAATTAAGATTGACTCGACCTGGAGGGATATAATGCGTGTTTGTGTGCGTTCATGTTTAATGCATTTCTGTGTTCATATTCCAAGGACCCGATCGCCCATCCTCACGTGAACAAAATAGTTGAATGCAATTGTGAGGAGTTCATGTTTACATTGGTCCCAGATGCAGAATACACAAACACACACACATAACAAAGAAGAGTTGTTTTTAGGTCAATATTAATGAGTATGATATCTTGAACATGAGTTACACTCTCAGAAAGAAAGTATGAAAGCTGTCACTGGGACTGTACCTTTTCAAAAGGTAAACTTTTGTCCATTTTAGATGCTAATATGTATGTTTTAGGTGTTAAAATGTCAATTTTAGGTCCTAATATGTACATTTTAGGTCCTAATATGTACATTGTAGGTGTTAATATGTCCATTATAGGTCCTAATATGTAAATTTTAGGTGCTAATATGTACATTTTAGGTGTTTATATGTCCATTTTAGGTGCTAATATGTACATTGTATGTGTTAATATGTCCATTACAGGTCCTAATATGTAAATTTTAGGTGCTAATATGTACATTTTAGGTGTTTATATGTCCATTTTAGGTGCTAATATGTACATTGTAGGTGTTAATATGTCCATTATAGGTCCTAATATGTAAATTTTAGGTGCTAATATGTACATTTTAGGTGTTTATATGTCCATTTTAGGTGCTAATATGTACATTGTATGTGTTCATATGTCCATTACAGGTCCTAATATGTAAATTTTAGGTGCTAATATGTACATTTTAGGTGTTTATATGTCCATTTTAGGTGCTAATATGTACATTGTAGGTGTTAATATGTCCGTTATAGGTCCTAATATGTACATTTTAGGTTAATATGTACATTTAAGGTGTTAATATGTACATTTTAAGTGCTAATATGCACATTTTAGGTGTTAATATGTCCATTTTAGATGTTAATATGTCCATTTTCGGTCCAAATATGTACATGTTAGGTGCTAATATGTATATTTTAGGTGTTAATATGTCCATTTTTTATGTGTTAATATGTATATTTTAGGTGCTAATATGTACATTTTAGCTGTTAATATGTACATTCTAGGTGCCAATATGTACATTTTAAGCGCTAATATGTACCATCAAGGTACAAAAGTGTACCTTTTGAAAAAGTACAGCCCCAGTGACAGCTTTTGTACCTTTTTTTCTGAGAGTGTAGAGTAATCTCACCTTTCATTTCATACCTGGTCACGCTCTCTTTCTGTTTGCAGGATCAGTACGGATTCTCATTCCCCCAAGCTGCAGATCCGGAGTCACAGTTACCTGCGAGCGGTGAGTGAGGTTTCCATCAACCGAAGTTTGGACAGTCTGGACCCGGCCGGTCTGCTGGCCTCGCCCAAATTTCGCTCCCGAAACGAGAGCTACATGAGGGCCATGAGCACCATCAGCCAGGTTGGTCGTCGCCCCCCTCGTTCTGCGGTGGAAATCGCCATTAAGATACTTATCTTAAACCAGTTGGAAAGAACAACTGGTTCCTGGATTAGATCCTAAAGGTGATTTCCAACCAGAACCTTCATCAACGTGGCCTCTTCAAGGTTTGCAGAGGGGAGGAAAAAACAGGAAAGGGAGGAAAAAGAGATGTTTTTGCTCAAGCAATCAATTTTTGTTCAATCCATGCATCATCTCATGGAATCCTTTATCATTTCTTAATCCATCCATTATTCAGAATCCTAAATCGCATACTATCAGTGCAGTGCAATCTATGGAAGATTAGGATTAGAGCATCAAAATCATTGTATGTTGTGAACACTGTGTTAAAGAGACTTTTACAGATCTAAAGACCAAAGTATCATTCAGATGGTAGTGAAGCAAGACAATTTACACCACAGGACACATGACAGTGTAGTATGATACTACACTCATTCATACTATACAGAACATGCCTATTTGTCTTCGTCAAGTGTAGTATCTACCTACTTGTTATCAGCTAATCAATAGGGGAGAGCGGGGCACAAGCTAACGCTTTTTGACTTTCTCAGTTTGTGTAAAGAGTATTTATTTTTTCCCACATTAATTTCCCACATGTCTTGTACAATTATGTGATTTTGTTTTATTAATACAGTGTATACTTTTTTTTTTCTTGATTTACCCCAAAATAATGGAAGTGAAATGTGACAACATGCCCCATAGGTGGGGTACATTGTAACATGTGAGGGGCACATTGTAACATCACCATATCTGATCTAATCAAAAAAAATATATATACAAGTCAAGCCAAAATATTTTCTTAATAAAATAAAATTATAAACTTTTTCATATAAAATCCTGATATTTTTTAATAATTAAAAATAAACAAATTATTGAGTTTGGAAACAATCACACTGGAAAACACAGCTATAGAGTTCATAGTTCAAAACAAAATAATAATTAATAATTTCTGAACATTGACTCACAGTCTTTATTTACACGTTTCTCATGTTTTCTCAATAGAATATAATAGCAGATTTCTAATAGGGGCACATACTGTAATGCAGTGTTACAACATGCCCCACCTGCACAACTGGTTTAAACCCTGCTAGTGTCTTCTACTAGTTAGCGAAGCATTAAAGAACTATATCAACTGTTAAACAACAGACTGGAGATTAAAATAACATCAGATTTGTCTAATTTTAAATAAACACAAAAAATAGAGATGAAAAATTAACTTAAGTAAAAAGTATACTTTTGCTATGGTTAAATAAATGTTCAGTGATATCTTACGAAGATTTCGGAAATTTGAAATGGCAACTAATACACAAAGTTTCGTCATGCTAGCATGTGTGGAAGTATTTAAAACAAGTGTGTTACAACTAGCCCCGCGTTACGTTCCCCACTCTCCCTTGTGCAACAAATGGATTTGTGGTGTCACAGACCCGGTTTTATGATTTTATGGAAGTTTTTGTCCCAATACTGTGACAAAATTCACCACCAAGTCCATACTAGAAAAATAAATTCAAACCGAAATGTAGTACAGTGTGCATCAACTCGGTCAGAATGGGCTGTTGTAGGAGAATAAACTAGCAACAAAATATTAGCATTGTGTAGAGAGAGCTCTCATGTTACTTTAAATACTCAAAGGCAATTTTAAAGGTGAGTTGGTGTCAGCAAAGCTTTGTAAGCAATTTTAAGTGGTGTTCTTCCTTGTTAGCATGTGTAGCTAAGAGATTTTCAAGGTGAGTTTTCAGGATTAGTGTCACTTGCCATGGGATTTTAAGGTGAGTTTTCAAGATTAGCTTCTGTGGCCCTGGGATAAGGTGATGGGCAGCGTTTACAACCGATACAAATTTAAGGTGAGTGTTTAGAGGCCTGAAAGCTCACTCAGACAGACAACAGCCCTAACCTTTTAGAGATCTGTTCCTACCACTCGTGAAAAAAGACACTGCCCCAGGCGTGCATGTGGATGAGAGTCTTTTCCGCTCCCTGAGGATATATCAATCATTTCAGTGACAAAAAGCTAAGTCAGCTCGAAAAAAAACCCCCATCATTCATTGGTGCCTCATACTGAATGTGTGTGTGGGCATGCAGACGTGTTTGCACTGTATGTGTACATACGTGTGTTGTGTGTTTTGTGATGTTTATTGCTTATTGCCTGTCTGTCTGTATAGCTTCCTTTTACCAATAACAAACACTCTGCTGTCCTTTCTTCCAATCACAACTCACTATTAGTCCTCCAGTCATAGAATGCTCCAAATAACCTATTTCCAATTCCATTTGAACTTCAAATCACAAGACCTTTTCCTCTGATAAGTTTTTGTGTAAATTACACACTTCTCCTTACTGTCGTCTCCTACACTGCTGTATTGTATAGAATAGCACAGGTGATGCAGTCACACCTGATATTGCTTTCACTTGTACAGATTTCCTCCCCTCTGCACTTTTTTTTTCTGGTATGTTATCTGTATTAGTGTGTTTAACCCTTATCATTGAAGATACAGCATGGCCATTAGAGGGTTAAATTTACCCTACATGATAAATGACAGCTTAGGATTCACAATTCAAACATTTCCACCCCCCAGAAATTGATTTTATGTCAATAATCAACCTATTACTAATTTCCTTCTGTGACATTTACCCATATTTAAAATTTCATGACATTACAGGGTGAAAAGTTGATTAGATGTCAATATGTTAACCTCTGGTACTGTGCACATGATTGTCGTGTGATTTTTTGGATGATTTGTTTATATTTTATTGAAATGATTGTACTTAATTTTAATTTGATGATATTTTTTATTTAATATTCTGTTTTTTAGGGGATTTTATGGTACTAAATTATATTTATGCAATACATTTATTCACTTTTTGAGCTGAAAATGAAATTTCCATTTTAATATGAAATATATATACAAAACCGTGAATCTAAACAAGCTACGTTCCAAACATGAAGTTGATATCTCAAAAAATGAGTATTCAGTAAGAATTTGTTTGTCCACAGTACCAAATGTTTTCAGTAGTTGAAATTCGTCTCCAAAAATGTGGTAATTTTTTTACCGCATTTGCTTAACTAATGAAACCTTTACCAGGTTTCGTACCATTCCGATGAGGTAAAAAGTAAAAAATAAAATAAAAATAAACATAAAAAATATTTGGTCCAAAATGCCTGTTACAGCACCAGAGGGTTAAGGTCTAAACCAAATAACAGCTGTTTCAGATTTGTCTTAAACACACGAAGGTTTTTTTTTTTATTCTTTGTTATTTACTTTCTTGCTTTTGCATTTTTTTTTTTAAATATGCTTGAAATTCAAAAACATATTTTTGAACATTCTTGGCACTGATATATTCTTGAGCACCCTTTGAGGTTTTTTTTTTATTTATTTATTTTTTTTTACAAAATATATAGTGTTAACATAATTGTACATTTTATTACTTATACATTTGATTTACATTTTTATTAAAATTGTTTTGTATTATATTGTTAATTTTACAAAATGTACAGTGTTAACATAATTATATTAAAAAAATGTAAATTATATGTACATTTTATCACTTATACATTTGATTTACATTTTTATTAAAATTGTTTTGTATTATATTGTTAATTGTAAAATATTTCTCCAAAAAATAAATAATATAAATCAAACAATAGCTATTTTTCTATAAATAATTATTATTATTTATAAAAATAAACAATTATAAATGAATCGATCAAATGATTTTGCATTTTAAAAGTGAATGAGTGGACTATAATGAAAACATCTAGGTTTGTCAACCTTAGTATTTGAAATATGTTCCCTTTTTCAATATTGCAAATATACTTACAATTTCCTTTTTAATTACCTTTAAATATATTAAAAGTATATTCGTGTTTTTACCTATTTTCACAATACAACTTTTAACTTAAAAAAAACTTTTATCACTTTTAAATAAAAAAAATATACTTGAAGTGAAAATTCTGTTTATTTTTTAAAGTGTATTTATTTGCACTTAATTAAAAATATATTTTAGTTATATTTAGTTATAACTGTGTGCTGGAAATGGTCATTGTAACAATGCATTGAAATTATACTAAATTAGTATGAAGAACTAAATTAGTCTGGCTGCAAGTATACTTACCTGTAGCATTTTTTTTAAATTATAATTTTTTTTTGTAGCATTCAAATTGTTTACCCAATTGTTCATTGTACATTACTAAGCCTTGAGCTAACATCTTGAAATCTGCTCATACAGACAGGTGTACTTATACTATATAATCTACAATTTGTAATATATAATATATACTCCAATTTATTTATGTCCTATATGCTGCGATGGATCCCATGACAGAAGGGTGAAGGAGTTAAGTGACAGCATGTGGTGACGCGTTGTCTCCCCCTGCAGGTGAGCGAGGTGGAAGTGAACGGGCAGATCGAGGCCGTGTGTGAGAGTGTGTTCAGTGAGATGGAGTCTCAGGCCCTGGATGCTCTGGATCTGCCGGGGTCCGGATGCTTCCGCATGAGGAGCCACAGTTACGTGCGGGCCATCGAAAAGGGTTGCACGCAGGAGGAAGAAGACGAGAGAGCGGCACGTCAGGCCATCGTCCCACCTCGAACTACTACTACTGTTAGAACCATCCAGAGCAGTACAGGTACAAGCACATTACAACCTCATGAAAGTTTATTTTGGCATTTTTTTCTAAGCATAAAGTCAAAACCGCACTGGTGGTCTAACAACCTGATTTTTTTTAATCGTAAAAATACGAATAGTTTGGCAACTTTTTTTTTTTTAAGTGACTATTGCTTTGACTGACTGAGAAGTTTACACTTACATGTATTAAAGGTTTATGTAATATATATATATATATATATATATATATATATATATATATATATATATATATATATATATATATATATATATATATATATTATGATATAATATTATAATATAATATAATATATATTAAATATTCCTTAAATATACATGCATGTGTGTGTATTTATATATACAAAATAATTATACACACTACATACACATATATTATGTAAACACAAACTTTTATTTTGGATGTGATTAATCATTTCACAGCCCTAATATATATATATATATATATATATATATATAATTTTTTATCCATAGTTCTTTTGCAATTTTTTAAATGATAACACACAAAGAATGAAGATTTCCTTGAACCCAACACATTCGTTCGTTTTAATCTAGATATTTAGTTTTTTTTTACATTAGCTCTTGAAAATCCATATTTTTCACTGACCCATAATAACTTCAAATGAAGTATTTGAAATTAATATATTGTGTTACTGAAGCTGTGGTATATAATTATAAAACTTAATGACCTCCGAAGTTCCATACATTCTTCCTACTATCATTGATAAATGTGCAATCTTGCCATTTTTATCTTCTATGCACTTCATCTGTGTGAATAGAGAGAGCCAAGGTCTCTCTCCTCCTCCTCCTCACTCGTACGGCGTGTTGTTTAATTACAGCGATTAGAGAGTCTCATTCTTTCTCCTCGTCACGCTGTCATCAGGGTCGTAGTCAGCTAATTAAAAACATTTTCAGACAAGTAGGACGAAGGAAAGCCTGAGAAAAAGTGAAAGAGCTGTTGAGCCAAATTAGAATGAGAGAGAGGAAACAGACAGGAACATAATGGATGGAGATGAGATTTGGGGATTTGGGGAATGACTTCTGTGTAAAAAAAAAAAAAAAAATACCCTCCATTATCAACCGTGTCCCATGTGTGTGCTTTTAAAAAAAAACTTTTATTCGCCAAGCTTTAATCTCTGGTATGAAAAAAAGAAAAGTCAATCAGAATTAAGTAAGACTTCATTGCTTTTGCTGGCCATTATTCATTTAAACAAGATGGTTATTCAATTAAATAAAAATTTCAGACATGTCATTTTATGCAATGTAGTTTCTGGGTTATAGTTTAACTATTACTATTAACAACCAACCAATAAAATGTTCATTGTTTATATTAACACGAGGGCTGTCAAACGATTAATCGCATCCAAAATAAAAGTTTGTGTTTACATAATATATGTGGGTGCACTGTGTATAATTATTTTATTTATAAATACACACACATGATTGTATATATTTAAGAAATATTTTCATGTATATACTGTGTATAGATTTATATATAATTTATATTAAATATAAATATAAATATTTTATATATAAATAATATTTTTTTTCTTAAATATACATACATGTGTGTGTATTTATTTATATACAAAATAATTATACACAGTGCACCCACATATATTATGTAAACACAAACTTTTATTTTGGATGCGATTAATCGCGATTAATCATTTGACAGCCCTAACACACAGACGTTTTGTGAAAGAATTTTTGGTTACACCTTATTTTAAGGTGACAGTTCCATTGTACTTACTCAAATAAGTACTGAGTAATTAATCAACTACATGTACTTAGAGTGACGGTTCGGGTTTGGTTTAGGGTTGGTTGCTTGTAATTATGCTTAATTTACTGTTATTACTATAGTAAGAATATAGCGTGTAACCACATTACCTGAAAATGAAGTGTTTCCAAAGAGTCTTTTGCTCACCACAGCTGCATTTATTTCATCAAAATAAAACAGTAATATTACAAATTTAAAAGAACTGCTTTCTTTTAAAATATATTGTAAAATGTAATTTATTCCTGTGATGGCAAAGCTGAATCATTACATTCATTCAGCATCATTACCCTCGTCTTCAGTGTCACGTGATCCTTCAGAAATCAGTGTGAAAATAATTATGCTGCTTAATTGGAAACATGATGCATATCATTTTTAGTAATAATGTAAAAGTCTGTTCTGTCACTTTTGATACACTTAGACCTTGCTGAATAAAAGCAATACTTTCTTTTCAAAAAAATTTACTGAACAGTACCGTATAGTTTAGTAAAACCAAGTTTCATTAAAGCTTTTGCTTTTTATTGTTTTTTTCTTTAAAAATGGTTATGTATACAACACACACAATTCTTTGTTTTGTTCATTTGTCACTAAAAGTTATATATTAATTATTGATCGTTTTCTAAGTTCATTAATCAAACATCTCTACTGTATTGAAAGTTGCAGACATGGACACGTAAATGCGTCTCTACAACACGCATCGTGTATTGTAGTGTAATTTATACGCGAAAATTAGTTTTTACGTGCATATGAGACACAGTTTATCACGTGCATTTGATACGCAGTTCATTTGCGTGTAATACACACGCACTCCACACCACTAATTCTACCCAAACGTATAATTCACACCACTTCTAAACCTACCCTAACCAACCAATGCGTATCCTATGCACGTAACAACTCACTTAAGCGTATAAATTACACGACAATATATGCGTGCTATAAAGACGCATTTAGTGTGATCGGGTTGGAACACAAAATACGCATGCGTATAGTGTCTTCTTTGTTTTCACAATTTCTCGTTTTTGTAGTTTACGTGAATTCAATAACAGTATCGTTTTCAAAAGTCTATTTTCAGCCCCCGAAAATTCTGTTGACGTGTAAATGAATGGCCAAAACACTTAAAAAGTTTTCCGTTTTTTGTTGAAAATGTTTTCATAAACAGTCCCTTACTCCACTATTTTGCTCCTGTAGAGTGGGAATAGAGAGAGATAGAGAGAATAGAATAGAATAGAATAGAATAGAATAGAATAGAATAGAATAGAATAGAATAGAATAGAATAGAATAGAATAGAATAGAGAGAGAATCCATTTATTTTCAATGAGAGTTGGAGATTTGAAGCATCATGACACTGTCGGTGATGAAACATCAAGCAATTTCTGTGCCACTTTTGGGTTGGAAACATTATGCAAATGAATGGTGATGTGAGATTGCAACAGTGGTGATCACATGATCCACCTCATTATGCAGTTGGAAACAGCAGTTGCACTGAAATGCTGACGGAAAAACAAAAACTAAAAGTACAGTAGCTCTCCGACCTCCGGAGATTAAATCACTGTAAATGTGAACATGCAGCCTTCATGAGGAGTCATTGGCAGAACACATGACCTGAAGCAAAATGGAAACAAACAACAAAAATGTTTTATATAGATGTACACTAAATGAAACACAAGCACAAGTGAATTTTTTCCTCAGGCTCTGTGACTACACAAAAACACACATTATTGACTTATTGTCACAGGAGAAATCGGTCAAAGGGAGCTAAAAGGACAAAAAAGCCTTCAGTGTTCACTGAAAGCATACATCTCTTGAGCGTATGTAGTAATGAGTTTATTCTGTGTATATGTGCATGTTATATAGCTATAGTTTAGTTGTTGATTTCCATTTGGTCACAACACGATTGTGTGTGTGTAAAGCTTAAATGAGTAGTTCACTTTTAAAAAAACTTTTGCTGATAATTTACTCACCCCCATGTCATCCAAGATGTCCATGTCTTTCTTTCTTCAGTCGAAAAGAAATGAAGGTTTTTGATGAAAACATTCCAGGATTTTCTTCATATAATGGACTTCATTGGGAACCAAACGGTTCAAGGTCCAAATGAGAGTTTCAGTGCAAACTGCAAACTGTTCAAAGGGCTTTAAACGATATCAGACGATGAATAAGGGTCTTCTCAAGCGAAACGATCGCTCATTTAAAAAATAAATAAAAAAGTTTAAGTTTTATAAGCACAAATGCTCGCCTTGCTCTGTTCTGTGATGAGCGTTCGTGATTCTCCTGTTCAAACTCGTTCATCAAAATGAACAAATCTTTTTTCGAGTCATGACTCGAAGGGTCCTAGATAAGCCTCTTATTCATCGTCTGATGTCGTTTAAAGCCCTTTGAACAGTTTGCACTGAAACTCTCAATTGGACCTTGAACCGTTTGGTTCCCATTGAAGTCCATTATATGGAGAAAATCCTGTAATGTTTTCATCAAAAACCTTCATTTCTTTTCAACTGAAGAGAGAAAGACGTGGATATCTTGAATGGCATGGGGGTGAGTCAATTATCAGCAGAAGTTTTTTAAAAGTGAACTACTCCTTTAACATAACACTGATTAGTATTATTAGTATTGTTACTTTTTGTTGTTATTTTTCTTGTACAGCGAGAAAAAATAAAATAAAATGCTATGTTTTTAATTAATTGCCATATTTTCCTTTGCTTACATTTTAAAAAATATATTCAATTGTTCACGTTTATGAATTAATTTTTTATTAGACGAGTTATGATGATGAATTGATGATGATGATGATGATGAAACACAGAATTTGTGAAAAAATTAAAGTCCGTGAATTTAAAAATTGCTTGCTCTCTGTATGACCAATAAGATTTAAGGATGTGAACTATAAGTAAGTTATGTAAATATATATATATATATATATATATATATATATATATGGTAACCAGAAAGTTTTTACAGCTGTCCCATATTGCAAGTTCCAGGCAGACACTCACAGATGTGCGTATCATTTGTCCTTTTAGCAGCTTTGATCTAAATGTCATTTCCATGGCATTAAAGGATTAGAACTCCCCATCTGTCTTAGAGTTTCTCTTTTTGTGTGCATCATCTGCTATTCTGTCCATCTCTCTCTTTCTCTGTCTGCTTCTTTCTCCGGGATAATGGGATATAATGCTTTCATGCCTCTAGCTTACAAGGAAACTCCAGCCCTAGATGAGCACTTGAGCTCTCAGGTCTAGAGAAATGATAGATGCCTCCATTCCTGATCCGATTCATCACTGACATTAAACAAGTTTCTTCTGAGACAGCAGGTCTATTATACTCAAATTTATTTGAAAAATAAATAAACGCTGCATTTTCAGCATCATTACTCCAGTCTTCATTTTCACACAATGGTTCAGAAATCATTTTAATATGCTGATTTGGAGCTTTAGAAACATTTCATGTTATTATGCATGTAAAACTGATTAAGCTGCTTAATATTTCTGTGATGCTCTTTTATTCAGAATTATTTTAAGAAGAGAAACCTCAAAAGAACCTTTCTATGAGAGGTTTCTCTAGCTTTTAAAGGAGGTTGTTTGTCTTTTCAAGAATCATGGAATTACAGAGGTGGAAACAAAGTTAAATGGAATTATATTAAAACCTGCAGAAATACATTGAGACTCAGTTCTTGTCGAAGTCAGAGGAGATGAGGAGAATGAGGGGCGTTGGGTTTCTGTTCTTTTTTCAACCACACGAGGGCGGGGTCGAGCACACACTCTGACTGATTTAATGCTACATAAAAATTCATGTTTTATACAAACATTAAAATTCTGTCATAATTTACTCGTCTTCGTGTTCCAAACCTGTACGAGTTTCTTACTTCTGTTGAACATAAAATAAAATATTTACACCAAATCTCCATATGGGATAGCCAATAGAACATTTTAGCTTTACTAATAGGTCATGCTTGGTAGTTGACATAAGATGACTGTGCATGGATATGATTAATGTAGTATCTTTTCATCTAAAACACAATTCACTGTTATTTTTATTGAGATAATGACAATATAAACCACGATAGCATTTCCCCTTATTTTGTAAAGGATTTATAGTTTTATTTCACACAAATTAGCCCATATGCATTCTTTTTTTCCCCATATGAGGTTAGTCAGTTCAGTGTGGTGGGAAGTCCCGCTGGCTCATTCATGTTTGGCCGGTACGGGAATCGGTGTATTTAACGGATGTGACGGTGTGGGCCGGTCCCGTACCCGCCCGTAACTGAACTACAGCTCGATCCACCGAGCGCGAGCGTTAACTCGGTGCAGCGTCATTATAGCTTCCATTCAAAGCCAAGCTGGAGTTTATCACTAGATCCCGAAGATTCATTTACGAGCTTTTCTCTCTCGTTCACTCACCGGTTAACGTTTACCGAAAATTACTGGGTATGTGTGATTCCTGGATTCGCCGCCTCTGTGAGTAAACTCTCTCTCTCTCTCTCTCTCTCTCTCTCTCTCTCTCTCTCTCTCTCTCTCTCTCTCTCTCTCTCTCTCTCTCTCTCGTCATTTGTTTGTTTGTGTGATTGTATTGACTGAGGTGATGCACAGCTAAACTGAGGACATTTTGCTTACTCACAGTGCAATGGACTGATGCGAGTTAACATCCCGTTTATAGGCTGATTATTAGCATATCGTTTAGCTACTTCAGAACTATATATTAGGCCTATAATAATTATATAATTTTAAATAAATAATAGCCTAATTAAAAATATTTTTCACGATATCATTTTAATAATATAATTGTGATAATAAAATAAACATATTTTAATTATAGCCTACTAACATAAAATAGCCTATTAATATATATATATATATATATATATATATATATATATATATTAATATTAATATTATATTAATAATATGAATCTAAAATATCTATCTATCAATACAAAATTGTAATGATGGCTTTGTTGTGTGTGTTTGAGAGAAACTGAACTCTGTCCATCATCGGTCTATTTTGGTATGTCTGTGATATTAGGGAGCAGGTGTCACTGTTAGGCAGGGCTCATACAGTCTACAAAGAAACTTCAGACCATTTGCTTTTTATTGCGTTGCCTTTTTAGGCTACGTGGTTTCACTTTTTTTCCATACTGGTGGAAATTATTATACCAAAAGTTGAGGTGTACTTCTCCCCAAACCTGGTCAGAAAACTGGGTCAGCATCCATGGGTGTATTTTTCATGTGAGAGCCCACATGGCTCAACCATCAAGTTTCAGTTCTGAGTTCGAGAGATCCCATTCATTTCAGATGGTCTAGGTATCCTGTGACGGCCGCATGCTGCATGGGTTCTATAAATAAAAGCTGTTGCCGCTGTTTGTGTTAGGCTATTTCCAGTTCAACCATACAGAAGACTCGTTCAACATCTAACTGGAAAAATTTCTTGTAGAAACACTGGAAAGTGTTTTTGTAGAAAAGAAACATGATGTCATGACGTTGTGTTGTTGTTATTAAGGGTCAAGATGTCTCCGTGTAATAGGAAAAAAGTGACCTGAGCAGAACATTTGTTCCCAGAATGAGGATGCTGCTGTTTCCACGGCAATTTATTAATTTTAACTGTTGATCTGGTGAAAAGAGGATGGGATGATGTCATTTAATTATCTCTCATTTTCTCTCTCTCTTTTTTTTAGAGAGACTGCTGTTGTTGTGACTGGTTCTGATGTAGTCTTTGCCACAAACAAGCTGTATTTGTGTGTGTGTGTGTGTGTGTGTTTGAAATTCTATTTTTGCAATAGCTCTTTATATTCCTATGGCAACGAGTAATTATCTGGTGATGGTGAAGTAGATTTATTTATTATTGTAGAGTTAAAGGCAGGGTAGGCGATTTGATCCGGAAACGTTTTCTTGTTTTGCTGGTTGAAAGTCTCTTCACGTCCTGATAACATCACACGTCATCAGCGCATGTCATGCTGTGCAGAGGTAGACAGACCTCAGTCAGCGAACACAGCAGCCGCCTTTTACAGTTCCTCCTGAACCAAATCAACAAGTTACTTCGTTCACACTATAACTGGTAATTTCGATGAGATGGAAACCAGCGACGTTATAATTGGAGCGTTTCGTGACTTGAATTTATGAGTTTCTGTGGCTGAATCAACGGCGAAATGAATCTGCAGTAGTCAGGTGGTATAGCTCAGTGCTCTTTAGGTTGTTTATGCTAATTATTATTGTTCTGTTATGTGCTTCGAGACATGAGGTAGTTTAGTGCCATCTCTCGTGACGCTTGTTGGACCCTGTCATGTGTTTTGAAGGAGATCTGGGAGACGCTCTGAAGGGAGGGTTGGAACTTATGCTTTCAAAGCTAACTCGCTATTGCTAGCTTCTCTGAAAACTACCTAGCGAAAGTTATCATAAGCATTATAATGTTTGAAGAGGATGTCATCAGTAGACCCGGGAAGATTTTAATACAAGTGGTTCATTCATAAATCCATAAGATGCTGTGGAAATTCAAACCGTAAGACCAAAATAGACCTGAGTAATAACGTTATATGGCTACTCATTGGTGCTCATTTCGATGTCGTCCTGTCTAAACTGAGAGATTGTAACAGAGACACAGAATTGCCAAAGATGACAGCAGTGATATCATAAACAGGCCCTCCAGTCGATCAATACACTCACAGATATGATCTCAACATTATCGATTATATTCTCATTACACAGAGTCTGATGACTCTCATATTGATCCAAAAAAGTAGTAATAAGAGACTAATCAATATTTTTGAACTCAAAGTTGATTTTCTGCAAAGACCAAAACAATATAATCGTCATATATTTAATATAATTGCATACAAGAAGCCTAACTAAACCCGTGGAAAATGCATATTGTGATGTTAGTGAACAGTGCAGCGTTTGAGCACAAGATGGCGGTGTAGTACACGGAGAGAGTGGAGAAAAGCACGTGTTTGATTTGAATTGGTCTACAACACGCTTAAAAATAAATGTTCCATAAAGTAGTTTTTAGATTCTCTTAAAATAACCATATTTTCTCTCTCTCACTTACGTTTTAATAATCTGTAGCACCCTTTTCCACCATAAAGTAGACTAACTTTTGTGCCATGGAAGGTTCTGGTTCTTCCTGAAACCATTATATATATATATATATATATATATATATATATATATATATATATATATATATAGTCTTCCAATGCCACTTTCAGTGTTGTTCTAGTATTATTTAAATGCTATTTTAGCATTTATTATTTTGAATCAACTTTTATTTAGTTTGAGTTTAAACAATTTTGTTATGTACTCATTTTTAATATTTACAATTAGCTTTAATGTATTTTTATTTCAATAATAGTCTTAATAATTTCAGTACTTTAATTTCAGTTAGTTGCAGAGGCTTTATTTATACTTTTTTGTGTACTTTGAGTTACATTTTTCATGTAATATTTGTATATTTTTGTATTTTAGTTTTATTTCAATTAACAGAAATGATTTTTAATAGTTTTAGTTTTAGATGAACAACAACACTGGTCACATGATCTAAGCACTTAGATGTAATCTTACAAAAGTAATGTAAAAATGACCATGTAGTGTATTTTTTGCACATTTGTTTGTGCTGCATACTCATATTGTTGCAGAAATGATTAAGACTGATAGTTTGCTTTGAGAAATTGAGTGTGTGTGTGTGTGTGTGTGTGGCTATAGGACAGCCCATCTTTCCAGACTTCACAAATCACTCAGTTAGACATTTCAGTTAAACAGTCTTGCTACTTTTTATCCTCTCTCTCTTTCCCTCCCTACTCAGTCACCGTCTCGCTCTCTTTAGCCGCTCAAATAATCATTTCCTTTCAGACACTCCCCTCACTCACCATGAAAGATGCTGTGCTGATTTATACTTAAACATCATGTCTCAAAGCTCTAAGATTTATATGATTTCCTCTTCCTCCCCAGAGTTAATCAGCCTGCATGTGTAAGTATGTATGTGTATGTAAGAAAAAGAGACATGAAAGAAAAGAAGGTGTCAGTGAGAAAGCGACATAATGAACACACTGTCTGAAATGCTCTACTAGTGTGGGCATGTAGAAAAATACACAAACACGCATAATCTTCAAGCTTTCATTTGAATCCCTCCTCTAAATCTATGACCTGAAGCTTACCTTTTTAATAGACATTACAGAGGAGATGATCTCATGCATTTCTGCTTCAGTTTCACACACACTCATTACTGAAATGTACATTTTAGTCCCAAATATATGTAAGAGTAATCTTATATATATATATATATATATATATATATATATATATATATATATATATATATATATATATATATATATACACTCACCGGCCACTTTATTAGGTACCCCATGCTAGTAACGGGTTGGACCCCCTTTTGCCTTCAGAACTGCCTCAATTCTTCGTGGCATAGATTCAACAAGGTGCTGGAAGCATTCCTCAGGGAGTTTGGTCCATATTGACATGATGACATCACACAGTTGCCGCAGATTTGTCGGCTGCACATCCATGATGCGAATCTCCCGTTCCACCACATCCCAAAGATGCTCTATTGGATTGAGATCTGGTGACTGTGGAGGCCATTTGAGTACAGCGAACTCATTGTCATGTTCAAGAAACCAGTCTGAGATGATTCCAGCTTTATGACATGGCGCATTATCCTGCTGAAAGTAGCCATCAGAAGTTGGGTACATTGTGGTCATAAAGGGATGGACATGGTCAGCAACAATACTCAGGTAGGCTGTGGCGTTGCAACGATGCTCAATTGGTACCAAGGGGCCCAAAGAGTGCCAAGAAAATATTCCCCACACCATGACACCACCACCACCAGCCTGAACCGTTGACACAAGGCAGGATGGATCCATGCTTTCATGTTGTAGACGCCAAATTCTGACCCTACCATCCGAATGTCGCAGCAGAAATCGAGACTCATCAGACCAGGCAACGTTTTTCCAATCTTCTATTGTCCAATTTCGATGAGCTTGTGCAAATTGTAGCCTCAGTTTCCTGTTCTTAGCTGAAAGGAGTGGCACCCGGTGTGGTCTTCTGCTGCTGTAGCCCATCTGCCTCAAAGTTCGACGTACTGTGTGTTCAGAGATGCTCTTCTGCCCACCTTGGTTGTAACGGGTGGTTATTTGAGTCACTGTTGCCCTTCTATCAGCTCGAACCAGTCTGGCCATTCTCCTCTGACCTCTGGCATCAACAAGGCATTTCCGCCCACAGAACTGCCGCTCACTGGATGTTTTTTCTTTTTCGGACCATTCTCTGTAAACCCTAGAGATGGTTGTGCGTGAAAATCCCAGTAGATTAGCAGTTTCTGAAATACTCAGACCAGCCCTTCTGGCACCAACAATCATGCCACGTTCAAAGTCACTCAAAAAATCACCTTTCTTCCCCATACTGATGCTCGGTTTGAACTGCAGGAGATTGTCTTGACCATGTCTACATGCCTAAATGCACTGAGTTGCCGCCATGTGATTGGCTGCTTAGAAATTAAGTGTTAACGAGCAGTTGGACAGGTGTACCTAATAAAGTGGCCGGTGAGTGTATATATATATATATATATATTGTGTACGTACATCAACTTTTTAAAATTTATCATCAATTTAAATTGAGGAAATAAGCCATATATATATATATATATATATATATATATATATATATATGTATATGTGTGGCTTATTTCCTCAATTTAAATTGATAAATTTTAAAAAGTTGATGTACGTAACATAATACATACATATGCAATATTTTGTACGTATATGAGAGAAGTTGATCAAAAGACAATAAAGGCACTAATAAATAAAATAATAAAATGTCACAGTTTCCACAGAAATATTATTTTTTTCAAAATTGGTAATTATTAGAAATGTTTCTTGAGCACCAAATCAGCATATTAAAATGATTTCTGAAGGATCGTGTGACACTGAAGACTGGTGTGTAAAGATAAATGTGGTGTCAGCTGTGATATTAACTTTGAGGTGTTTTATTTTCCTCCTGTAGGTGGCGATAGGTACACAATTACACTTTCTGACACATGCTGGAGCTTTAAAGGGATAGTTCACTCAAAAATGACAATTCTGTCATATTATTTCCTCACCCTCAAGGAACAATAAAAGAAGATATTGGAATGTCGGTAACTAAATACTACTATGAAAAAAATGGAAGTCAATGGCTTTCATCAACTGTTTAATTACCCACATTCTTCAAAATATCTTCCTTTGTGTTAAGCAAAAAAGAAAAACAATTCCCACAGTGTTGGAACAACTTGATGGTGAGTAAATGATGACAGAATTTCCGTTTCGGGGTGAACTATCCCTTTAAGTCTGTTCACTTGCAAAATCTATAGCTGAATGTGGTCTGTCAGTGTCACAATGTCAATTATCTGTTCATTACCTGATTTAACATGCGTTTTAGTCTTACAAAAACACACTGAATATTAGAAGAAGACTTTTTTTTCTCTCTCCTGAAACGAGTGGCATCTAAGTCTGTTTTTGGAGAGTGATTCTGAGTTCTCCTGACTGTTTGATGGCCGTGCACTTTACGTAATTACAACTTAACGGCTTCTCTTTGAGAATCGCTATGCTTTGATTCAGGCCACACAGAAAGGAAGTGCGGTTGTTGACATGATCCTGTCACAGGAAACTCCTGTATCTTTCTCTCCTCTCCTCTCTCCTCTCCTCTCTTCTCCTCTCCTGTGTGTGTGTGTGTGTGTGTGTGTGTGTGTGAGAGAGAGAGTATGTTGAATGGTTTAGGTTTTCACTGCGAGGGTGGGGCAAACCTTAATTACAGACCATCTCTACTTTTTCAGAAAGGGTCCTCAGTGTGTGTGTGTGTGTGTGTGTTTGCCCCTAAATGTTTTGGGAGGGTCCTTTAATGGCATATATCTCTTTGGTGCTAAAGTCTCGAAACATGCATTTATGAAAAGCCAAAAATTACAACATGCCATTTGGATTGACTCTATATGAGTTCATAGGAAGAGGTGTGTGTGTGTGTGTGTGAATGTGTATGTGTGTGTGTGTGTGTGTGTGTGAGAGAGAGAGGTTCTACTTTAGTAGTTTAGGAAGTCTTTGTAACACAATGCATTGCATTCCTGCACTCCTGCTGGGCTCCTCGTTTGTTCCTTGCATTCTTGCCCACTCACCCCCAACCCCCTGTGTGTGTGTGTGTGTGTGTGTGAGTGTCAGGGGTCTCTTAAGTCTCCTAAAGACTACTTCAATCTCGGAATAACCCTAAACCAGCACTAACACACTCTTCACAAAAACTACACACATTTCTCCGCCACACACAAGTGGGCTCTCCCCCCACCCCTCGCAGGATACCAGGGGTCAGAGGTCAAACCTGGAGACACAAAGCATAAAGAGAACAAACCGCAGAGCGAGGGATGGGGAGTGGGGGGAAAGAATGAAGGAAAGAGAGATAGGTGAAGCTGGAAAGTTGGTTAGATTAAAATCAGGACTGCTGCTCAGGTGACAGTACATTCATTTGAATTCATTCATGGCTCATCTCATGAGTTGTGTGTTGGGTGTGCTGCATTATATATAAGTCGGGGTGTGAACTTTTGACCACATTCCTTTGTATTTAGATGTAAATGCAAGTGTCAGGCCTCTGACCTCTTGAGATGTACAAGATCTCGACCTAAAGACCTTCAAATGAACACAAACACACACTCAGTTCGGACATTCCATAGCTGCTTTTATAGCTATCTATCTATCTATCTATCTATCTATCTATCTATCTATCTATCTATCTATCTATCTATCTATCTATCTATCTATCTATCTATCTATCTATCTATCTATCTATCTATTTAAAATAATATATTAATTAGTTATTTTTAATAATTCAAAATACATTTAAAATATTTCTTAATTAAAACATGTAATAACAATAATGATATAATTATTTAACAATAAAATTAACATGTAATACTATATATTTTATATATATATATATATATATATATATACACAGTATATATATATAAATATATTACTCCATTTATATAATATTTTACATTTCTTTAAAATATAATTACTAAATAAATTACTATATTTACTCAATAAATATAAATATTTTAATATAAAAATGTATATGAATATTTAGTTTTAGGTAAGTTTTTAAAAATAATTTTATATATATACATTGTATTAGGTATTTCAACATATAAATTATATACACAGTATATATATATATAATTAGTAAAGTAATATAATTTATTAAATTATTTGTTTGGTCTTTGATTTACTAAATATAATGAGCTTTTTTTAGTATTTATTTATTCTATTGTATGTCTCATATTTAGATAGCTAGGTGCATAATGCGTGTGTATCTTCCTGTCAGTTGGGTTTCATTCCTGGAAGAGAGCAATGCAGGATGCATGTATCCTTATACAAACACACAAACACACAACTGGTGAGATGTGTAATCAGACAGGTATGTAGACTGATTAGGGAGTGTAAAGGCAGAGATCATTTTTGTGTCAGGAGTGTGCGTGTGTATTAAATGATAATTTTAGACTTCTGTCAAGTTGAATGTGTCTCGCGGTTTTATTGTGTCTTTGTGTATCCTATAGTTCAGAATGGTTTTGGTGTGTGTGTGTGTGTGTGTGTGTTCTCACTTTGACTGGTGTCAGGAATGCTTGACAGGAACTAAAGCAAATGGGCCGCTAAAACTAATCTCATCCTCTTTTACTGTGTGTGTGTGTGTGTGTGTCCCCTCATTCATCCCTGCCTGTCTTGTCCTCCTCCAGGGCATGTCTGTCTTTACAGACTAGAGAGAAAGATATTCATCACCTAAGTTAAGATCTTGCAGCCCTGCAGATTCCTACTCCCATTAACATTGAAGAGAAAAGTTAAGGTTCCAAAGCTCATTACTTTTGCATTTAGAAAATAAAATGTTTTATTTTTTTGTGTATTTTTAAATTAAGAAAGAATGCTACTTATTTTGTTTTATTATTTTGCATTCAATTGTTTTTTTGTGTATTTTTTAATAATTCATTTTTTTAAATAATTTGTTTTAATAAATTAATAATGTAACAAAATTATAAACATTTTGGCATTCAGATTTAATTTAATTTAATTTAATTTAATTTAATTTAATTTAATTTAATTTAATTTAATTTAATTTAATTTAATTTAATTTAATTTAATTTAATTTAATTTTATTTAATTTTATTTAATTTTATTTAATTTTATTTAATTTTATTTAATTTTATTTTATAAACCACGGCACATATATAATCTCATACTTACCTTGAACCGCCATCAACTGTCTAGTCTGTGTTTTATTCCTCCTTTGAACTAGATTATGACATTCAATGTGTCACCTGTCGGCCGAGTGTTAGCGCATGCGTGTGTGTGTTTGTTTGTAAGCGTGCAAGGGTGTGTTTGTCACTGATTGACAGCTCCGGGGAAACTGGCCATGTGTATGAACTTAGAACAAGCAAAACTAGGCCAGGCACACTGTTAGTAAACACATCCACTCACACGGTTTACAGTAAGCAGTCAGCACTGCATATAAAAAAAAAAAGAAGAGCTTTTTTTGTTGTTCAATACTGGCTGGTCTGTTTTTATCTCTATCTTTGTTTAGTTTTTTTTACACGCACACGCTGTTTTATAGAAAGGCCACGGATTTCATGTTCCTCCTTGTTTCCACGGCTACACTATCACAAAGGACTCCAGCTGGCTTTGGAAAAAAGAGAGCAAGGGACAGAGAGAAAGACGAACGGTGACCAGCCCCTTTCTAAACACACGGCAGCTGGGCCGAACTGTCATTCTGCACCCTGGCCTGCTCACACACACACACACAAAAACACACTGCGGCCCCTCCTCTGGCTTTATAGCTCTTTGTGTTTTGTGATAATTCCCTCGGCATCTGCTAGAGGGAGCCCAACTAACCTGTTTGAATAAGTTTTATCGTTTTTGTCGCTCCCACACAAGCGCACACACACACTCACGTCGCTCTCGTCCGCGTCCAGACGTCATAATGCCCAGAGGTGCGTTCAATCTCCCCTCCTAATGAAGCATGAGGCTGAAAGGGGAGTTTCTCCGGGCAGGGAAGGAGCCGAAAAGAAGGAATGAATGGATGATGGAGGGAGGGGGTTGAGCAGGGGACGTCTTTGATACAGCTCTGGCCCGGGCGGGGGGTAGTGTGTTTTTTAGCCAGGAGATTCACCATTCACACTCCTCCGCCGGCCGCTCGTTTGAAGTGCCTCACAAAGAGGAGTTTGTGGGCCGGGGGCCAAAAGGGGTTTTGTCATTCACAGAGTCCCTCTCCTCCTCCTCTTTAACCTCTCGCTCGTTCTTTCTCTCTTTTGAAATGAGAAACACTTTATCGGCCAAGAACTCAGCCAATTAATGTTCAACCAACAGGCTGAATCGCTGCAAAGCTATAGCGTGCGTGCGTGCGGTTTAGTTTTCGCATCGCTCGCTCTCAGATTTGATCTGAACTTTCCGAGAGAGTTTAACTCCAATCCCGAACCCCAGTCAGTCGCTGCATTTGTTCGCAGTGGCGCTCGGATTGTGTTAGACGAGCGGCAGATGTTGAGAGAAAGTTGGACGAAAGCATTTTCGGGGAGTTTTTCTTTCTCCGTTCCTGCCTGCTGGAGTTCAGGAATTCTCTATCACACTCCACTTCCCAACTGTTGGATAAACACGATGGCCTTGAGAGCGTGTGTGTGTGTGTGGAGGCGTGACTCTTCCATGATCCAAACATCAAAGTGTATCCGTGGAAACTGTGAGGTAGTCAGTAATGCCGCTAACATGGCATGACTTGTTTTTATTCCCTGCCTTTTTTTGTGTGCGCGTGTGTGCAAAATAAAAAGTCATTTTGGACGTGTCCTACACATCTGGTGTTTGAGAATATATCATACTGAGGTTGCCCATGTTAGAAAAACACACATTTTGAGACGTCTTGGCCTCTAAAAAGACTTTGACAGCTCTCTGGCAACTGACTTCCTCTTCACTTTGTGGAGTCCAGACAACCCGTTGACCTTCCTGGCATGCTTTTGTGCAGATGGGGCATGAGTGTGTGTGTGTGTGTGTGTGTGTGTCCTTGTAAAACCTACGTGATGGGGACAAAATGTCCCCACAAGGATGGCATTATCCAAAATCCTTGTCCTTGTGAGGACATTTTTTTTTGTTTCCCTTGAGGAAAACGGCTTATAAATCACACTATAAGTGCTGTTTCTTGAAAATATTAAAATGCAGAAAGTGTTCTGTGATGGGCAGGTTTAGGGTTAGGTGACAGAATATACAGTTTGTACAGTATAAAAATCATTACGTCCATAGAAAGTCCCCATAAAACATGAAAACACAACTTTTGTGCATGTTTATGTTTTTTTTTTTTTTGTATTTACGTATATAAGACTACCATTAAAAAGTTTGGGTTCAGTTTTTAAAGAAATTAATACCTTTATTCAGGGAGGATGCATTAAATTGATCAAAAGTGACAGACAGTATAATGTATAATTTCTTCATCGGAGAATCCTGCAATATAATAATTTCCACAAAAAAATGGAGCAGCACAAAAGTTGTCAACATTGAAAAGAAAAGATAAAATATATATATATATATTCTTGATCACTAATTCAGCATAGTATGTTTTATTTATTTCATTTTCAAATATATTAAAATAGAAAATGGTCATTTTAAATTATAATAATATTCACTGTATTCTAATAAACTCATTATGAGCATATGTGATTTCTTATAAAAGCATTTTTAAATATTATAACCCAAACTGTGGCACGGTAGTGTGCATTTATGTTAGTTTACACTTATATTTGTATTCATCTATTTAAACAAAGACAGGAAGAATATTTATATTTGACAATGAGATTCTCAAGGCTATTACTATTGTGTGATAAGACAAAAAAAAAAAAAAGTTTTTAGCTTGGAAACTTACATCTGTATTTTAAAGGGCTCCAGGTGGCTGGATGTTTTGGGCTATTTGACCTGTGGTTTGCCTTTGTCACGTAGAAAGAGAGAGCGAGCATGAGAGAGAGGAAAGGCTTTAGAAATAAACCGCAGGACTGGGTGGGTCAGAGAACACACACATACATGCTTGACACATGACACAGACTCATACACACAGGTGAGAACAAGCACACACAGTGCCTGGCTCGGTTGCTGTAATAATTTAAAGAGAAAGCCTGGCCTACTTTCTGCATGCACTGTGACCCAGTTTACATAGATTCAGACACACGGAGCAGTCACAAACCTGTTCCACATCTCTTCTCTGTGTGTGTGTGTGAGAGAGAGAGAGAGAGAGAGAGAGAGAGAGAGAGAGAGAGAGAGAGAGAGAGAGAGAGAGAGAGCTGTTAAAACACGGAGCATGATCTTCTTACAGTGGTATAATCTAAAACAGACACAAGCACTCTCGTACACTCAGATGTCATAAAGCAAAAGAGAGATCTTCCGATCTAATCCGTTCCCTTCATGTGTCCAGGAGTAATGTGTGTGTGTGTGTGTGTGTGTGTTTGCGTCTGGGCCTGCGCTAACCTGCTCCTGCCAAAAGCAGGAAATGAGGGAGCTGTAAGAAAATGGACTGCCACTGTTTAGTCTCTGAGCACACACACACACACACACACACACACACACACACACACACACACACACACACACACACACACACACACACACACACACACACACACACACACACACACAGTGTTTAGTCTCCTCCAGCAGCTGTGCTATTCTGAGCAATACAGGCAGGAAGAACAGAGAGAGCAGAAATAGATGGATGATTTTGGGACAGTAATGCCAAACTCCTGTTGTAGTTTTACTCTGCAACTCTACACTGCTGTACTCTACCTTACTCTGACATTAAAATGCTTAGCTAGCATTGTTATACTTGTTTATGCTTTATTCTACTCAATTCTATTCTAATGTGCTCTATTTGTTTTTATACTCAACTTCCATTCGCTATTCTGGTTTATGCAACTCTATGGTATTAGATTCTACTCTACTTCACTATGTTCTCTCTCACTCAACTCTGTTGTACTTGTTCAAAAGTGTAATTCTACTGTTATCTTTACTCTGCTCTACGTCATTAAATGATGTTCTGTTACTTTATACTATTATACGTCAGTCTATTCTAATGTACAAAACGTTGTTGTTGTACTTTATTCTCTACTCTATTCAAACTCTACTCAATACTCAACCCCATTCTATTATATTCTAGGTTACTTTAGGCTATTCTTCTCAACGTTACTGAATTTTGTTTTAATTTAACTCTACTGTTAAACGCCAGTCTATTCTACTGTACAAAACGTTATTGTACTTTATTCTCCACTCTATTCAAACTCTACTCAATACTCAACCCCAATCTATTATATTTTAGGTTACTTTTAGCTATTCTTCTCAACTTTAATATGTTCAACTCTTATATGTTGCTACTCCACTGTACTTTATTCTCCTTTACTCAACCTTGTTCTACTCTTTTCTGCTATACTACTCTGTTCTCCTTGGCTCAACTTCATTGTACTCTAATGTACTGAACTAAAGTTTATTCTAATTCATTCTACTGTAACTTATTTCTGCTCAACTCTGCAGTTATTCAACTGTGTTCAACTTTACTCAACTTTATTATGTTCTATTATGTTACTGAATTCTGTTTTACTTTAACTCTATACAGTTTACTTAATTATAATCTTCTCAACTTTATTATGTTCTATTATGTTACTGAATTCTGTTTTACTTTAACTCTATACTATTATATGCCATTCTACTTAATTATAATCTTCTCAACTTTATTATGTTATATTATGTTACTGAATTCTGTTTTACTTTAACTCTATACAGTTTACTTAATTATAATCTTCTCAACTTTATTATGTTATATTATGTTACTGAATTCTGTTTTACTTTAACTCTATCCTATGCCAGTCTACTTAATTATAATCTTCTCAACTTTATTATGTTCTATTGTGTTACTGAATTCTGTTTTACTTTAACTCTATACTATTATATGCCAGTTTACTTAATTATAATCTTCTCAACTTTATTATGTTCTATAATGTTACTGAATTCTGTTTTACTTTAACTCTATACTATTATATTCCAGTTTACTTAATTATAATCTTCTCAACTTTATTATGGTCTGTTATGTTACTGAATTCTGTTTTACTTTAACTCTATACTATTATATGCCAGTCTACTTAATCATCTCAACTTTATTATGTTTTATTATGTTGCTGAATTCTGTTTTACTTTAACTCTATACTATTATATGCCAGTCTACTTAATTATAATCGTCTCAACTTTATTATGTTCTATTATGTTACTGAATTCTGTTTTACTTTAACTCTATACAGTTTACTTAATTATAATCTTCTCAACTTTATTATGTTCTATTATGTTACTGAATTCTGTTTTACTTTAACTCTATACTATTATATGCCGGTTTACTTAATTATAATCTTCTCAACTTTATTGTCTCTGTTATACTGTACTTTATTCTCTTCTTCCCGATGTTGTTCTACTCTATTTTGCTGTATGCAACTTTATCCTTATCCCATCAACTTGACTGAACTTGACTCCGTTTTGCTGTATTCTACTCATCTCTGACGTGCATGTATTCTATTGTATTGTTCTCTATAGTACTTCGAATAGGTCCATGGTACTCTAAATTTACTTCCACGTCTTTTTGTCCGCTTTCAGATCATGAACCTGCGATTATTATCTTGTTGTATTTTGACTATTGAATACGTTTAACTAAATTGTCAATTGATGAATGCGCTACTTAGTTGTGTCACTTAGTAAACCCATCACTTCCTCCTACTCCACAGTATCATCATGTATAACAACCTACAAGAAAACTCCGCCCCCGGTCCCACCCAGGTCAACACCCACCAGACCATACATCTCTATAACAGCCCAGAGCAGCACAGAGTCAGCACAGGATGCCTACAATGAGCTCACCGGTGCTGGCCCTTCAAACCGGGCCTTAGCAGCGGTCCAGTCGGGCCTCAGCAACTCCACTGAGAGCATCGATAGCATGAAGGCCCTGACGGCAGCCATTGAGGCAGCGAACGCTCAAGTCCACGGCCCAGCCAGCCAGCATGTGACCAACAGCACCATCACCATCACCACAGCCAGCGCCACCAGCGTAACACACATCGCACAGGACGCTAAGAAAGACGCCCTCAGGAAGTGCCTGTCCATAGGGATACAGGTTGGCCACACACAATCACATCTGCGTTGCCTATAGGGTTACAGACTAGCAATATTAAACTAACAAAGAAAACACAAAACAGAGAGTTAAATATGAGCATAACCACAGCAGTGTTTACAAGACTTCAGTTTACAAGAAAAGAAAGTAAGCAACACACTACTTGTGTATGTATAAAAATACTGTCTCTCAAAACCTTCTGAATAGTGTACTTCTCTTACTATTTCTGCCACACAAAGATTTGGCAAAACTTGTAAGATTAGTATGATCCAGATTCAGCCAGGCATTATTTACAGTATATACTTAGTATGCTCTTTATTTAGTATCTGTACTATGCCCATAAATCCTGTCTAGTCATTAATAATCAGCAGTATATTATCTGATTATTGAGTAGCCATCTATGTAATACACAGTGATACCCAATGAATGTTGTCTAGATAGGCAGCATACTTTTATGAGCATTTTTATGAGCACATCCATTGTCTGCAGTATATTCTCTAGTTATTGAGTATGCGCCCGTATTTTACATGCTATGAAACCCAAATATGGTGTCTAGGTAGGTTGCGTACTAAGTTTGGGAACACATTCTTTTTATCTGCAGCACATTATCTGATTATTATTGAGTATGCATCAATAAATTATGCAATTTGCACATTTCTAATCACTTCTTGCTTTACACCTACATCATTTGATACTAAAATATTCACAAAGGACCCTTTAAAGCTACACTGTGTGATTTTTACCCCCATCTAGCGGTGAAAAGGTATATGACCATCCAGTGAATATTAGTTTCTGTTCCCCTCAATTCCGATTTCGTTTTAACTCCTACGGTGGCCAATGTAGTCCAAGATTAACATGGCTTCCAGTTCGACCTCGTCCATGAGTGTTAACTCAAACGTAAACGCGAAAGGCGAAGCTTGAATTAACGGGTATGTCCCTCTTTGGCTAATGTACTTTCAAGATGGAGGGGCAACATGGCGACCAACATTAGAATCCCTTACCCGTATGTATTTTCAATGGCATATTATACACTCACGAGAATACGTTATTACTTGAACGAAATAAATATACATTAATGAGCACATATATTTTTGAACGAACTAAGTGTTTTAGCTAAGAATGAACTAAAAGAGTTACACAGTGTAGCTTTAAGAAGGCCTCAAGTACAAACAACAACAAATGTACAGCATTACATTAAACAAAAACAATTCAAAATGTAATGTAGACACCCAGCCTCCATATTGAATGTGTGTGTGTGTGTCTGTGTTAAGGTTGACGGTCCTGAGGAAACCAGCCAATCAGAAGTGCACTGCAAGTTTCAGTCTGTCGGCATTCAAGTAGAAGAGGAGAGTAGGTAAGTTTATCTTCACCCACTCACTCACTCTCTCACACACACACACACACACACACACACCGGTAGCAGCATATTCCGTTACATCTCTAGCCTTTATCTCCAATCATGTGCTCATATAAACAAGACAAAGTCATTCAAAACGTTACAGATGTGAGGATAATGACTATGAAAGCTTCTGAAAAAATGGATGCTGTAAGAAGAGAGAGAAAAGAAAGTGCAAGAGAGAGAGATGTCATTTCAAGCACATGTTACTGTGATAAAGACCCTCCCATTCTCTATTTCACACACACAGCTGTCCCTATCATGGTGGTTTGGACACTGGGGCCTTCTGAAAGGGTAAAGGAGTGGGAGGCTGAGAGACAGCTGCTCTGTGTGTATGCGAGTGTGTCTGTGTGTACGTGCACCGCCATCTGTTGCTGTGCCCATTATGAAGCAAGGCAGGCTGCTGGGTCACAGGCATGGTCAAATATCGACCCTCTGGCTTACCTCTCTCTCTCACTTTCTTTTGCTTTCTCTTGACTCGCACACCCTCAGATTTTACTGTTTTAGCACCCTGTGAGAGGAAGGGACATAACGCAGGAGGAGGTAGTGAAAGAGAGAGTGGTAGGGCCACTAGATGTTCAGTCTCTGTGTGTTTTCCCCTTAAAGTTCAGCTATATGTCCAGCCAAAGCATCGTAAAATCCCCATCTCCTAAAGCTAAATTGCTGCCCAAGAGTACAGATCAAACGCCAGAACAAATGTTACACACACATGCATACTGTGTGTAAACAGTAGTTTTACAGAAGGTTTGTTATGTTCAGAGTCAGTTGCTTGCTATGCTTAAAAATATTGTGAACTATCTATAGAGACAGCGTTTTGAGGCATCAAAAACAAGTTTTTCTTAGTCACACATTTTTCGGAACAGTCTTGATATTCTCGAAATAATAAGCGCAATTGTCACATCTTAAAGGAACACTCTGACTTTTTTTGTCTTTGGCTTATTCACCATATCCCCCAGAGTTATATAAGTCCATACATACCTTTTTCTGCGTGCGTGCTGTAACTAGCTTAGCTTAGCACAAAGACTGGATGTAAATGGCTACAGCTAGCATACTAATCCTAATAAGTGACAAAAATGTACATGTTGTGATTTGTATAGTCACAGAGTGTACAAATAACAAGGTAATGTGAGACACAGATATCTTTTAACCGTATACATTTTTTTAACCGTAAAAAATGACGAAGAACAGTGCGTCTCAGGTGCTGTGGTTATCACTCCGCCCAAGTAGCAGTGCTGGCCTCTGAGAATATAGTTCTCATGGTTAAAAGATATCTGTGTCTCATATTACCTTTTTATTTGGACACTCTCTTATTTGTGACTACTCAAATCACATCATGTAAATAGGAAAAATGTTGCATTATTTTGTCACTTATTAGGATTAGTATGCTAGCTGTAGCCATTTACATCCAGTCTTTGTGCTAAGCTAGGCTAGTGGTGGGTGCGTCAAACAGAATTACAGCATGCACGGAGATGAAAAAGGTATGTATGGAGTTATCTAACTCTGGGGGATACTGTGAATAAGCTAAAATCCAAAAAAGTTGGAGTGTTTCTTTAATATCTATGGAATATATCATGTCGGGCTGATTTTAAACTCTGAATGGATCATTTTGCATGTGATGGCTCACACAATGAAAGAATGTTTAGAAGTTTTTAAGAGTTTGACAGTTCCACTGTGAATCAATTCATCGGTTTTGATCAACAAGCCATGCATTTTGCATTTCAAATTGTAGACAATTGTGCTTATTATTTTGCACGTGCCAAAACACAACAAATCAATAAGAAATTCAAATCTGATGTGAACAAGAAACAAAATTTTTAGAAGATCTGATCGTGTTGTTTTGAGAGAGAAAAGTCTCATTTGAGAATTGAGCCAAAGCTTCTGAGAAAAACTGGAAAATAGACCATTTTACCCAATATTTCTGAAAGTTTTGTTTTATGCTTATTAGAGTATTGTTGTTAGCTTAGCAATGTGTTGACGTCAAAACACTGTTTTTAAATATATTTCATTCAGTTATGTAAAATATATATATATTGTTTGTTTAAAATTGACTATTTTACCCTGCATTTATACATTTTTTTAGGGCTGTCAAATGATTAATCACGATTAATCGCATCCAAAATAAAAGTTTGTGTTTACATAATATATGTGGGTGTACTGTGTATAATTATTTAAATATATATAAATAAATACACACACATGCATGTATATTTAAGAAAAAAAAATATTTATATGTATAATATTTTTATTTATATATAATATAAATTATATATAAATCTATATACAGTATATGCATGAAAATATTTCTTGAATATATACATGCATGTGTGTGTGTTTATATAATTATTATATATATATATATGTATATATATATATATATATATATATATATATATATATATATAATTATACACAGTGCACCCACATATATTATATAAACACAAACCTTTATTTTGGATGCGATTAATTGCGATTAATAGTTTGACAGCCCTAATTTTTATACATACAGTATTGGATTTGTTCAATATTTTGTTCAATATTAATAAGGATTATAATTTGGAATTTAATATTGGACTGTTTTACTATTTTAGAGTGTTGTGTTGTTAGTTTAGCAACATCAAACTTTCCCATGCGAGTTGCACAGCATGATGCGCCATGTTTAACACAATCAAGAAAATATCCACAGTAATGGCCAAACGTGATTTGGGTCTAGGGACATCAAAACCCTAAGTGTTCTGTTCTTATATTTTCCTCATATTTTGACGATTTAATTGATTTTATAGGGTCATTAAAAACAAAATACCAGACATCACATTTGACCAATACTGTAGATTTTTTCTTGATTGTGTTTAACATGGTGCCTCTGTAGACAGTGAAGTAGCTTCAGGTTTTGGAACTGATCTAGTGTGTCTGTGTGTGTGTGCGTGTGTGTGTGTGTGTGTGTGTGTGTGTGTGTGTGTGCACATGTATTGGAGGCTGTGGCTGGTAACTGCCAGTGTTGAGGAGTTGAGGGTAGCAGATTCCTAGACAGTGAGAGAGGGACACACATAACCCACACAAACTCGCACAGGTCGCCGGTATTTGGACTTTGCTGAAGCATGCCTTTGTAACTGAGTGGGAATACAGCTGTAAAACACCGGCACACACACACACACAGACAGCTCTCCTAAGCACACGTCAGAGCACTTGAACTGTGTGCAGAGACTCATTTAGCGTGTCATACACTCTTTTCTTCCTCTGTGCAGTAGGAACGAAGGGAATTAAGGAATGAGTTGTCTCTTCCCCTGTGGCTGTGTTCCAAACCACTTACGCTTGACTTTTTTTAGCTCTAGGGAGTTGAAGTACAACATGTAGTCAGACATGTTTGATAACACATATTGACTAACTGTTGATCTCTAACACTTTTTATAGACAGACATATAGACATTGTTATTATGTTTTGATTGATACGGTGAAGATGATTTAATGCAATCTATATTGTGAAAAGAGCTATATAAATATACTTGACTTGACAGACAGAGAGAGAGAGAGATAGATAGATAGATAGATAGATAGATAGATAGATAGATAGATAGATAGATAGATAGATAGATAGATAGATAGATAGATAGATAGATAGATAGATAGATAGATAGATAGACCAAAAGTTGACTTAGAAAAAAGGGTTCATTGGGGAACCTTTTATGCTAAAAAATGGTTCTATAATGACAAGAAAGAACCCTTTTGGCGCAAAGGTTCTTTATAGTCTATAATTCATTCAAATATTACATTATTCTGCAACATTTTGTAGTTGTAATTCAATTATTGTTTAATAAACTGTTGTAGTAACTTAATATCACATTTTAAACATGCTGATTTTTGGAGGAGGAAAACTGAAATGGCTCTTCATGTGATATTGATTAACTACATAAAATTATGTAAATATATAAATTTTCTATTTTCTATATCTTGATTTTTGTGATCATTTACATGCATTCATAAATACATTTTAGGGTCTTGATGTTTGTCAATAATATGAAATATTTAATCCGGAAAGGACAAAACAAATGATAATGAATGAAACCAAAAGGTTCAATATAGAACCTTTTTCCCTAAAGGGTTCTGTATAGAACCTTTTAGGGGTTCCAAATACATAGCGCTGATAAAACCTTTTCTTCTAAGAGTGTGGTGTGGTGTCTTCCCTGTCACACCCTGTGGATTTTTTGGTGCTGTGGTGGTCCTTGTGGCTTTAACATGCATGCGGCCCAGTATGCGTGGGTGTTCTCATGTCTATTGATAGCTTTAGTTAATATGTAAAGAACTGAGTGCACCATGGGTTAGTTTCAGCCTCAAACGCCAAACCCACTCTGTGCACAGGCCGTCTCAGGCATACATGATGGAATATCCAGATTCACCCTGATTGGATGGCTGTTACAAAAGTTCCAGTTCGTTGTACACCGGTAAACTGATATCAGTGGATGGATGTATGAAGTCTGTACTCCTCAAGTTTAGATCATGATATGAGCATGAACAATAACAAAAAAATGTGGACACTGTATTTCAGCCCTCAGAGAGATATGAGAAGAACCTGCTGTAAAACTGTCTGCCATAGTTACATTTAACTATGAACATGACCCCCCCCCCCCCCCCCATACACACACACAAACGTTTTCTTATGATATGATTTACAGAAGGCAATGATTACTACCATGTGAGCGGAACAAGAAATGAATACTCTTTTCTCTCTCTCTCTCTCCCTCTCTCTCTCTCTCTCTCATGCGCCCTTTATTTGTCTCTCTTCCTCTCTACAGGAAGTAGTTAGTTGATATGAAACAGGCCTTTCTGACACACACACACACACACACACAATCTAAAATGGTCTTTAATGGGAAACAAATGGTTCAAAAAGATATCAGAGCTCAGTAATGTCGTGGAGGAGAACAGACGCAGATTACTAGATGGAAGGATAAAAACATGAACAAGTCCATGAAAAAGATTAAAGAAATCCTAGCAGTTTATGTGCTATCGTTTTTTATTGTTGTGCCATCCAATAACTCAATATTCAAACGCTCAGATGTACGGGCACACACAGGCGACACACACTCAGGGTATGGTGAGAGATGTCAGTGTGCTTCAGTGCATCTGAATAGAGCAGGTGTCATACCTCTCCAGTACACACACACACACACACCAGGCAAACACAGAGTAGCAGATCTAAGCCAGATCGCTTTGATATGTTATCCTTCTCTATTCCTAAAGGAGAGGAGATGTGTGTGTGTCTGTGTTTGTTACGCTTGTATTCAATATCATAGTCTACAGTTACTTAGAAGGAAGTTTTAATAGAAAATTAATGCCATTTATTTGAACATCTTAAGTACATTTGGAGGATTTTATATATATATATATATATATATATATATTTTTTTTTTACTTTTCGTAACTGGGAACAATTCATATTTGTTTGTTTAATGATTAAAATGTTCTTTTAATTTAAGTAACTTTTACCAATGTTTTGTCATCATATTCACCCATTGTTATATATTATATTTGAATAAAATATTACAATTGGGTTAATGTAAAGTGCTATTTAGCATTATACAACAAAAATTAATCATATACACTATCGTTCAAAAGGTTGGATCAGTAAGATTTTATTTGAAAGAAATTAATACTTTTATTTAGCATTTTTATAATGTTAAAAGATATTTCTATGTCAAATATATGCTGTTCTTTTGAACTTTATTTTCATCAAAAAAATGCTTAAAAAATAAACGTCATAGTTTCCACAAAAATATTAAGCAGCACAACTTTTTTCAACATTGATAATAAGAAATGTCTCTTGAGCACCAAATTAGCATATTAGAAATATTTGTGACACTAAAAAACAATAAAGTGACACTGAAGACTGAATTCAGCCTTTCCATCATATGATGTATATTTTTTAAAAGTGTGTGTATATTTATATTATTACAATTTATAATAACCATTTATTAATTATATATATATATAATTTAAAAAATATATTATTATTAATTATTAGTATTATTATAATTAAAGACTGAATTCAGCCTTTCCATCACATGATGTATATTTTTTAAAAGTGTGAATGTATATTTATATTATTACAATTTATAATAACCATTTATTAATGATATAAATATATATATAACACAGAATATATATATATATAATTAAAAATATATATTATTATTAAAAATTATTATTTGTATTATTAATTATTATTATTATTATTATAATTAAAGACTGAATTCAGCCTTTCAGCCTAAAAGTGTATGTATATTTATATTATTACAATTTATAATAACCATTTATTAATTTTATATATATATATATATATATATATATAAAACACAGAGTAGCAATATATATATATATATATATATATATATATTATAATATTATTGTTTTTACTGTATATTTGATCAAATAAATGCAGCCTTTATGAGGAGAAGTGTGTTAATATTTCCCTTCATATTTTTTTGTCAACAGTATGTTTTAATTAAAATAGTTAAATTATTGTTTTGATGCACATTTTGTATCTAGTCCTTGTTATTGTCAACGACGCAATTAAAAAGTTTGTGTCAACATTGTTTCTGATCAGTAGATGCACATTTATCTAAATGATTCAAACTCAAACTAAACGACACTATTCTTCTTTTCTTTCCAGCTACTGCAGAGTCACACGCTCTAACAGCGTCACCACTGCCGTTCAAGCCGATCTTGACCTTCTGGAGGTTCTCGGCGATGACCAGTTCACGCAGACCCACCAGGGGCCCATTATCCGCCAGCCGTCCCGGGATGCATCCACTTCCACTGTCAGCATCCAGGGCTCTGGGAACCACTACCATGCCTGTATCCAGGATGACTTCACCGACGTGGGCTTCGACCCCTCCATTCTGCCCCCGCCGGTCCCCTGGATGGATGGAGCCATGGAGGAGGAATATGCGAGTGAAGTGCCAGTCTCTGTGTGTCCGCAGGACGGACGCTGGTTTCTGAAGCTGCTGCATGCAGAGGTGGAGAGGATGGAGGGCTGGTGCCAACAGATGGAACAGGATGAGCTAGAGAATGAGCTACCGGAAGACAGTGAGTAACTCTGAGATAATGACTCCAAAAAAAGTACTATAGGTGGCCCATCTAGACAGCATTTTTATGCATTACAGATCTGGGAAGTAGACTCATTTAGAATGTTTGTTTTAACAGCAATATTTCTGCATTAATTATTAATTTATAACAATTGATTCAACAGCATTTTTGGCCTTTTAAATACTCATTTATAATGTTTTATTCAGCAGCATTTTTGGCCATTGTACATTTATTTACAATGTTCGATTCAGCAGCAATACAAATCTCTGTAATGAGACTCTAGATGGCGCAGGCTAATCGGTCCTAAACTCAAACGCTTGCAATCATATCATTCTCTATATGCAGTGTTGTGCCTGAACGCATTCATTGAACGATAGTTCATGAACTCATTCATATTTTGGGCGAACGTGAACTGAATGTACTGTATTACTGCCTGACGAACGTTACTGTGAACGCGTTCATTCTGGTGTCTGAATGCACGCTCTCTCGGTTTAACTTTGTTCAATAGGGTACCAGATTTCTATAGAGCCTTCCAGGCGAAAACCCGGCCTAAAGACACGTAAATAGGCCTTAATATGTAGCGAAAAAAACAAGCCACCAGTGTCGCACCGTGGCCGCAGGATGCGTCATCAAGACTAGTAGCTGCATGTAGTCGACAAAACATTGAGGAGGCGTTGTATCGTATCGTATGATCAGTTTTAAGACAAGGGCGTTGAGGATTGGGAAAAATCTTACATTTCTGTGCTGATAAAAATAATTGCTGTAGTGGTTGTATATGAGTTGAGCCAATGAAAAAAAAATAGCTCACAGCAATATATAGAAAAAAAGAACGATGAACTAGTTTATTTTTTGAAACTGTGAACTTAGTTCAAAATTGTGAACTAGTTCATTTTAAAGGGCTCATGAACTGGCTTTTTAAATTTTATTATATTGTTTTCTGAGGTCAACTTATGACGTTCGCATGGATTTTGCATTCAAAAATATTAAAATTAATAGTAATAGGCTATTTTGTACCCTAGTTTTCAGCCTAGCTCAAAAACGCTCGGTTTTTATGGGCGTCTCGCACTGAAGACTTGGAAGTAAACGCCCGCTGCTGGGAGTGGATAACAGTTTTGCATATTATAATGAGTTTCAACTCAACCGTAGGTGCACATGGGGGAAATTGTTTTGAAAACGTCCAATGTTAACCAGAATAATTCGCCCATACATGTTCGACCCAGAGTCTGTGTGTTGCACCATTCCTGTCGGATCCAACATAGACGGCACACCACCGTTTTTTACTCTTAATCGTCTGCAAATCCAGTCTTGTTTACAAAACAATCCTCAGTGAAATGAAGTGAACAGACGACGATGTTTTACCTCATCAGCTGGAACGTCATTAAAAATAAAATTTAACCATGCAGTCCTATTGGAATCCAGAGGAAGCTTATGCAGCGACTGTCTTCTTCCACAACCAGGCGCTGCACAATATTTTCTATTGCTCTGTAGCTGGATCCGGTTTGCCATCACGAGGTAGGCATCTATGTCATTTAGCTATGCGTGTAATGCGCGAATCGGTGGGCGGCGCTAAACCGGCCGTGTTGAAGTAGGCGTTGATGTTCTTCTGTGGGGGTGGTGTTTTATCCTCTTTGACGTCATAGTTAAGAGCTTTTATTAGCTTTTATTAGCTTTTATTAGCTTTTAAGCTTTTATTGGACTAACAAGGACGTTTTCAGTTCTGAAATTTACAGGATATTCTTATAATATGATGACCTCTTAAGGCCAATTTATACTTCTGCGTCGAGGGTATGCCGTAGTGTACGGCGTTGGCTTCGCACGTAGGCGACGCCGTTGTGAGCATTTATACTTCTGCGTTCAGGTATTGGTTGCTCTGCAGTACTGCTCCGAAACGCTAGGAGGCGGCGGAGGGTTTTAATGTTCCACTGTGTTTAGATTGCTCGCGGCTAGATTACTACAAGCAATAGCGACTGAAAGAGAGTGGATCATGTTGGAGTTGGAGCTTATTGGGGTGGAAAAACAGTTCATTTTAGTGAAATTACTAAAACTGAAAGGCAGAAATGAGAGAAGACGTCGGAGGAGAAGGTACGTGTGGAAATGCGTGAGAAGGTACGTGCGGAAATGCGTATGAGGAAATACGACGCTACCAAGCCGACCAATTACCGATCTTGCGGTCAGCGTCGTCGCGACGTGTAGTTACATTTTTGAAGAGGTGCGCGTCAGACTACGTGGAAGGGTATGCGGTATGGGACGCGTCTGTGCGTATGCTACGGCGTATCTACTGCGCGCACCCTACGCAGAAGTATAAATTGGCCTTTAGATGTCAAAAGCTCAAGGAAAATTTGATTTCTCAGTTCATCACCCCTTTAAAATTTGTGAAGTGAACTTTGAACTAGTTCATGTAAGAAAGTGAACTTTCCCAACACTGTCTATAGGACACAGCCAATGAGCCTTAGCAGTGCAGTGCGCTTTCAGAGACCCTCCATCTTCCCCAGCTCCACCTGTAAAGATCTGCTACGGGTAATTCATGTCTGTTAGACTGAAGAGTAGCAGCATGTCTTACTTGCTCACAGCAGCGTGTCTTGTATGTATTGGCAGGGGCAAGTCCCGTACTTGCTCTGCGTAGCAGATTTCGCTCTATAACATTCTCATACTATTACCATGCCAAACACTCTGAGAGTTATGACAGAATTACATTTCTGTTCAACAGCACTTTTTTGGGGAGATTCAGATGTTTTTGAATGTTCTAAATGCATCTTTGATCCCCCAAAATGATTTCTAGGTAGGCAACTCACTAGGTTTTGAATTAGTTTAAAACATAGAGCAAAGTAATTGTAGCAAAATGGTTATTGTAGATCAATTATTGAATTTCCGAATCCGCAATTTTTTTAAGTCAAGTAGTCATTTGATTGCAAAACTATATTTAGAGTGACATTTGCAGTCTGTGTGCAAGTCGTTTGAGGAATAATCAGCCACTTCAACAAAACTACCAGTGCACAAGGGTCATTTCACAGTCTGGTTACCTCCGGCCAGCCTGTTTCTTTTTCTCCCACTTCCCGCCTTTTCCCCGCTCAACACACACACACACACACACACACACAGCGCAGTGATCGTCTTCGTGTCAGTCACAAAGCCTGCTTGTTCATCTATCTCCTGTCTGTCTCCCTCTCACATACCAGACATTTCTACCAGCAGGGAGCCACCCGTCTCCCTCGTTTCTTTCGCTCCCTCTTTCTCTGTATATTTTCTTCTTCCTCTCAGTTTCTATATCTGTGTCCTTCCACTCTAACCCTTCCCTCTTTCCCTGAATACATAAAATATGCTAATCTCCGTGTCCTATGACAGCACATTGTTTGCCATATGGTCTCTTGCTGCTGCATATGTTAAACAGAGCGAGTTCATTTCGTCAGATAACTGTTTACACTGCAATCCACAGAGACGCGCTGCAGTCTCTCCTCAGGCCAACGCGGAAGCCTTTATATGACCCCCACATGGCAAACATTAGTTTCCTTTAAGAGAATTCACCCCTTGTTTGGTAATCTGATATGCTATTTACTTTCTTTCACTCTCAATCTGTTTTTTCACATCGCACTCTTGTTCTGTATGTGTGTGCGTGAATTTCTTGGCTCGTTGGCTTTGGCGGGTGTTTGTTTGGTGTGCATGGTAAACACACCCCTTGCTCCTCTGGTTCCTGCATTTAAGTTCCCAAGCCTTAGACATTTATGACCCCCTTCTCACTTGAAAGAGACAGCATTTAAACATTAACTTGCTGTCTAAGCCTTTGCAACACAAACGCACACATTCACTGCTGTGTAATTACATAGAGAGTTTCTCATACTGTGCTAATCAACTTTTCACGCTACTTACTGCATTTTCGTTTTACCGAAGTTGTTTAAAACAGCCGATTCTCTTCTTTTGTGTGTGTTTAGTCCTCGGCAAGATTCGTAGTGCGGTGGGCAGCGCTCAGTTGCTGATGTCGCAGAAATTTCAGCAGTTCCGCGAGCTCTGTGAAGAAAACTTGGTATGTATGAGGCAAACATCCATTAGCCAATCAGAGCAGAGCAACACTCGGTGACTCCGCCCCTGAGTGGCGGCATTAATAAAAGCCATATCAGTATCACCTAGTTTGATATTTCGCACCCCCCACCCCCAATTAACAGATGTTTTGTTTATAATCTGTTTTCTGGCTGTCAGAATCCCAACGCCCACCCACGGCCCGTGTCTCAAGATCTGGCAGGATTCTGGGATATGCTGCAGCTGTCCATTGAGAACATCAGTCTGAAGTTTGATGAGCTACACCAGCTGAAAGCCAACAACTGGAGAACGCTGGAGCCTCCTGAGAGAAAGGTATAGATTTTACATCACAAATCCAGATGCATTACACACTCTCTTATAATGGCTAAGAATACCACAGTTGATATGTATACAGGCGCTGTATACATTTCTTAAAGGAGTAGTTGACTTTTGAAAAAACTTTTGCTGATGATTTACTCACCCCCATGTCATCCAAGATGTCCATGTCTTTCTTTCTTCAGTCGAAAAGAAATGAAGGTTTTTGATGAAAACATTCCCGCATTTTTCTCCATATAATGGACTTCAGTGGGAACCAAACGGTTCAAGGTCCAAAAGACAATTTCAGTGCAAACTGCAAACTGTTCAAAGGGCTTTAAACGATTCCAGACAATGAATAAGGGTCTTCTCAAGCGAAACGATCACTCACTTAAGTTTTCTAAGCTCAAATGCTCGCCTTGCTCTGTTCTGTGATGCATGTTCGTGACTCTTCTGTTCGAACTTGTTCATCAAAACGAACAAATCTTTTTCTGAGTCATTTGATTAATTCAACGAACGAAACGAACGAATTGACTTGAAAAAAGATTCGTTCATTTTGATGAACAAGTTTGAACAGGAGAGTCATGAATGCTCATCACAGAACAGAGCAAGGCGAGTATTTGAGCTTATAAAACTTAAACTTTGTTTGTTTTTTTGTTTTTGTTTTTTTAATGAGTGATCGTTTCGCTTGATAAGACCCTTATTCATCATCTGGGATCATTTAAATCCCTTTGAACAAGTTTGCAGTTTGTACTGAAAGTGTCTTTTGGACCTTGAACCGTTTGGTTCCCATAGAAGTCCATTATATGGAGAAAAATCCTGGAATGTTTTCATCAAAAACCTTCATTTCTTTTCGACTGAAGAAAGAAAGACATGGACATCTTGGATGACACGGGGGTGAGTAAATTATCAGCAAAAGTTTTTTGAAAAGTGAACTCCTCCTTTAAGATACTGCATGGTTGGTTTATTGAAAGTGTTCATGTCAGAGTAGATGTGATATTTAATTTGATGCAAGCTAAAAATGACCCTGTGAGGGATGGAACCTTTGTTGTTTCTGTGGCATGCAAAAGGAAAGTTTTGAATAATGGTACAGGTCACTGTGTTTTATGAAGAAGCCTGAGGCCTTAAAAGCTTAAAAAAAGGGCACAAAAACACAAATTTGTTTGTGAATCAGACTTAACTACTTCTCTCATAAATTCTTACGAATAACCCAAGGAGTGCTAGGGCAGATGTCAAGTTGTTTGGACTAGTTTAACGCTGCTTTTATGGTGCTTTTATGTCCTTTTTGAAGCTTCACAGACCCAGTCCCTGTTTAATGGAATTGCACGGAAAAGTGCAACCAGCATATAATTCAAAACTTCCCCACAACATATTGAGTTTTCTGTATTTGCCTCCAGTTAAATTTGGTGTGTACTCTGACCCACAAATTAACTTGTTTTCATAGTTTACTCATGTTATAATAACCTGTTTTTTGCTTCTTCTGTTGAACACCAAAAAATATATATTTTAAAGAGGTGATGAACTGAGAAATCAAATTTTCCTTTTGCTAATAGGTCATCATATTATAAGAATATCCTGTAAGTTTCAGAACTGAAAACGTCCTTGTTAGTCCAATATAAGCTTTTATTGACAGGCTCAGGCACGACTTGTTTTTCAAAGTGGGGAATTATGACGTCAAAGAGAATAAAACACCACCCCCACAGAAGAAGATCAACGCCTACTTCAACACGACGCGTTTTTTGAGCTAGGCTCAAAACTAGGGTAGAAAATAACCTATAACTTATTCATTTTGATGTTTTTGAATGTAAAAACCAAGTGAATGCCATAAGTTGACCTCAGACAACAATATAAACATTTTTAAAAAGCCAGTTCATGACCCCTTTAAAGGATGTTTTGACGGTAGCCATTGACTCCCATAGTATTCTTTTTTCCTATATGGAAGTCAGTATCGTCAACTCTCTGGTTACCAACATTCATTAAAATATCTTCTTTTGTGTTCAACTGAAGAAGAAAAAAACTCAGGTTTGAGTGTGAGTTAATGATGACAAAATTTTCATTTTTGTGTTCAATACCCCTTTAAGGTCAACTGCCTCATTATTTCGTTTAGTATTTTATTTGAATGTTTCTCTCATTTTATTTATGAATGTTGCATGAGTTTTGCTAGTATCTGATTTGTTTTGCTCACTTTCTTATTATTTTATGTGTTGACAGTGATCGGGTTTTGAGGTGATGCTCCCATTTGCACGCTGCATGTGGTTCACATCCAGAGGTCCCTTTTACCTCATGCCAAATGGCTTGAACTCTTAGTTGACGAAAGCGGCCTCCGTAATGGCCCTGCCACCCCTGAGCGCTCACTTAATGCATTTGGCTGATGCCTGGCCCTCAAACATGACTAAAAATTGCATTAGCATTAGCTGTCTTGTGTTACGTCGCGGAGTGGCACTAACCAGTTTGTCGTTGATGTCCAGGAGAAGCGCGTGCCCCCTCCAGTACCCAGGAAGCCGGGGAAGGGTCCCATGCTGCTAGTGAGAGACCGGTCTCTGGAGGGCTCCCAGCGCATGGAGGCCCGTAAGCGGCTGTTAGCGGCTAAACGTGCCGCCGCCTCTCAGCGGCAGAACTCTGCCACAGAATGTGCCGACAGCATCGAAATATACATCCCAGAGGCCCAAACACGATTATAAACACTTTCACACTGAAAACCGGGTGCTTAGAAGCCTAATAGACACATACACACTCATCTTCAACCATAACACAATAGCACTGAATGACAAAGGCAGGGTAGCTGTAACATAATCACTCCTTTTCTTGTGTAAAAGAGTGTTTCTTCACTGTGGGCTTTTACTGTATGTATGACTTAATTTTACTCACTTCCTCTGTCATGCCATTTGTAGCTCCCTTGTTAAACTCCCAAAGACTTTAATATTACTATTAGACACTATATTTAATTGTTAAAATAACCGATTTTATATATATGTATGAATATAAATATATATATATTCATGCCTAAACACAGCATATTATCATGTCTGTTAAATATTACTACCCAAATATTGCACACTACTGAATTTTATCTATTTATTTTGTAGTTTTACTTCGTTTACCGTGTAAGAGCCATATGTCTTGTGTTCTCAAAGAGAACCTAACTTCTAAAAAGGGCAACATACCGATCACTTCTGAAGATTTCAACGGCCAATGTAGTGATTGCCGTGTATGTATGTATACATGTGGGTGTCAGGCTTTCTGTACATGTGCCACACTCTCTCACGTGTCACCCTGCACCTCCGAGACCGGGCGAGGTCGTTCTGTTTTCAGTATCGCGGGACAGAATGGAAAAACCACCTCTTCTCTTCTTTCTTCTCATATTTTTCAACCTCCCACTCGGCCGTCCTCTCTCACACCGTCTTATCTCCTGTTTTGTCCACTCTCTATCTCTCATTGCCACTCACCTGTTTGACTGACATAGATGTCCATCGTATCTGACAAATGTGACTCTTTAATCTGTCCCCACTCAACACGTTCACGTCATTGACAGAAGCACTGTCAGAACAAACCACTCTTCACGCCTCTGATTCATTAGCCATTCATACATTAGCAATGTGTCCACGTTATGAAACATTGCATACGGGCAGTCAGGGATTTCATTCAGCATCAAGCCCCGTTCACACTGACAGCAATGAAGTATTTTATTTTCAGAGATATTTGCAGATTTCTGGTGATGCACACATGTGATGTGGGTGTGTCCAGTGAATTGTTAACTTATTTCTCACAATTGCAGTGACTTTTTATTTCATAATTGCGATTTTATGTCATAATTGTGACTATTTTTTATATCTCAGAGTCTAACAATATACCACAATATATTTTATTGGCTACTTAATGTAATTGCGACATTACATCATGAATGTGACTATTTCTCGCAGTTGCATTTTTATTTCTCAGTCGCACAATTAATATATCACAATTTCGACCCTATATTTCACGAGATTTATTTCTCGTAATTGTTTCTTCGCTTTATGTAATTGTGATTTTTGCAACTTTATATCGCAATTGTGATTTTATTTCTCATAAGTGTCACAATTAATCACAATTGTGACCCTGTATATCACAAGCAATTTTATTTTTACGTAATTGTGACTACATAGCTAATGTAAGTGATAATTGCGACTTTATATCTCACAATTGGGTTTTATATATCACAGACGGACAATTAAACTATTCAATCTATATCACAATTGTGATTATATTTCTCGTAATTCTGACTTGACGTAATTGCAAGCGTATATCGTGAATTGCGACTATTTCTCACAATTATGATATCATTTCTCACATTAGGACTTTATCTTATGATCTAATTGTATCTCACAACAACTGTCTTTTTTACTTAGTTATGGCTTCCATTTTTTTTTTTTTTTTTACAATTTGCGCATGCGTAAATTTTTTGTTGTTGATATAAAGCCATGTGCAAGTTAATTCAACATGAGAGTGTCTAGCAATAAAATCGCTGTCAGTGTGAACGAGCCTCAACCACAACAACTGACAGGACATTTTCTAATTATGTGGCATTAAATAGCTCCGCCCACTGTGAAATCTCATTGGTCCATTCTGCTCTTTATTACTGTACTTTAAACATCTGATTAGCCTCGATTGCATCATGTTGCTCAGCGGTTTTCCGTTCAGCATGGACAAACAAACAGTCAAATCACGCCCATGCCCCATTCTCTGATTTCACGCAGTCACCATTTTGAAATCGAAAGCTACGCTGCGTCCGAAATCGAATACTTCCCTACTATATAGTATGCGAAAAACAGTACGCGAGCAGAGTAGTATGTCCGAAATCATAGAATTCGAAAAACGTTAGGCGAAAAGTACCCGGATGACCTATTACTTCCGGCGAGATTCTCAAGGGGGTATACGATGGACACTTTACTATCCCATGATGCCACGGGAGAGGAGTTTTTGTCGTTATATTTGAAAATGGCGGAAACCGGAGACGTGGCTGTAACGTTAGGAGATAAACACAGACACACATGTGAATCTCTATTGATTCATTCATGTTTATTTATCGATGGTAATATCACAAGCAAATTAATGGCTTGGGGTTGTGTGTGTGTTTTATGATGTAAAATTTATTAGGTAAATAAATGTTATTTGAGAAATTCTGCAAAAGGCGTGATCTGCGAGCAGCTGACCGACGCTGCCTCTTGATTGTCGGCTCGGACGACTTAAAAACGCAGATGAAAACAGAAAGCAGAACTAAAACAGCGCGAAGTTGGTGCAGTCACTGGAATGGGCTCTTTAAATTTTCGCACTGTTGTGCGACGACAACATGGCGCATGTAGTACGTCCGGACTCATTCATACTACCCGTATTAATACTATATAGAACGTACTTTTTTAACGGTCGTGTCGTGAAGTACGTTCTTTTTTAAATATAGTACCTACTCATATAGTATGCGATTTCGGACGCAGCAATAGTCAAATCACGCCCCTCTATGATTACGCCCCATTCGCTGATTTCGTGCAGCCGCCATTTTGAAATCGAAATCGAGGTTTCGGTGGGAAGAACCCCGGATAGACAACAATGCCTTGGACTACCAACCTGAAGCTGCTGCCGCGATTTACACTATTGGATGTTAATATGCAATGTAGGATATGTATATTGTTCGTTCCTGCTTTTTTTAACGTTCTGAATTATATATATAAAATAATTGTATTTATAAATTAATTTCTCTGTATATAGTCTAAAGTATGAACGAAATGTATGTACATTTTTAGAATAACTAAACACAACAATACGCCATCGCATTCGCGACTCTCCTATGATTAAAGGCGACACTTCCGGTTTTCTTCCCACCGGAGCGATTTCAAAATGGCGGCTGCGTGAAATCAGCGTATTAGGACATGTTGTTTTAAAAAAAGCGTATTTTGTAAATATATAAATGATGAATTATAAAACGCCTTCCTGACTGCTCACTAATATAGCTCCTCAATATATTTGTCTAAATGTTTGTATAAATGGATATAAAGTAAAATATCAGTATTATGTAATGAGGGAGTTCAGACGAAACGTATTTAAATGGACATTAAACATTTCTCTAGTTACCATAGTTTTTGAATTTTAATAACGCTTAACAGTATCATTTGGAAATATTAAAACTGCTATGCCACAACTCTATAAATGTAATACATACATTTTTTTTTTTAGTAAAAACACCAAGTGTGACGGGCAATTTATTTATTATATTTATAATCACTAGTTAGCATGATAGTCTTTATCCTCAACCAAGTCAGTCAAGTGTGTATGTGTGTGTTTGTGTTATTTCCACATCAAGTGCATGTACCCAAGTGCTTCCTAATTTTCCTAAAGGCTTCGTTTTTTGTTTTTTCAACCGATATGTAGCACAGTTGATACTTTGTAATATAGATCAGCTACTTTCTTTTGTTTTTATTTATATTTAGATGTATATAATTTCAGCAACCTAAGGAGAAAGTGCAAGTAGACACATGTATCAAAGCAGAGCACATACCAGCAGTTTATTCTTTTTTTCTATTTAAGGAAACCTATCTTAACCGTTGAATCATTCACACACTCTTGTGCTGCTCTTGTAATTGATTTGCGCTGCATCTTAGTTGCACTGACAAGTTACTCAATACTAGTCAAATCCGAACTGCACTGTCTGATACTTTTCAATAACAAATACTAATTTGCACTTGTTAAATATGTTAAATAAACAGAGCTATTTCTTTTTTCTTTCCTCTAAATATTTCACTGTGAATAGACACATCACTATAAATATATATTGATATTCATTTCCCAGCAGCCAATGTGCAGCCATTCTCTATTTTCATAGACAGTTCAGTTGCATTGGCTTTAGTTTGATCCTCGTAGTGTTTGTCTTTTTAACTAAACTCTTCATTCCCGTTATAATGCACTAGAGCCCTTCTACTGTGGTTAATGTTTGTTTGAAATATTATTGATGTTTAAACGCTCGGCCTTAATTTATGAATATATAATAGTCATGCACAACGTAGCCTCAGGAGACTATATAATGTGTGCGTATGTATGTGTGTATGTGTGTGTGTGTATCATGAAGAGGTCTGATACTGGAGATTATACCTTATCAAATATTGACGACAAAATTCCCTTTCATATTGATATTAATATTTTTTGTTTGTTTGTTTTTTACAATTCTGTATTTTGTCGGCCAGATAATATCAAACTGAATTAATTTGGACAATCAGTGATTAACACAAATAAAATCAATGTATTTGTAAAATGAAATGAGTAAAATTATACTTAAATACAAGTATAGAAATATTAATTGGTAACATTTCATTTGATTAAATCTCCCTTCTTTTGAGTATTTCATGAGATATTTATGAGAGAGATATTTTAGCACTAAACTTTCTTTTTGCTAAAAGTGATCACAACCTCATTTTTTTAACTCCTGTCATTCACTGATGTGAAAATATTGATTTATATCTGGCAACATAATGAGTCCAGACTTTTTAGGGTTTTATCTTCCCAAATAAAAGAAAATCAGACTTTGATTTATTGCCAAACTCTGGACGGTTCACTCACCACAATATTTTGGGAAATGAAGGCAAGATAATCTGTATTTACTGTTCTTGTAAAAGCATAAACTTTATCAAAATGACTGTGTGTAAATACATGAATGTTCTTCAATGTAAATGTAACCTACATCTAAGGATATCTTACTACTTACATTTTGTATTTATTGTATCAACACTGTTGATGTTATGGCACGTGTATGAAATTTTGATCATTAAAATGTTACAGATGCTCACAGCCATCAAGGGATTAATTTTTAAATAAATGTGTGTCTGTTTGTTCTATCAGTAAATAGAGATAAATGACCGTAAATAGAATAAAACCGTAATTTTTACGGTAAAAAGGCAGCTGTGGTTGCCAGAACTTTACCGTTAAAAATACGGTAGGTTTGATTGCGATTTCACTTTTTTCATTTTAAATATGTTGCTGTTGATGCGTGAACAGTATCTGCAAAGTTACAGCGCGGAAAGTTCAGTGTAAGCAGAGATATCGTCTTTTAAAAATCAGGAAGTATATTGCCTACAAAAATGACTCGATTGGGACTACAGCGTGGTTTTAGACGTCACTAACCCACACATTTACATCAACCCTCCCTCCGAAATATGCAAAAAAGGGCATGGCCATATTTCTGCGTCTCGTCAAATGTGTTGTTCACGCAGCTGTCAGGTCTTCTGTTTGGGCTTCCCACGGACGCTGTACTTCGATAACAATGGATAAAATTTATGTTTGATTATGTTCCTGAAAATGCCGATTTTACGGAAGACAGCTTCCAGAATCTCCACGGATTCAACACCGGATTCAACAAGAAACTGTTACTAAAACATGAAGCAGTTCCAACTTTAAAACCAGAGGCAGCAGTTGATGGGCCACAACCTGTAAGTAGGCTATACTTAATTATTGTAAATGTATTTGCATGTATAATTCCAGATGTAGCCTTGTGTTTTATTTTTTTTTTCAAATGCCAGCGTTGGCTTTATAGCCACTAGGCTACTAGTTATGCTATTTTGTGTCTACGACAAACGCGTACAAACATTATGGACCTGAATTTTGTATAAGTACTAATGTTTTAAACGTATTTTTCATGTATATATGCTTTATGACGTTATTTTCGATTTGATCAAGAACATTAACTAATGCCAACGCTGTTTGAGTGTAACATTAGCAGCCAGGTTGCTATTGTTGCCAGTCAGATTCTATTGTGTTAAACAAACGTGTATAAAGTTAAAAAATGTAGCGAACTATCATTCAGAAACGTTTAGTAAGAGCCGTGTATGATGAAGTTCTGCTCGACTCCCTCTGATTCTGCCTCAAACTGATACTGCAGACCATAAATTTCTCACTCGTAAATGTAAGTACACATTGATGGCCTAAGACACGAAACGAGCGGTTTGTGTGAGAAAACGAATAGTATTTATATATTGTTTTTACCTCTTGTAATCACAGTCACGTCCAAGTACTGCTGTCTGCGCAAGTGCGCCGGAAAGCCCCGGAAGTGATTTTTTTCGCAACCACGCAAGAGATCACTTCCGGCGCTTTCCGGCACTTGCGCAGACCGAAGCGCTCGTGCCTTTAGATCACTTGGACGTGGCTGTGGTTAAACAAGGTAAAAACAATATAAATACTCTTCGTTTTCTCACACAAACCGCTCGTTTCGTGTCTTAGGCCATCAATGTGTACTTACATTTACGAGTCATTAAATCATGTTTAATTTGGACTTCTCTGTGCATGCTCTTTGAGGTGGACCCCATAGACCTGCATTATATGACTGACAGACAAGAACGGTTTGACCTACAAATATCAAAATTGAAAATACTCTGGAAACAAAGACACCTACATCTTGGATGCCCTTGAGGTAAGCTAAACATACCAAAAATTTATTTCAAAGTGAACTATCTCTTTAAGTTTCTCACCACTATTCCACCTTTACGTCTTTGTGACTTTCTAACTCGCAATCGCAACTCGTGATTGTGACTTTATTTTACGTAACTTCACTTCTCACAGTTACTTCATATCTTACAATTGCTTATTTTAAACTTTATTACCATATATATTTCACTCTGAGTTGAAAACAGGCTTTCCGTTATAAATCATTGCCTGAGGCCTGAGCAGGCGAACAGATCTTCTTTGACTATTAGTGGACAGCTTCAGGCTTCTTCCACAGATGAACCCAAAGAACAGATCAACTCTCATCTAATACGTGCGAGACATCCCTTCCATCCAAAAATTCTTTAGTATCATAGAACTTAATGTCTTTTTAAATATAGGTGTTCGGTTAATTAACCGCTTTGAGCTGCTAATCACTTTGATCACTAGACCAATGACCCATTGAGGGGTTTGTTTGGATCTCAGCCCAGTGAGAAGTCCAAAGTAAAGAACAGCTGTCTAACCGAGTGTGATTGAATATCCAGGACAGACGTGTCCCCGCTAATCCGTCTTTATTGTCTGTGCTCAGATACAGACATGCACACTCACACAGACGCCATTGGCAAGCCATCGCTGACGTCTGGTTTTAGCTACCGCTAATTAAATGCAGGATTATGCTAATTGGCGTTCTTGTGAAGCTTACACACACAGAAGAATGTCAGTATGATTTAGCAATAGCCTGTAAGAACATGCCTTTAATATGTGCGAGATGTCAAGGTAGGGCAGTGTTGGATTGGTATAAATCACAACGTTCGGATGTGGGCTTCCGCTTTATGAAAGCAATCTACATTTTCAATCTGACCTTGCGCGTTATTTCATTTTTCAAACACTACTGGAAAGAAGTGTCATCTGAAGGCTGATCTTTCCCATGTTAAAATAAAAAATAAAAAACAGCCTTGATTGTAAGAACCTTTCCATTTTAACACTTCAAACACTTATCGAACAATGTAGTTAAAAATAAGCAGAAGAAAGAAAATTCATTTTGTAGAAAACAAAACTTTATTTAAACACCGTGTGACCCCTATTTGCCACATACATTGCACAGTAAGGAGGAGAAGTCACATCATTGGGCATCATGTCACATTGGCTACTGTAAATGCACTGGTCTAAGGTTCAAAAACCTTGAAATCAACATATTTGGTGACATAAAACCATTCTTTCCATTATCCTCTGAAAGTGGTCTCAACTTAATAAACAAAACAAAAAAGAAATAAAAAAAGAATTAATACAATTCATGTAGTGTTCATTCTTCCAGCTCACTTGTCCAAGGAGTGTGTGTGTGTGTGTGTGTGTGCGTGTGTGTGTGTTTAGGGGTGGTGTGAGGAGCATGTGGGCACATTCACTGGCCGTTTCTACACTGAGTATTCAGAGGAAACCTCAGACTATAGTTCTGCTACATCTGAATATCCCTCAAGAGTAACAAAAGGAAAAAAAAAAAGAAACGTACTAACGACAGCATCTGAAATTTTACAACGGAAAAAAAAAAAAAACAATATAAAAAACTGAACATCTATGAGACACAGAATGACCCGGTGCAGTAGTGATTAGAGTCTGTTGGAGAGAAAGCTAGAGTTGATAAGATACTGAGATGACCTGCCATTTTGTGCAAAAAAACGAGGCAGAGTATCAGACGTGTTCTCTAAAAATGAGGCAAAATCGACAATCATAGAGCCGAATCTCTGAAAACGAGAAAGAAAGACTCATGAGGAATGGGAGAAGAGCTTGTCTTCTTGTAAAGAAGGAAAGACAGGAAGTCGTATTACTGTGTTTGGTTTTGGTCCCCTGTGTACAAAATGAAAAGATACATATTTATTTACATAAAAATGGAATAAAAAAAAAAAAGAACCGACTGCCAAGGCACCTTGAAATGCTTTACATAAAGGAATCCTCATCAATTTGATTTACATTTACCAAAAATAGAAATGATCAGGCCATGCTTGTTTGCTTTCTGTTGCTCAGTCAAGTTTTTTGGGAAGGGGAGGGGGGCAAGAAACAAACATCGATGAAGCTTTTTCATTCATCCATCCGTGTTTTCTGTCTTCAGGCGAGGAGCTGTTTGGCCTGCAGCTCCATTTCTGCGGCCCTCTTCAGCGCCACGTCAACCAGCAACTGGAAGCCGCTGAAGTCCTGGGTGAGGTCGGGCGGGGTGGGCGGCGGGGTGTTGAACAGGCCGCTCTGGGGGCTGACGTTACCCTCCCCTCGACACCCGAACAGGCCGGACACGTCTGTGAGAGGCAGCTCTGTGGCTCCCTCCACGCCGAGGCGCGTTGTCGAGCCGATGCCTTGCGTGCCCGTGGTGATGGTGGTGTGGCAGATGACGGAGGGTCTGGGTAAGACGGGTCCGGGCGAGGGGGGTGTTTTGGGGGACAGGGCTTTTTTGGGGTAACCGTTAGAAGTGGGCGTGTTGCTGGTCGAGTGAGGCGAGCCGGGCTCGTAGCTGTTGCGGTCCTCTCCGTTGGCGAGCAGACCGTGTTTCGGGGACTGGGAGTTGTCGCTGAGCATCTCGCCACCCTTGCTGCCCCGCCGCGAGATGGTGAACTGGTTGGGGTCCTTGCCGTCTTTCCGGAGCATCTCGGGAAGGAGTCGTCGCCGGGCGTTTATAAACCAGTTGCACACCTGTGCAGAGAAGATTATGATACATTAAAATGCTAATCCTTAAATGTAGATACGATCATATGTTATTAATATTTTTTAGGGCTGTCGAACGATTAATCGCGTCCAAAATAAAAGTTTGTGTTTACATAATATATGTGGGTGCACTGTGTATAATTATTTTATATATATAAATACACACACATGCTTGTATATATTTAAGAAATATTTTCATGTATATGCTGTGTATAGATTTATATTTATTTTTTTATTATATATAAATATTGTATATATCAATAATATTTTTTTCTTAAATATACAAGCATGTGTGTGTATTTATATAAATACAAAATAATTATACACAGTGCACCCAGATATATTATGTAAACACAAGCTTTTATTTTGGATGCGATTAATCGTTTGACAGCCCTAAAAAATATTAATAACAGGATCAAACATTTTACTGTATTAAAATGTGATTACAGTAATCGCGATTAATCGCATTCAAAATAAAAGTTTGTGTTTACATAATATATGTGGGTGCACTGTGTATAATTTATATATATAAATACACACACATGCTTGTATATATTTAAGAAATATTTTCATGTATATGCTGTGTATAGATTTATATATAATCTATATTATATATTTAAATATAATTAATATTTTTATTAATTAATATTTTATATATATAAAAGATTTTTTTTCTTAATTATACAAGCATTTGTGTGTATTTATATATACAAAATAATTATACACAGTGCACCCACATATATTTTGTAAACACAAACTTTTATTTTGGACGCGATTAATCGTTTGACAGCCCTAATATTTTTAATCATGTCCTACAACCCAATAATGACGTAGTAGATCATTTAATATGTACTTTTTAAATATTATATTTTTAAAGAACATTAAATGTTCTTTAAAGCCAGAAAATAAAAAGAAATATACATTTTAAAGTTATTTTTATTAACTTAAATTAAGTTTTTATTAAAAAGATACTAAACCTAAAGCATTACAATAAAAACATACATAATTAAGCAGAAAGAACAACCTCAAATTCTATCTCTAACTTCTACCACCTGTTATTTTCTTTCAAAGTTCAAAGCCTATAGTCCTATAAAACCTTTTGTTTTGTTCATTTTGTTCGCACGCTGTCTTGCTCAAGTTTAAAATGGAAATTCATGAGGCTGTATTGAGTTAACATGTGACGGATCTCTGCCTCTATTTTTGTTTTTTCCTCTTTTAAAAAGCTGAGTTGGCAGTTGAAAGCAGGAAGCTCTTGGCGGTGAGGATTTCTTTCAATCACCTAAGTAACAGTTCACCTTTATCCCTCAGATTGGGCTCTTTGTTGGGCCTAAGGGCCTTAGGCCTTAATCATGCTAATAGCGCTGTATCTTTCATGGCTCTGGCGAGTCTCACCTGAGGGGGTGTGAGATCTACTCTAATGCAAATCCAACATTTCAGGCTATAGAAAAACACAAGTGACTGAAGTATGCATATCTACAAAAAGACCAATTACTTCATTAGTAATGGCTGACTGTTAACACCTTTAGTTTATATCAACAATTGAACTCCACTGGCCTTTTGAGTCAATGTAGATAATGCACCACAGGTAACCGATCGTTTACATTGCAGATGTAAAATGAATCCTATTAAGCAAGGAACTTAAAATCAATGTTAATTATATATATATATAAATTTAATAGGGTCGATCAACGATTTTTAATTTTTAATGTTTTAATTAAAAAATATATAATTTAATTATATATATATATATATATATAATGGTGGTGGCTGAGGAGATTTCCCAATTCTATGTAAAGCGCTTTGAGTACCCAGAAAAGCGTCATATAAAGATTATTATTATAATGATATACATTTTAATTATAATAATTAAAAATATATAATTTAATAATTATAAATAATCATGAATAGAGAGAGAGAGCGCTGTTTTGACTTTTACAATTCTATTCTGGCCTACTTTCACAATACACACGTTATGGCATAATGAAATAACTTTTCTTTCTCAGTATCTAAAGGGGTTGTTTTCAAGATGCAGTCCTCAGTATGGTAATGCTCCTGTATTGTCTTCCAGTGAGTCTCTTCAGAAGAGAAGCCTCTTTGGCTCTCTGGGTAATGGGGCTGTATTGTGTATCCAACGGTCCGCCTGAGCCTGGTAGTCTTCACTATGTTAATGTGTGTGTATTGTGTCTCCCTATTGTTAGTGAGACAGCTGGCTGAGCGCAGGGGAAATTCCTGGCCCAGTGTCTGAGCAAGTCTCTCTCTCTCCCTCTCTCTCCCTCTATGTGGCTACATCTCAGATGACTCAAAACAGTTATTCACTCATCTGTCCACAGGAATTCTCTCCATTGACTGCATTCACAGGAAGTGTTGTTTATATGACGCTAAAACTCAGCGGGGACCGAACGTGTGATCTTAAACGCAGTAGCGCTAGCGAAAAGAGCTGACTTTTTCTTTCTCTGACGTATTTATTTTGGCTCTCTTCTATTTATGACATTGAACCTTCCAGTTTCCTTCACACAATGTCAGTTGAACTAGACATTGATGACAGTTAACTGCTCTCCAGTGAAGCATATAAATAAATTACTGATCAACAAAGCAGAAAACTAAAAAATTCCCCCTTCGCATTCTTGACAGAAACAAGCAGTCGTGAGAAACTTCAGACCTTGTCTGAAGCATAACTTCAGAAACTGCTTTGAGTCATTCGAATTTCTATTTATTCAGAGTTTCCAAACTTGGCCAATGAATTTACATGACTTTCCAGTCCATTTTTGATATATTACATTCTTTAATCTAATTTATATACAGTATTTTAGATGTTGCAATCACTACGAGCAATTTCTAAACAATCAAATAGTTCACAACAAACTAAAACTAGAAAAAAGTATACAAGATTTGTGACTTTTCCAGGTCTGAAAACAGTGCTGTTAACTAGAACTAAGAAGTTGTTTTTTGTAATTGAAATAAAATATGAAAAACAAACTGAAATTGAGTTAAAAAAATTAAGCTCATTGGAAATATTATTAAATGCTTCATTAATATACAAATAATACTGCTTGGAAGTGAGTTTTAACATCCCCTGATATCCAGATTTTCATTACCATGGGAACTTTGATTATTCTTAAAGCTGTATTACATGCAGTTGTTTCCTTGTTTGTTTTTGTTTTCTTAATTCTGTTTTAGGTCACATTTACACACTTCTATAGATGATCAGTACCTGTAGTGTGGAGAGATGGGTCTGCTTGGACAGCAGGGCTTTTTCCTGCTCTGAAGGATAAGCATTGTAGCGGTGTTGGTAGAGCCAGTCCCGGAGTATCTGTACTGACTCTTTGGGCAAGTTTCCTCTCCTCTTTCTCTTCCCTGACCCTCCTCCATTTGAAGAGAGGTCAAGAGGCACATCCAAACTGTCCTCGTCGTCCGTCTCGCTACCGGACATCGCCAACACACCTGTAGGCATGCGAGACAAGAAACACTGCCACTTAAAAAAAACTATTAAGTTTACAACATTATTCTCTCTTTCTATGCAAAAAAGGCTTTGAGAACCAAGAAAAGTATGAAGTCAAGTTGATATATATGAGCAATGTTTTTAAACAGTCAATAAGTGTGATTCGGGGAACTGGAATCAGTGTGTACCCATGTGTGTGAAGGAAGACAAAAGACACCCAGTCAAACATCAACCCCCCAACCCCTGCAAAGGACTCTCCTCCTCCCCCTATCTTACACACACACAGTCTCTCCCTCCAAAATGCCAACTGCAGAACACTACACAACAGCGCCTGGCCGTCTGTATGCATGTATAAGCGTGCGTCTGTAAGAGAGAGTGTGTGTGGCAGCTGATGTGTCACATCCCTGCTGTCAAGCAAAGCCATGTGATTCATGGATGAAGTGGATGCATCACAGACTCTAGGTGTCATTGTGCATTTCTGAGCACTGTAAACACACTCTGAAAAACTTTGGATAAACATACTGTTTTGTTTTAAAACTGCAGTTTTAAAGGGCCAGTTCACCTAAAAATAAAATTCTGTCAATATTTTCTTACCCTCAAACAGGATTGTCTTCAAAGGCAGAATGACAGTATCAATCACTATGTACTTAAATTGTATGAAAAAGAATAAGTGAATCATGAGTGAGTCTCATTCTGCCTAACAAATCCTTTTGTGGTAAGAAAGTAATGTGGGTATGGAATAACATGAGGGTGAGTAAAAGATGACAGAGTAATGATTTTGCTCTGACTATCTATTTAAGTGCTGATATGACAACTTTTCCTGCTTATGATGATGACTTGAATATCATTACCACTTGATCCTAAGTAACAGTTATCACTCAAAGTGCTGGAGGGGACTTTTATTCCATGAGCACCGTGTAAGTGAAAGAAAACTTTCCCCAACTTCAGCTCTTGTGTGAGCGTGGGACTTAACGGTGTAAAAACGAAATGACTGAACCACGTAGACGTTTATCTTTGATGCTGTGTGAGAAAACGATTAAATTTGTGAAGAGGAGTAATAAGAAGTAACGTTAACTTCGTCGTCGGCCTACATGAGGAGGAGGGGGAGGGGAACCTGTTGCAAATCTCAAGACCGAACAAAAGAATGTCGTTTGTGGGACATTTCAAACTCTGTTTTTTCGACTTTATACTAGACTAAAACGTGTGAAATCACGTCAGGTGACAGATAAAAGGCTGACACGACTCTCTACTCGGTCATACGTCATAATACAAGATAAATATTAACTTAATAACAGAAAATAGCTCGGGCTCTATTGTGTGCTGTGAGAGACACGAGGTCGGAGGGAATGTGAAAGCGTCGCCTCGAGGAAGCGGCGCGAAATACACAAACTTCACAAAAGGAGGTCAGCATTTATTGTTGCACATTTCACACCACGACAACATGTTCAGATGCTGAGAACGCAACAAAGTAGTCGTCGGTAAAAAAAGAGAGAGAGAGAAAAACACTTGGAAAGTTTCCCTCATTTTCCCAACAAAACTTGGGTCAGTGTTATGAGAAACTCTGAGCGCGTGAACATTTTTTCCCAAGCCAACGAGTTCAACTAACGTTATTACACGAAGGCATTTACACACTTAAACATGCACGACAAAACCCTTATAAGAGTTACCTTTGAGACATTTAAAGTTATAGCTATAGATTGGTTCGTGGGCCAACACTATAAAAGATCTAAAATACAAGCAACTGCTAAGCTATATAACCATGTTTGTACAAATCAAAGCTTATATTGTGAATGTGTGTTAATAACGCGAAACGGCTCGTTGTGACAGCCCGCCAGCACATGGTGAGAAAAAGGCTGTTTTGTCTGCAGCGGAAAACAATAGCAGACAATGCCAGACGTTTTCTGTTCAACCATCACCGACAAGTTAGATCCATTTGTTACAATCACCGATTAAAAAATAAATCATATATCGCTGCTATATCACCCACATCGAGACGAAACATACCCTTTTTGGTCTTCATGTCCGTCAAAATTCCCCTTTTCACGTTGGCAACAAGGAGGTCGATTCTTCCTCGGTTTAATCACACACAACTGTAATATTCCAGATTGTTACGAAGTATCGAGAGAAATGTTTCTTTTTGTCGAGGAATCGCCACGGAGCGCGTTTTTCATTTGTCGGAGACGCAACACATTGTCGGGTACCTGGGACAGGCTGCGCGTCTCATTCAGTGTGTTTGATGTGGAAACTGGGTGACAGCTATCTTTGACAGCTGCGTGACTCAACGCGGTTAGATCCTCCCCCTCCGAGGGCAAGAGGGAAAAATCTGACATCAGACACTCAAAAAGGAGTAAAAGAGACCGAAAAATAGCTTTTTGACAAACCAATTCGAAACTTAAACGTGCAGAGATCGATCCTAGCACGACGGATGTGTTTGTGGAGATGTGTTTTGGACATTGAATTGGATCTAGTTCCTGCACGTTTCCCTTTAATGACTGCGGCAGAGAGACAGGAAGCTGGTTTATTATGAATGTAGGTTAACATTACCAAGAGGCAGACACATGGCAGGGATATATTTGGGGCTGCTTTGCTTTCATCAGCATACTTCTGTTAGGCGCCCTACTCCAATACAATATTTTTGGATGTGCGTTGTATTTTTCACTGAGATTTTAAAAAATGGCAAAAATGTGTTGCTGCAGGATAGTGTTGATGTGTTATCAGGTGCAATGCGGCATTTATTTCAGGTGACAGATGTCCATGATGCTGTGAGAGAATCCTAAGGAATATCCGGTTCCATTTATGATTCTTTTAGAACGTTTTAGCTGTATATGCACTCATTTTTATTTATTTTTTTATTTTATCAGAACATCTAGAACACATAGAAACCAGTTTAACAATTCTTGCATAACATGTTTACAGTTTTTAATTGACTTCTCAGACTTTTTAGACGCGGCGCGTGCATACATGCAACCCAGCAGTTGGCCGTACATGTAGGATATTAAAAATACGAACTAAACAAAACTATATTAAGAAATTACTGATTACAATTAGCGTGCGTTTTAATTTAATCTCACGAGTAAAACATAACACAACACACAGTAGTTAGTGAAAGTTTTGCAACAATAACTCGCTATTTAGTAAGCGAGTCAGAATAATTCAAGTGTTTTGATTCACTGTAAAGAACCAGCCATACGAATCATTCGTGTGCATGATTCACTGAAAAGAACCGGCTTGTAAGAGTCATCGTCTCAGGAATCGGACTACTCTGTTGGCGCTGTAAGTGTTTTCAATTCATTAAAAGAACCGACTCAAATGAGTCATTTGTTCAGGAATCGGATACACTGGTTGCTTTATGTTCTGCGCTTTAGATTTAGTAGCGGCTGCTAATCAGTGGTGGTGAACAAAACAAACACGATCACAACATTTTAGGAAGGTTTTCCGAAGGTTTTAAAGAAATGGTCCTGAACCACTTTAAAAACGGGGTTCTGATTCTGAGTAAGGATTGCTCGGTTCCCATCACAGCTCCATTTGTAAGCAGTGCGTGATGCTTCCTGTTGGCGCAGCGCTGCGTGATACCCAGTTGACCGTTGGGATTAGATGGTTGTAAAGCAAGAATCGTTTGTTTCTTCAGCTGTCCTGGTGACGCGTCCCTAATTCAAATCACAGCAGTTTCAGAATTCTTAACGCTGATTATCTCTCTTTATTGAACCCTGTGTTCGTCTGTTGTGGTTCCAAAGGCGCATCAATCAAAACAGTTCAGAATTTTCGCGTCAAATGGTGCCCACGCACAGGTTACACGTTATTATAGACCTACATAATGATTCAGACGCAGCCCTTTAACAAAACCAAGCGAATCTGGCTAGTCAAAACACTTGAGGCACATGGCGGTAAGGCTTAGAACGCTGTATTTGGAGTCTGAAGATATAGGTCAGGTCGTTGACTTTTCCATGCGAGGCGTGCCTGCGTCATACGTCTGACTGGCCTTAATTCTCAATTTACTGCTGTTGATAAGAGCACAGGTTATTCTGGATTTGACGTAAACAATAGTCCATGTCCACAGCAATCGAAGGCCTACTACAAAACATCTTTGTTAATCGTTGTCTTTGTTAAAGGAAACAAGTAGCTTAAAAACTCGGGTAATGTCTTTATGCAGATTGGCTGTACTACAATGGACGTGATGATGATTCACGATTTCTCATAAACCTGACACAGCTCTGGATTGTGTAACAGTCATTTTAGTCAAAAAAAGGCGTGTTGCTATTATCCGATAAACAGAGACCAATAGCTCCCCCTGGTGTTACATTGCTGAACTGCAGACGTGTTACTCCAAAAACAGCGTCGAGCATTTGATTGCCACCTATTGGTAAACATACTAATGACTTATCTTTTATAAAACATCAAGCCTATATATATATTATAGTCTATTCGATATAAATGTACCTGTGTAATAGCAATTACAATGCTCTGTCTTAACATCTGATATGCTAACCTGTACAAATTGGCTGTTAAATAGGCAGTGTATAGTGATCTCTTCTAGGAGGTGTCAGAGGAGGACATCAAGCATGAAGGGGCATGAGAACACTGTGGAACTATTCATGAAACTTATGTGGAAGCTATTTTCAAACTTGTGTCGTTTTAACGTACCGTCAATTTAACCACGATCCTTTCAGTGACTTCACTTATCTATAGATAGACAGACAAATAGATAGATAGATAGATAGATAGATAGATAGATAGATAGATAGATAGATAGATAGATAGATAGATAGATAGATAGATAGATAGATAGATAGATAGATAGATAGATAGATAGATAGATAGATAGATAGATAGATAGATCTAAAGGAGAGAGGACAGAACAGGTGCAGTAAAGGGGTTTTGAGTTTCTCTTTGCAGAATATGATGTCATGAGGGATGAGGTCATGAATCAGAATATTCAGGAACTCTGATTATGGAATTAGTAGTGTGAATAAAATGTTCACAATTCTGAAACTGCTTGTCAAATGGGAGTTTAAAACCATATAAGGGAAAGCTACAACGAGCAAATAATCTGCATTACTTTTAAGGGGAAAAAACTCACTGGATTGAAGCTTTGGGTTGATCATGCCATATCAACCTGACTACATTTTCTAGAAAAGTCTTTAATATGCTTACGGTGATTTATAGCCAACTCTCCTTGATTAAGTAGGACCAATGAAGTTTAGTGTGAGGCGGGACTTCCTCGCTGTTGAGACGCTGGACCGCTTTGAGCTGTTTGGGAACCCGCGGCCTCTTGGCAAACTGCACGCATTCCAATCTGGCGACGCCGCCCTGACGCGCGCGCTAGCGTAAACACGGACAGAAGCGAGAGCAACGCCGAGAGTCCCAGTGACACATCACATCTTTCGCATTCCCGCGGGGTGCAGGTCGACTCCTCGTCTCGGGCGGTGTGTCAGAGACCCGGGGTCCTGTTACCAGTGCTCGCGCTAAAATTAGGGTTGCTTTGGGGCTGACGCAAGACAACTTTGTAGCAGCGGGGAACGAGGATCCATGGAAACGCTCCCTACACATTCGCTGCTATTGATGACAGAGATTATTTTTGGACCGTGTTGTCATCATTCGGTAACAACGAGGCCTAGGCGTATTGTATAAAGGGTGGACGTTGAAAATGCACTTGTACAGCAGCGCGTTAACACACTATCCCGGCTCCTCTCGGAAAGTTTCCGTAACTCTCACCAGTAACGCAACAACGACAAGTTCGGGTTCTTTGGAGGGGGTCAGAAACGCCGTTAACGGAAGCGCCACAATAGCTCATTCGGACTATTTGTCTGGAGGGGAACAGAGTCAACAGACTGAAGCGAACATGCCTGCTTTTTCATGTTATGAGGCCACCTCGATGAGGCCGGTTTTCTACACTTCCACCGCGGAGATAATCATCACGCGACCGGATGGCGTGGAGAGATCTGTGCCTATTCACATCTCGAAGGAGCCGCGCACAAACCACAGACCTCTGGAGACGCACTACAAACGGGTTTCCTGCGCAGTTAACGGAGATAATCATCACCACTCTGATTCCGTCTTGGACTTGGATCCCAGAAGAGGCGTTTTTGAGGATGGTAACGATGACATAAGTGAGAAAAAATCAATTCTCTATGATAGGTTTTTTGATCATGACAGCTACAGAGTTTTTGAGAGAAGACGCGAGCCATGTTTATCAAGTGATGCCACACCCTCCAGAACTTATGAAACCACGCAAAGACCTGATTCATCAGAAGCCCCTAAAGACCCCCAAAGGCAGGAAAGCATCGAAGATCCGGTCTTTGAGCTGCGCATCCTCCAGGAGCCCGCAGTGACACCCAACAAAAGTGACGTCGACAACAAGGTTACCCGTTACTTGGCCGAAGTGGAGAAACAAAACAAATACCTTCACGACAGGCAGAAATACCGCTTTCACATCATCCCAGATGGGAACTGCCTGTACCGGGCTATTTCCAAGGCGGCTTATGGGGACCAGTCAAGGCACAAGGAGCTGAGAGAGCAAACCATGCACCACATCGCTGACCACCTGGAGGAGTTCAACCCCATCATCGAAGGAGACGTCGGGGAGTTTCTGATCAATGCGGCCCAGGACGGTGCATGGGCCGGCTATCCGGAGCTGTTGGCCATGAGTCAGATGCTGAATGTGAATATCTACTTGACCACTGGGGGTAGTGTGGAAAGCCCGACGGTATCAACCATGGTGCACTACCTGGGCGAAGATGACTTGTCTAAACCGGCCATATGGTTGAGCTGGCTTAGTAATGGTCATTATGATGTGCTGCTGGACAGTTGTCAGCCCAACCCGGAGTATGACGACTGGTGCCGTCACACGCAGGTGCAGCGCAAGAGGGACGAGGAGTTGGCCAAGTCCATGGCGGCGTCCCTTTCCAAAATGTACATCGAGCAGAACGGACTGCACTGAAACTCCGTCGGAGAACACTGTAACTCATTCTGATGTTTCCAAACGGATTGCACTTTGATTCCTTGCGTGATTAAATATTGCCTTAATTTATTACATTTCTATCTTTGTGTGTCTTTTTCATAAATGTGTTGAAGTGCAGTGCAAAAGATGATTTGTGGTGCGAAATGCAAAATAAGGACTGAGTGAATGTTTCTTAGCTTTGATTGCATGTTTGTCTATAGAATTTATATATTCTGTTTATTGTTTTTGCAATCTGTCATGCAGAACTTTTCATCCACCTGATTGGAATGTGTCGCACTTAAACAAACATTTCCAGCGGTTCTTGTCAATGTTTATGTGTGTGTATATTTATTCCCCTGTAGTCCATTACCTGCACTGCTGTGTTGTACACTAAACTGATGATTCTCTCAAGTTCAAGTGCCTGAAATCTATTTTACAGATATGTATTTTTGAATAAATTCTTTTGAAACTATTTCAAAACTTGTTTATTTATATCACCCCTAAAAGAATCTCCAAATTCTGTCATATAATTTACTCACCCTCAAGTCATTCAAAGATGACATTCATTCTTTTGTGGAAGACAAAAAAAATACCTTTCTGTCATTTTTCTAAATATCTTGTGTTGCACAGAATAATATATTGGAACAACATGATGGTGAATAAATGATAACATATATAGTTTTAAACTATTAACCTTAAACAACATCAAAATGATTAAAACACCCAGTAGTATCCCAATGTGGGTTTTTAATGGGGTCCAAGGATGCCCAAGGGGGCCACAGTGAGGTGTTAGGGGACACGGGAAAATGTTTAGATAAAAACAGTGTAAAAAAATGTAAAAATAAATAAAAACCAGGGCTGTCAAATAATTAATTGAGATTAATCGCATCCAAAATAAAAGTTTGTGTTTACATAATACTGTATATGTGGGTGCACATGTGTATAATTATTTTATATATATATATATATATATATATATATATATATATATATATATATATATATATATATATATAAATACACACACATGCTTGTATATATTTATATATAATTTATATCATATATAAATATAAATATTTTATATATAAATAATATTTTTTTGTTAAACATACATGCATGCGTGTGTGTGTGTGTGTGTGTGTGTGTGTGTGTGTGTGTATATATATATATATATATATATATATATATATATATATATATATATATATATATATATAATTATATGTGCACCCACATATATTATGTAAACACAAACTTTTATTTTGGATGCGATTAATCACAATCGTATGACAGCCCTAATAAAAACAGATTAAAATAAATAATACAAATATTAAAGTAAATAAAAATAGATTAAAATACAACTTAGATAAAAAATAAAAACAAATATTAGATTATATATTTATAAATACGTATTAATAAACAAAAAATAATAAAATAAAATGAATTATAAAAGTTAAAATAATACACAGTGCAGTACTAAGTAAGTATAATTATTATTATTATTTTTTTTTTAATTTTTGTTATAATCTTCTGGGGCCTTTAAACTTAAAACATAAACATGAAATATTTATAGCTGCCTTTTAAATTTTAGGATGGGGTCCCTTGCATGAGAATGATCACATATCTAAAAGATTGAAGACCACTGTTCAAATACATACTGAAAAAAATATGTATTTTTAGCAACAAGGAAAATGTTGGACACACAAGCTTATAACATCTGTAAAAGTCTAAAGGAAATGTTCTTGGTTCCCAGAACATGGCTTTACATAAATGTTGACCTTTAAAGACACAGCACCCAGATTGTGAAATAAAATGATACAAATGAGGAATGAGAGTATATGGATGATCTCATGTCATGTAAGTGTGTTCTCATAGACTACTCTGAAGACTGACCTTATCTCTGGTTATCTCTATGTAAAGTGGCTCCTCTAAGGGGTAGATGGGGGTCTTTGTTGGATGTTCTTTCTTTGAATCACTATTTACTGCTGTAGACCTGTGGAACAGCACAATCCATTTTTACAAACAGATTGTAACTATTATGCATTATTATAAAATAATCAAATTTAAGCCAGTAAATCCAAGTCCGGTAAAGTGCAATATTCCACCTCTTTATTTCTCTCTCCACATCGTTTCAGGACGTTTATTAAGAAGGAGATGACCTCTGAATGAATGAATCATTCAAGACAACAAAACTCTGATTTGATGATCACTATGCCTACAAGTTACAACTGTTGCTGTGTCTGCCTGCGTTTAAGTCATGCGTCTAGATCATAGACTGTAAAAAACAGGGTTGAAGAAATATTGTTTAGGCCAATTTAACGCAAGTATGGGAATTGAACTCAGATCTTCTTGATTAAAGCCCAACGCTTTATCAACTGAGCCACTGCATCTATTGCGGATTTCGTTGGAAAAAATAATTATAGAAATATATTTTGACACCAGAGGGCAGTATAGCCCTATTTATGGTTTTGAGTTTAAACTAAACCGTGACATTTACACGTTTTCCAAAGTGGACCAACGTGATTATTTCACGTCTTGTCGTGATACGGGTTGGGCACTGAAGTTACAGGAGTTTCTTCCCGTTGCTAAGCAATGGAACTAGGTCGAGTATTTAAAAGGTTATGGTTAACACGGTTAACGTGGTTAAACGTCGATGTAATACCTTGTTTTAGTGTACCTTAATGTTGTGTTACTCATTAGTTCTTGTGTAGTTATTCATTAACGAAGGAACCGTATTCTAAAGTGTTACCAAAAGTTCTAATAACATTCTCTAAAAACATTTTAAATAGCCTATGTTTAGTGCTAACATAGAACATTATTCCCTGACATGCTTATAACATTTTCAGGTAGTTTTCTTTTTGTTCCCAGAATGTTCTCTTAAAAGTTCTAATAACATTCTCTAAAAACATTCTAAATATGTTTAATGCTAACATTGTTAGAACATTATTCCCTGACGTTCTTATAACATTTTCAGCGGGTAGTTTTCTTTTTGTTCCCCGAAAGTTCTCTTAAAAGATGGCATAACAATCTCTAGCACTCTGAAAATGTTTTGTGATGACCTTCTATAAAGGTTTAATCATAACATTTTTAAAACATTATCCCCTAACTTTCTTATAAAGTTTTTAGCGGAAGTTTATTTTTGTTCCCAAAATGTTCTCTTAAACCCCCCCCCCCCCCCCCCCCCCCGAAAATGCTTAGCTATAACATTGTTAAAACATTGTTAACCCTTAAAGACCTAGACCATTTTTGGAGCACCTGCACCGCTTGTTCTTTTCTTTGTTTTTCTAACCCATTATAGCAGTCAGCATCAAGTGCCATATATCATTTTTATCAGGAGAACTTGAAGTTTCAATCTATCTCATTTAAATAATCCAATTTTACATTTAATTTGTCTTAGAATGGATGAATTTACCAGATTTAAGAAAAACGGCAGCATATTTGTAGTGATTTTTTTTACTCAACTCAAACAAATCCTCCTGAAGTTTGGATTTTTTCCTTTAGAAAGCTGTACTTGGATATTTTACATTTCCAGATGTAATTTTGACTACATGCAACAATCCCTAAGCAAGTTATAGGTATTTATTACAACATTATTATAGGCGATTTTCAGTGAAAACAGTGTTTTTCATACTGACAATTTAGATATGTCCAAAAAAGTTAAGGAAGTAACATAAATAGAAACATTGTAGTAGAACAATGAAGCAAAAAAAAAAAAAACAACTTATATATAAATAAAACTTATATATATATATATATATATATATATATATATATATATATATATATATATATATATATATATATATATATAAACACACACACACACACATACATACATACATAGCCTATATGAACTACTTTGACTTTACCTCTGTTCAAATTTCTAAAGAAAGATGCTAATTGGTCGTGCAAAAGACCAAGAACTATATTTATTGGTTGAGTAGATGATAGTTTTAACCAATCTGGGGATGGGGTGGGACTAAACATTAACAGTCATTTATGATTGGCTCAGAGGAAAAAAACGCACGGGTTTCTTTGACGAATCAGTGCTGATCAAAACTTGATGACGCAATCACATTCACTACGGAGCTTCTGAATGTCCAAACGCGATTAACCCGATATCACAGAAAAGCCGCGAATCTCCTCTTTATGGGACTTTTTAAAGCATACTAATTGGAGCAGCGGTTCAAAAGTTATTTAACATTTAAGAACAACAGTTATTTTTAGCCGCCGGCGGCTGTATAGGTCTTTAAGGGTTAAAGCATACAATTTTATTAATCTCAAAACTAAAACATCAAAATCTAACAGGATTATGAATGGCATCCACATCATATTAGAAGTTCTGCGTACAGTAAATGCCCAACATTACATGTAGAACTCTGTAAAGTCACTGACTGCGGTGTTTGCTCAGAGCAGCACTCATCATCAGTCTGCTTGTCTTGGTTCTTGCAGAAGAATAATCCAGGAGTCTGTATTAGCTAATTAATCCTATAGGCCTATTAATTTTGTTGTAGCCTAATACATAACCTAAGTGTATTCATTTATAATGTATCATTATTGCGTGACATTTGTGTCAATAATCGTCAAACACAGGTGACTCCGCGTCATGGGAGTGGCCCCCAAATCAAATTCTGCTTAGGGCCCCCAAAAGGCTCGGGCCGGCTCTGTTCGCACTTATAAGGTGCGAGTACAACTTTTACCCTTTACATGAAAAAATCACATCTTCGCCGTCCTTTCAGATTGACAATTTGGCATTCGAAGTGAGCTCTTTCTGTCAAGAGATGTTGTGGTAGTTCCCGTGTCAGCCACTAGATGCCAGTATAAGTCCGAACGCCAAGCGCTGTGAGATAAAATACAATGCCTCAGAAATCATGCAGCTTTTTATGCAGACCATAGTGTATCTTTTGGATCATGCGACAGGACACACGAATAAACCTCGAGTCGAGGCTATGATGTCACATGACACTGTGTATGTGTGGGATGGAGCGTGTGTTCATGATAGTTTGAAGTTGTCAATCAGCCCAACTAATCAGACCGCTGACTAATTATGTCAATGGTGGCTCCAATAAAGCTTAACGAACTAAACAAATGGTCAGTTTGTGCATTGTGCATCCATATTGGACAAGGTCAAGCACTATGACATTTTGTCGATTAAACTTATATGGCTTTTTCTTATATAGCCTAATTTAAGATCATATTGAGTGTGTTGACGAAGACGCATTTAAATAGGCTAAGTAGGAAAATATGCAAACAAATAAGATTTCACAGCAAAACATCTCTAGCCTAAACAATCTGCTTTAAATTGGAATGACGTAATTCTGCAGTCATGTGGACTTTAAGTTCCTTATTATTTATTTATTTATTTACTTTTTGGGCTGAAAACCCCCTCGCTGCCTCTCTCACCACCCTCCCTCGGAGTCTCTCCTCTCTAATGAAGGAGTTTGTGTCATTATGGTCACATCCATAGCGCATACTGACTCAGACAGACGGATTGACGGAAGCGGGAAATAAGCGAAAGTTTTGCGGTTATTTGGCGAGGGACGAGCAGTCTGGAGAGGTGCAGAAGATGTCCGGACACCGGGTTCAGTTCGTGGATCTTCCTTCTACTGGCGAGCGCAAAGGAAGCCCGAAAATTAGCAGTAAGAGTTTATGTTTCCTCCGGCTATATGTCTCCAAACCGAGTGTGCAGCCTATCTAGTAGCCTAATTTTGGGCATCGTAGACGCCAGGCTCACCCATAATACTAATATGCCCAAAAAGGTCTAGGTTGGCAGCACACTCTGGTTTTGACGCACAGCTCTTCAGTTTGAAGTTAGAGAAGAGTTGGTTAAGCTGTGTCACTTGCCCCGAGGCAAACAATAGAATTCTGCTATGAAATTAAAAATATTAAGGACTATACAATTACTTTAATCATTTTAAAAAGAGGTCAAGTGGTACATTTTCCTCTTAGCAAGTCAAGGTGAAACCTTATAGGCTAAGTGATGTACAATAACATTGTAGGCTATAGCATATATTCATGAAGGATTGCCATTCATATTCGGAATAATTAAATGTAGTGGCAATTTTAAAGATTTTGTATTCGAACTGCCTGTATAATTTGGAGGCAAATTTACTATTAGCACAACTACCCCACAGCTAAAAGTTTCAGGAGAAACGCCTTATTTTATATATACATATAATTTATCAACTTTTTAGTTATTGCTTAAGGGGGCAACACAACTTACCCACTGACACATCTTACCCCTCTCTTCCCTACTGATTTTGATCTTTGCTGATGTAGCTATACTTTCACTGAAAGCAGTGGCTTTCTGCTGAATGAAGCTTATCAGAAAACTTGAACAAAAACAGCTGTTTCATATCTCATCACAGTCTCATAACCTAACCCTGCGTTAACATTTTAGTTATTCTTGCTTGTGTTGCTACATTTTCTGCTGTTAATTTCTGCTCCGATGCAATACATTTGCATGTCAAAACAACCTTGCCATGTATGCATTCATTGGTTAAATGTCATGACTAAAGTACAGTCAAACATATGGAATTCCTTTCATAACCTGGAACCATTCCTAAAGGATCTTCAAATAATCAACTTAAACTTAAGTTTACCCAATTTATTTGCTTAATTTCATCCATTTGGAAAATATTTCTGTTTTAGCTGATTTTTAGCTGACTATCTTATTAAATTGGTTCTAAATTATGATAGAGATTCCATTAGCAATTTTTAAGGATGAGTACATTCCTTTAGGAATCCTCTTAGAGAGAAGCATGCATTTTAGGTTACTGGATATTGATTTAGTCATTGTATTTATGATTTTGTGTGCAAAAATTCAGGAATTGAACGCATTTTGCATCAACTCAAACTATCCACTAGTGACCTGGAAAAACTCTTTCACTGTGCGCTGTTTGCTTCATGGCTATTTTAATCAGAACATGTGAAATGACTTTGAATGGCTTTAGTGAGACCTTTACTCTAAAATTGAGGGCCTTGTCGACTATCAGAAGTGACGACAGAAGAGTGATATAAGAAAAGGGCAATATAACAGCCAGAGAGCTGTAATATTAAAAAGTTCTTGCTCATTCTCTCGCTTTCACTTTCCCTCTGGGTGCAAACCAGAGAAAAAAAAATCCCCCCAACACCCAGCTGAGAAGTAGCAGACTATTCAAGACTGAAGGTCTGCAAACTCCACTTAGTGAAATCCAGAGTGTCGTAAGGTTTCACTGTTTGGATCCCTTCCACTGATGCACAATCTTAAAGGGATACTCCACCGTTTTTTCCATATTGAACTATGTTATTCCCTTAACTAAAACGAGTTGATGCATACCTCTGTCGTCTCAGTGCGTGCACTCAATCGCTCTAGCGCGCGAGACATTTTGATCGCACTGAACTGGCCCAGTTCATTCAATATGGGCCAAGCAGAGAAGCGACCAAACACCTCCACGTTTATCCTATTTAAAAACAGTTACACGAATAGTGTAACTCGACCTAGGACGGTGACACAAATTAAAACGTTGCGCTTTTCTAAGCGTGTTAAGTGGATAACTATATTGAATGGTGGAATACCACAGCAAGTGCTTGGAAGCACTTCGTTTCGGCGCATATTTATCTATGGACTCGACGCAGTAATATCATCACTCCAAAGAGTGAGAGGGGGGAGAGGACTTTTCACGAGTGATGATATTACTGCGCCGAGTCCATAGATAAATATGCGCCGAAACGAAGTGCTCCCAAGCACTTCCTGTGGTATTCCACCATACAAAGTTATCCATTTTACATGTTTAGAAAAGCGCAATGTTTTATTTTGTGTCACCGTCCTAGGTCGAGTTACACTACTCGTGTAACTGTATTTAAATAGGGAAAACGTGGAGGTGTTTGGTCGCTTCTCTGCTTGGCCCATATTGAATGAACTGGGCTAGCTATTTAGAAATAAATAAAGGACAAATGGGGTCTTCAAACGCCTCAGATATAAATTTATTTGCTATCAAAGTGACACCAAAATGAATGGGAGTCAATGGGAATGCTAACGCAAGTGAAGTTCTGCTACAAGATGTCAGCTCCCGTGAGGCTTCAACTTCCAGGTTTTGAGCATTTTAGACGCTGAAGTGAACTTTAGATTTAAGTTGTGTCTTAAATTATACTAAACAATGTTCCTCTCGTATGAAATATTATTGTCATAAATGGAATGCTAACGTTGCTAAATGCTAATGTTGGTATAAAAAAAATTAGGCAAGTTCTAGGAAATGTTATGGTGTTGCCGTTAGCTTTAGCATGGTTGCTAACCTGCAGTATTATGACCATCCTATACCTTCATTCCAATGATTATTCCAACACAAAACACATAATGTGTGGAGACGCCAAACTTCTAACTCAACCCATGTTTCAGTATTTGCCATGTCCACTACTTAACATTTTTTTGGACCTCATAACCCCTTTCTATATTTTTTACTTTATTTTGAATTTTTTTTATCAAAATGTCATAACTGATTTCTGAAACCTATTTCTCCAATCATTTAGTCCACTTAAATCCTGCCCCTTTCTTACAATCAACCTCAAGCTTTTATTCAGATCTGCTTCCATCCAGTCAACAACCAGTGGATAAAACCATTTTCCCTGCCCTAGATTTTTTTATTTTTCAATAATCCGTATCACTTGGATGTACGTCACAATACAGAAAAAAAAAATCTGTTGCTACTGAAAAACAATCTGTTGCACACTTCAGTTAAACAAGTACATTGTTTAGTGTATGTCTTGTATGCAGAATGGGACAAAGCTTTACTTTTATATGACCTTTTTTGGTCTCAAACTGCAAAAATATATATCGGAGCCTTCTAGAAGTAGGCTACCATGTTTGGTTCAGTGTGGTAAAGCCAAGGCTTATAACTTTGAGGTGCAGTTATGCATTAGAAAACTGTGATATGAAGTTTTACAGCATTGTGTCTTACTTCAGGTTTCTACTTGTCATGGGTGGATTTGCAGACTCAGAGAGGATTGCTTAATCTGGAAAATTTAGAAGATTTAGCTGTATGAAAATGGGCTGGGATGTCTAGCAAAGAAACTGTCCTTGGTCTCACTCTGTTTTCTGAGAGTTGCTGCGTATCCTCGTCTGTTCAGCGATCCATGAGCGACTGTGAAATAAAGAGTAAAGCTTATATGTTAGATTTATTCAGTTATTCTAGTAATATAGCATTTTGCTAAGTCTTTTAAAGCCCCCTGCAGTCAACACTTTTCTTTGATAATCAAAATGACATATTTAAGTGTTTTTTCCCCTGTGAATATTACTTATTCATGCCTTGAAATAGCTTGAAATTGCTTCTTTTAGTCCCCGCCTCCACTCAATCGCACCAGCTTGGACTACCTGATCCACACACTCACCTGTAGTAAAAGCTACACAATAGCAAGTGTAAATATGGGTAAATATACAAAAGGATCCTCAAATAATCAACTTATAATTAAACTTAAAGCTACACTGTGTGATTTTTACCCCCATCTAGCGGTGAAAAGGTATATGACCATCCAGTGATTATTAGTTTCTGTTCCTCTCAATTCCGATTTCATTTTAACTCCTACGGTGGCCAATGTAGTCCAAGATTAACATGGCTTCCAGTTCGTCTTAGTTAAGGGAATAACATAGTTTAATATGAAAAAACGGTGGAGTATCCCTTTAAGGACAGGAAGTGTTTCTCAGGGCTGCAGTGCCACTGAAGTGAATGAAGTGGGTAGTTGAGGGTTTTGAGCTAGTTGATAACGGGCATAAAAAATCTTTCACGCTCTATGGCAGGCAGGGTGGACATATAATTACTTGACATGGTGTATATAAGTGATTTCTTAAGTTATTTACGCCTGTCGGCTGTGTACAGACGTTGGTTTTTGCCGTTAGTTTGTATTGAAGTCTATGGGGAGTCTGGTTTGTTTCTCCCAAAAGGGGGCGGGGACAAAATTGACAGTTAAGTTCCCAGATGTGCCGGTTGTGCATATGTATATAAAGATAATAAATTCTTCGTTTACGAGGATAAGTCAGATAATTAGCAGAGGTATTTGTACACCATTGAGGACATATTTATGAATAAAAATATTGATTTTAAATAATTAATTACATAAAAAGTTACACGTGCCTTTAATTTAGCCATAATGTGTTTGAACCAGAAACTGATTCAGAAGTAGTGTTGTCAAAACAAAGTTCCGACCTCAGTACCAAGTTGGTACTGAAATTTAAAAAAAAAATATGACGAAACCAGTATTTCCCTCCAGCATTTTGATCGCAGTTGAACAGATCTTAAACACCTCTGATTGCTGATTGGCCATTGCGTTCACGCACTCAACATATATGTCTGTGATTGGCTACAATGATCAACGCTTTTCAAAAACATGTTGGAAATACTGTTATCTTCACAATTTTTAAATTTCAGTACCGACTTGGCACTGAAGTCGGTACTTTTGACAACACTATTCAGAATAGAGCGAATTAAACAGATAGGCCCAGTTCTACAGGGGTGCTAGAGGGCGTGAGGCACCCTCAAACGAAAGCAGGAGCATATTAAAAACACCACACAGACATATAAACAACATTAAAAACTTGATTTTCATCACAGGGGATCCATGGAGTCTGGTTAAAGAAAATGCATTCTTCATAAAATAAGCTAGAAAAACACTATTAATAAGAAATCAAGGAGAGTTGACGCCAGTCAACTCATCAGAGAGATTCCATCGTGCTTTTGACTTATCCAAATGGCTTCTAAATCTATTTTAAGGTGGTGGTTTGTGATTGGCTGATTGGTCGTGGCAGATATGCCAAAGGGTTTGAGGATCCTGTTCATGTAAATCTCTAATTGGATGCAGATGTCACGCATGACCATATGATGCTCTCCTCAGCGAGGCTTTGAAGTGACTCTGGACTCGAAATACTTGAGGACTGGGTTTAATTTTCTGGCTCATCAGTTGAACTCAATATACAGAGAGAGAGAGAGAGAGAGGGGTCCTAGAGGAATGCATGTCTGCATGTGTGTGTGTGTGAAAGGGAGAAATGCTAGCTCAGGTACAGACACACATCCCTGGATGACAGGGCAGAAAATGCTGAATCTCCATGGTTACAGGGCAGTTGACACACCACGTGAGAGTCGACACAGTGGAGAACTGCCAGACCTGACAAATCCCTCTGAGTGACGTTAGCTCAGCACATGCAAGTGTGTATGTGCGTTCTCTACTATAGTCAATACATGTCAAACACAAGTGCTGATTAGGAAGGAGGGATTGAAAGAGAGACGAAAGGGAACAGAAATAGCTACAGGAAGCAGACAACATTCAGAACTGTAGAATAGCACAGGCAGAAAAACTTTAATGGAAGTAAATGGGAACATTTGCTTTAGTTCATTATTACTGTCATTAAGTACTCACCCTCATTGTTGTTCCAATTCCAAACCCGTACGACTTTCGTTCATCCTCTGAACACAAATTAAGATATTTTTAATCTGAGAGCTTTCTGTCCCTCCATAGACAGTCTATGCAACTCTGGATGGTTCAAAAAGTTCATAAAGAGATCGTAAAACTAATCCATATGAATTTTTCTGAAGAGAATCGATTGCTTTATTTGATGAACAGATTTATTTTAGGCTTTTATTCACATATAAACATTGATCAGCAAACATAAACAGAAGCTATAATTATAATAGTACAGTCAATGGATGGACGGATGTATAGATGGATAGATAGATACATGACAACAAGATGAGCTATGAGCACAACATATGAGCAATAAAATGTTAATCTAAGTTGGGTTTCTAGTTGGATTAGTGTAGGCATGACTGCAACTTAGAGTCCCAGACTTATACACAACTGTTGACCTGAATCTCCAGGGTCATGCTGTGGGATGCCTCCCCATATTTAGATGCTGATAAAGCTACAGTTACTGGACGGTATCGGGTTTCTCCAAACGGAAGTATAGGGAGAGAACTCCAAACCCACGTCCCACTGTCTAAACGCCCCCTCCTTCCATCTATTCCCATCCTTCTTCTCTCAATCACTGCCTCCATTCGAGGACAGCTAATATATCACATAGAGTTCAGCGTGAAACTTAAGAAGGCGTTCAAATCACCAGCGATCAGAGTAAAGGATGCCGACAGCAGAATTACCTCATTCTTTTTAACAAGTCTCCCCACTTTAGTTTTGCCCACACTGGGAACTTTGCACAAGTTGCTAAATTACAGATAGCAACCTAAAATTGATGATACTTGCTCGTCCCGGTCCCGTATACTTACAAGCAGGGATTGCTGCAGAAGGTCCATGAACTGATATGTACTGTAAAAAATATTGTCATTTTTCAAATAATATTATGCATATTTCAAAATATATACTTCAGTTATTTTAATACACTTATTTAATTAATTAAAAGAAACGACCTCATGTTTTCATATTTGATTGAATCAGCTACAATAAAAAAAAGTAACTGGATAAAAATCTGAGACTAGATGAAACATAACTATGACAAGTGTCAAGTTTGGACATGCAGTGGGATTAAACAGCTCACACATTTACAACAGATTTAGTTCTCAACCAACACAGTCGTGACCTAAATATGATTTTCATTTACAATCACAAATCCTAAAATACGGCATTAGTAACTTACTTTTCGTCCCACCAGTCATGTGAACTTCTTGGCTTATTTTTTGTGAATTGTTGACTGGAGACTCACTCTCTGTTGTTGACTCGAGAGCAAATGCAGTTGGATGCAGTTCAAAAACTCTAAGAAATCGTTCAGTACGACTTGCAAACCGATTTAAAGGAGTAGTTCACTTTTTAAAAAAAAACTTTGCTGATAATTTACCCACCCCCATGTCATTCAAGATATCCATGTCTTTCTTTCTTCAGTCGAAAAGAAATTGATGAAAACATTCCAGGATTTTTCTCCTTATAATGCACTTTACTGGGCCTTTAAGGTCCAAAAGACAGTTTCAGTGCAAACTGCAAACTGTTCAAAGGACTTTAAACGATTCCAGACGATGAATAAGGGTCTTATCAAGTGAAACGATCGCTCATTTAAAAGTTTTATAAGCTCAAATGGTTGCCTTGCTCTTTTTTCATGTCATTTGGTTCATTCAACGAACGAAATGAACGAATTGACTCGGAAAAAGATTTGTTCGTTTTGATGAACCAGTTCGAACAGGAGAGTCACGAATGCTCATCACAGAACAGAGCAAGGCGAGCGTTTGAGCTTATAAAACTTAAATTTTGTTATTTATTTTTTTAAATGCGATTGTTTCGCTTGATAAGACCCTTATTCATCGTCTGAAATTGTTTAAAGTCCTTTGAACAGTTTGCAGTTTGTACTGAAAGTGTCCTTAGGACATTGAACCGTTTGGTTCCCAGTAAAGTGCGTTATTTGGAGAAAAATCCTGGAACGTTTTCATCAAAAACCTTCATTTCTTTTCGACTGAAGAAAGAAAGACATGGACATCTTGAATGACATGGGGGTGAGTAAATTATCAGCAAAAGTTTTTTTAAAAGTGAACTACTCCTAATAGGTTCATTGAAAAGAATCAGTTCGTTCACGAATCGGCCACCGCTATCGTGTCTCTTAGCTAGTGATGATTTAAGTTAAAAAATGAGCAAAGACATGTTTCTGTACTTGAATAATGTACTTAAGTTGGGACGAAGTAAAAATACTTTTTGTTACATTTTAGTATAAGCGACAATCTGGTGCAGTTTATCGGTTCGGAAACATCTGACAGCACTGCGTTAAGAAAAAGTTAAAAATGTTGTTACTTTATAGCACTTGACATTCACTTTCTGAAAACTAACAAACGATGACTGTTAAAGACATTGATTGTCAAAGAGAGTAGAAAATAAAATGTAAGCGTTATTTTTGTTTGTTGAGCCTACAGTGTTTTAGAGGTGATAAACCAGTCTGAGAGTGGTGTCTGATTGGCTCTACAGTGTGGGATCATGCCATGTTAGAAACACTTTCACAGCATGGGCACCAACATTATCCACTTATTCATGGAGATAAGCCTCCAGTGAGTGCGTGTGGAGGACACTATGTTCTCTCTGAGAATCCAGACACTTGTTATGTCAATATCACCACCTAGCAGGGGATAAACCACCCCACAGACCAAATATAACCTTTCACCTTTCACACATGACCTCACAAGAAACCGGATCGCCAAAATAACTACTACACAAATTCTTATTGTTATTCACATTTATCAAGTTTTCTTGCTGCTTGTTTTCCATGAATGTTTGTTCCTAGCAAGGTTTTTTTCAAGCCTCTTGGCCTTGAAGTGGCAATATTTTATAAAGTGTGTTTTTGTTTTAATAAGTTGCTGAGATTGTCCCTGTATATCATGTTGGTGTTAATGAGATGGTGGGAATGGGAGGACAGATGTGAGGAGCTGCTGGGTAATCGGGAAGATATAGAAAAAGGGGGGAGGAAAGAGAGAGGGAGGGGGGATGGGCTGGAAGAAAAGTTTAGTACATCCAAGTTACCCTTTGAGCATTTAAGCGTCATTTTCTCATCTCCGCATGACATTCTTTCTCCTTTAGGACACAGAACGAGATATTTAGAAGTATGTTCGCTGCTCTTTTTTGAATTAAAAAATCTCTTTTGCGCCTGAGCTTTCATATTATTTGTATACTATTATTATTACATATTTAAATAATTGATATTAATATGTTAATTTTAGTTTTAGTAATTTTGTTATATGCATTTGTAATTTTGATTACTTTAAAAAATGTATTTAATTTAATTTAATTCACTTTTAGTAATTTAAATACTCCAGCTTCACCTTATTTTATTTCAGATAGTTGCCAATGCAACATTTCTCATTTTTGTTCAAGTTTTGAATATTTGAATATTGAATATTTGTATTTTATTAACTTAATAGTTAACAGTAAAGTTGTTTAATGGGAAAATTTAATAGTTATAGTTATAGATTAAAGTTATAAAAAGTTATAGATTCATGAATCAAGTCAAATGATGATGAGGACGGCAGATTAAGTGGTTCAAAATAACAACACGGATTATTTAACAAGAGCAAACAATACCAGATAACCAACAGAAACCCAAGAGGAACTTAGGCTATGTTTACACTGAAGCGATTCTGAAGAGAAAACACAAAAGTGGCGCAGCGTTATCACTTTTTATTCTGCGTTTAGACGAGTGTTTCGGGTGGGAAATCCGCATGCATATGGTGACGCAAAAGAGTGTGAAATTCAATGTAGTATGCACTCCAGGCAGCTAGTTGGCGATGTGAAGCACTGCCACACAACAACACCAAGTCCACGCGCCTTCACTGTCAAGCAGACTTTTGCGTTTTTACCATTTACACGGGAACGCGGCGGTGGAGCGTTTTTAAGATTTCCACTCTGGAGGGTGGTTTCACTTTTTTGTGTTTTTAAGCCCCAAAAACGCCGTCGCCTTGTAAACGAAAGGCACATCCGATAAAATATTTTTACGTTTTCACCCGCGAGCGTTCTCGTGTAAACAGGGCCTTAAATACACAAGATATTGAACTCAATTATGAACAGCTGTGATGGTAACTGATAAGTGGCGGGAAACTAGAACAAAGGAAACAAGAAACTGCAGAGAAACAAACTAAAAGTTAATGAAAATCTAAACAGAGACTAAACACGACATATTTTAATAGTTAAATAGCTAATAGTCTTTTTAAAAGTTAAAGTAGTTTTACTGTTTTACATAGCAGAAGTGCATGAGCCATATGCAGAACACTCATGGTGCTTTTTTATCCTTTAGCCCCTGGTTGTTTTAATTGAAAAATAGTTTTAATTTTGTTTTAATTTTATTTTTGGCGAACTGTTCATTCAGAACACAAATGAGCATCTTTTACCTCCATAGACAGTTACGCAACTGAAACTTTGACTCTTTAAAAAGTCCATAAAGAGATTGTATGATGTATAGATTAACATCTTTCCGTTATGTTCTTTTTCTCTATCTTTTTTATTTATTTATTTTACTTTTCAGCTCATTGTTCTTTTGTCATTAGTCTGATGACATTGAACATAATGTTAACATTTTCTATAAACATGTCATCTCTGTATGTTTTGCAAAATGTTGAGCTCTCTCGGCCACCGTAATAAAAGCCTAAATTAAATCTGTTGATTGTATAAAGTGATCAAGTCTTCGGAAAATTTGGACTAGACCACTCAATTCATATGGATTAGTTTTACCATTTCATTATGAACTTTTTAAAGCGTCAAAGTGTCAGACTGTCAATGGAGGGACAGAAAGCTCTCAGATTTTATCAAAGATCTTTATTTGTTGTTCTGAAGATGAATGAAAGTCCTACAGGTTTGGAACGACATATGGTTGAGTAATTAATGACAGAATTTAATTTTTGGGTGAACTATCCCTTTAAGAATTTAAGAGAAAAAAAGAAAGAACCCAGAAAGAACTTTGGAGGAGATACTTGTTGGTTTATATGTGAAGAACAGAAGGGTTTCCTCTGTGTGAAATAATTGTATTCCCCAGACAACATTCGCAGCTGTTTTTGTGCAGATTTACTGCTCTGCATGCAAGAGCTCTTAAGTTCCCCCATCTAAAATAACACCAGCACAGCAGCCTCTACGGCTCTACCTTGATGCAAATCACGAGCATTGTCTCGGGCAGTTCATTTCTGTTTCTTTCTTCTCATTTCTCTGGTCAGGAAGGTATGAATCACACTTTAAGCAAAAAAGTGAATGATATGTTTCTGTTTCTCCCTCCTTTTTTGCTGACATGCCTAGACCCTTCTCACGGTGAGAAGTTTAGTTTTACTTCCCCGACCACATAAATTTCCCTTGAATTCTTCATCATTAACGACAGACTAAACATTCTTATAAAACTGAGGCTTGAGGGGAGTGTGAATAAACACATGCTCACACGCTCACACACACATTAAAACCCATGGGCTGGATAAGTGCACGTATCAATGTAGCTGCAAACTAAACACTGCCATAATTCGAGAGTGGTTGCCAGGGTGTTGCTATGCTGTTGCTAATGTGTTAGGAGGGTTTTTTTTTTCTCAGAATTCTACGGAGCCTCCCTAGTCCCACTTTGGCAAAAAAATAAATAATTATCTTAAATATAATCTTGTGGCCTCAAGATAGTAACTCGTGGCCTCAAGATAGAGTAAGTATCTTGAGGCTACGGGATAGTATCTTGAGGGCACGAGTTACTATCTTGAGGGCACGAGTTACTATCTTGAGGCCACGAGTTAGTATCTTGAGGTTACGAGTTAGCATCTTCTTGAGGCCACGAGTTATTATCTTGAGGCCACGAGTCAGTATCTTGAGGCCACGAGTTAGTATCTCGAGGCCACGAGTTATTATCTCGAGGCCACGAGTTAGTATCTTGAGGCCACGAGTTAGTATCTTGAGGCCACGAGTTAGTATCTCGAGGCCACGAGTTAGTATCTTGAGGCCACGAGTTAGTATCTTGAGGCCACGAGTTAGTATCTTGAAGCCACAAGTTATTATCTAGAGGCCACGAGTTAGTATCTTGAGGCCACGAGTTAGTATCTTGAGGCCACGAGTTATTATCTTGAAGCCACGAGTTATTATCTCGAGGCCACGAGTTACTATCTTGAGGCCACGAGTTAGTATCTTGAGGCCACGAGTTAGTATCTTGAGGCCACGAGTTAGTATCTTGAGGCCACGAGTTATTATCTCGAGGCCACGAGTTAGTATCTTGAGGCCACGAGTTAGTATCTTGAGGCCACGAGTTAGTATCTTGAGGCCACGAGTTAGTATCTTGAAGCCACGAGTTATTATCTCGAGGCCACGAGTTAGTATCTTGAGGCCACGAGTTAGTATCTTGAAGCCACGAGTTATTATCTTGAGCCACGAGTTACTATCTTGAGGCCACGAGTATGGAGGCCACGAGATAGTATCTTGAGGCCACGAGTTAGTATCTTGAAGCCACGAGTTATTATCTTGAGCCACGAGTTACTATCTCGAGGGCACGAGTTACTATCTTGAGGTGAGGCCACGAGTTACTATCTTGAGGCCACGAGTTACTATCTTGAGGCCACGAGTTAGTATCTTGAGGCCACAAATTAGTATCTTGAGGCCACAAATTAGTATCTTGAGGCCACGAGTTACTATCTTGAGGCCACAAATTAGTATCTTGAGGCCACAAATTAGTATCTTGAGGCCACGAGTTAGTATCTTGAGGCCACAAATTAGTATCTTGAGGCCACAAATTAGTATCTTGAGGCCACGAGATAGTTATAATTTTTTTTTTGCCAAAGTGGGACTAGGGGGGCTCCGTAGAATTCTGACTTTATAACATGCAATTGCGACTTATCTCGCAATTCTGGCTTTAAAGTCAAATTGTGAAATGTAAAGTCACAATTACAAAACAACAAAGTTACACTTACGAAATAGTTACATTGTGAGATATGTTTACTGCTGCTGCAATTATGAGAGTAAAAAAGTCACTGTTAAATAAATTTAAAACTTCAAGTTAAGTCAAATTGTAAGATATAACGTTACACTGGAAGATATTAAGTAACTCCATATGCTATAGAGTACCTCAAAACCAAAGGGTTGTGGTGTGGATTACTTAGTCTTTAATAATCTAATTTAATAACAACTTGATCCCATGCAGATCCATACAGCACCCACAAACTGTGTGTCTTACAAGAATGTGGCATTGTATCAGTATGCCATGTATTATTCAGAGGGCACCTGTAATAAAACCTGAGAGACAAGTCTCCAGACTGCTTGGTGTAGCAGATGGCACCTATATCTCTCAACACAAGCCACTTATGAGATGAAAGCAGGCACACACACAATCATACATATCAAGCCTGCATGAATATGTCACTCTGTACCCGTATTTCACTGCTCTGTAAGATGTCAGGTCGCTGCAGCCACCCTGCCTGTTCTGACAGCTGAGGAGATGAGATGACAGGCCAACATAATGGTGTAGGGAAGAGAAATGTGTGTGTTTTTCCAGGGTTCTCTGTGAGACTTAAATTCTATTATTTGCAATTTAAACATTAATTATGTAAACTAAATCACATCAACCCTGTAGTTCAAACAGCATACCAGGGTGTTAGCAATGTTAAATTAATGTGTTTGATGCAAGGACTATATATGCGTGTGTGTGTTTGTGTGTAAAAAAATATTGTTGGTTTAACTTAAAAAAGTAACCTAGTTGCCTTAAAATTTTAAGTTAATTGAAATGGAAAAAGTGAGTTAATACAATGAAGGAGAATGATTTAATCATCAGAAACTCAAAATTATATGTTATCTGAACTAAATAAATTATTTAAGTTGATTTGACAAAAGAAAAAATGTTGTGATTACTAATCATGAAAAGATTTTTTTTTTTTTTTTTTTTTTACAGTGAGCTCATGTAGTTTCCCTCTAGCAGACATGTAGATGCACAGACACTCAGCTGTTAAATAAATATGGAGAAAGGCAGCCAGCAGGGTGGGTCGGATTTTTACACATTCCTCTGGGGAACCAAATCTAGCCGCTGAGGTCTAACCACTAGATTTATTAGTTTCATTCAGCACAATTCTCTACCCCGAATCCACTTTACAAGGGAGTTGCACTCAGTCTGTTTGATTTTTATTCAGAAAATGCCATGAGAAAAAGTCTTCGCAAAGATCTCTAAACGTCGTTCTGGTGCCTGCCCAGTTTTTCCATTGACACTGGTGGAGAGTTTCAGACCACATGGCAGCTTGTGTTTGACCAGTGCAAGCACATCTCTCTCACACACAGGAAATTAATTAGTATAAAGAAATGGTCAGTCAGCTTTTTGAAAAGACTAATTTGTCAATTTGTAATGTATCAACAACAGACAAACTGCTTTTTCCTTCCTACCTTCATTCCTTCCTATCTACCTGCCTTCCTTTGTTGTTCTCTTTTTCTCCTTTCTTCCTCTCATTTCTGCTTTTCCTCCTTTCTTGTCTTCATTTGCTTTTTCTCTCCTTCCTTCTTTCCCTTCCTTCCTTCCTTCCTTCCTTCCTTCCTTCCTTATGTTTTCATTTCTGCTTTTCCTGTCATTCCTTCCTTCTTTTCTTAGGTTTTCCATTATTCTTTTCCTTCCTTCCTTCCTTCCTTCCTTCCTTCCTTCCTTCCTTCCTTCCTTCCTTCCTTCCTTCCTTCCTTCCTTCCTTCCTTCCTTCCTTCCTTCCTTCCTTCCTTCCTTCCTTCCTTCCTTCCTTCCTTCCTTCCTTCCTTCCTTCCTTCCTTCCTTCCTTCCTTCCTTCCTTCCTTCCTTCCTTCCTTCCTTCCTTCCTTCCTTCCTTCCTTCCTTCCTTCCTTCCTTCCTTCCTTCCTTCCTTCCTTCCTTCCTTCCTTCCTTCCTTCCTTCCTTCCTTCCTTCCTTCCTTCCTTCCTTCCTTCCTTCCTTCCTTCCTTCCTTCCTTCCTTCCTTCCTTCCTTCCTTCCTTCCTTCCTTCCTTCCTTCCTTCCTTCCTTCCTTCCTTCCTTCCTTCCTTCCTTCCTTCCTTCCTTCCTTCCTTCCTTCCTTCCTTCCTTCCTTACTTACTTCCTTCCTTCCTTCCTTCCTTCCTTACTTACTTACTTACTTACTTACTTACTTACTTACTTACTTACTTACTTACTTACTTACTTACTTACTTACTTACTTACTTACTTACTTACTTACTTACTTACTTACTTACTTACTTACTTACTTACTTACTTACTTACTTACTTACTTACTTACTTCCTTACTTACTTACTTACTTACTTACTTATGTTTTCCTTTCTGCTTTTTCTCTGTCATTCCTACCTTCTTTTCTTAGGTTTTCCATTCTTCTTTTCCTTCCTTCCTTATGTTTTCCTTTCTGCTTTTTCTGTCATTTCTTCCTTATTTTCTTAGGATTTCCATTATTCTTTTCCTTCCTTCCTTACTTCCTTGTTTTCCTTTCTGCTTTTTCTGTCATTCCTACCTTATTTTCTTAGGTTTTCCATTCTTCTTTTCCTTCCTTCCTTCTTTTGTTGGCATTCCTACCATCTTTTCTTAGGTTTTCCATTCTTCTTTTCGTTCCTTCCTTCTTTTGTTGTCATTCCTACCATCTTTTCTTAGGTTTTCCAGAAAACCAATCCTTGATTTTATTTTAGATTGGAGTTTGCTAATATGGGTGTGAAAGGAGAGAGCAGAATCCAAACAGACACCTAGGTATTTGTAGGTGGCAACAATTTCCAGTGAAAAACCATCCAGAGTGGACATTTTTGTTATAAAGGAGGTTGAAAAGGGAGCTGACACAGATCATAAAGATCATACAGTTGCAGGTGTTAATATCTCTCTGGATAGGAAGATTATCAATAAGCTTAAATCAATAAAACAATTCAATGCTTAATTTCAATCTGTTCCTCACACAAATCTGATTTCTGAAAACTTCCAAGAATCACAACAGTTACTTTATGATGCTTTATTGCTGCTGTTGTGTCATTTTGAAGCTTGACCGCCCCAGTCCTCATTTACTTGCATTATATTGAAAAGAGCGCCAGATTCACAAATTCAAGTCATATGGGCTCGGAAAGACACGGACAGACTTTCATTTTTGGGGTGAACTTCCTTTTAATGCAAATAAACTCAGATAATAAACCACAGTTCAGCATGATGGCAGCACACAGAAAGGTGAGCTGAACCTCGCATTAAGATATGCAAATCCTTAAGGTTTAGAACCTTAATTTATGTATGTGTGTGCGTGTGAATCCACGTTATCATATATGTTTGTGCCATCATTATCAGTTTTTATAATCCCATTTTGCCCAGACACTGAATCACAGGTTGCCAGCATTGAGGAAGCACTAGACTGCATCTATAAGACATTAATGAGAGAATTGCTTTGATGCCTTATTTGCAACACAATAAAGTGCATGAGTGTACACTCACACAAACAGACCAAAACAAATTCAGCAAGTCAGTGAGGAGGTTTATTAAAAACATTTCTCAGAACCCTCAAGACTCTTTTGTCAAGACTCTTGAGTGCAGGAGGGTTCAGTGTTTTTTCATGAGGCTTTCTTTTTGGTTCTAATACTTGTCTGCAATTACACCCATGTGAATCTAAGGACAGTCGGGCCTGCGGGGTGTTTGGAGAGCAGAAGAGGGTGTCAGACCCAGTGATGTGAGAGTAAGACTGATGCCAGTGTGAACGCTCCATTACAAGCCTTGCAGTGCAGTTGTCTATCTGAAAATGCTGCAGTCTTATACAAACATATTTAACACACAATGACCTCTGGCAAGGTGACATAGAGATGTAGCGTGAATAAAATAGAAATGAGGTTGAATTTGAGTTGCAGAATTAATCTATAAAAACAGTTTGTTCTTTCAGACTGTGTCAGAGATGTGGCCTGGTGGTTACTGCACGTATGGACCTGTTGCATGGTGATGCAATCTGAGTTCACATCCTGTATTTGTCATTTCCAGATCTCATTCTTTTAAATTAAAAAGAAAGAGTCTAGTTTGACCTCTATTACAATGAATCTGATTCTGTACAGATTTCCAGATTCTTTTTTATTCTGATTCACACGCTCTTGATTCAGTTCTGATTTTCATTTTATTTGATTTGGGGAACTGTTGCCTCGTCTTTTTGAAATGTTTGTTTAAAGTTCCAGCTGAACAATTTGCATTGCTTTTCATTCATTAAAAATAATAGGTAATGACTGTTTGGCCCCTATGCACCCGGCGCTTTTAACGACTTTGTACACTGACGCATTTATCATTCCTATTTTGCACCCGCGCAAAGCGGAATTTTCCCTCCACAGACGCATGTCGGTAAACTAAAGCCTGTTTTATGCTTCTGCGTCGAATCGACGGCGTACCCCCGCAGACACCTATCCGTCGACGCAAACCCCTCTCCGACCCCTCCGCCGTAGCTCGACGTGCACCTCCAAAAATTTGTAACTACGCGTCGAGGCGACGCAGACAGCAAGGGCTTTGATTGGTCAGATTAAACATAATTTCAGGAGTGTAGCTTTTCTGATTTCCCCCTCCTGTTATAGCGCTATTTTTAACATTTGCACCCTCGTTCTTTTAATTATAACACTCTTAAAGAAAGTAACGTTAAATAAAGAATTAAACTAAAAATAAACTGTTTTTTTTATTTCATTGTTAATATATATGTCTATATTCTTTTCTTTCTTCCTCGCAATAAACTTCAATCAATCAATAAATCAACGTTTGTTTTGAAACACAGTTTGTTGTTTATTTTCAATACAATGTTCACGGTTACATCATTGATAATACAGTACTAACCAAGTCTGCCACGGGACACATTATCCTGCATAGCACAGTTCCACGTGGAGACTGAAAAAATCTTTCAAGTCATTCCGAACAGCTACCGTTATGGCAGCTCGGGTGGAACCTTTATTTTACTGTCTATGGGTGGAACGGGCCCTGGACATCCGTGTTGATTCTGTGGGGATAAAGTTTTGTGTCGTCTTTTTATTCAACGTCGATTAGCTCCAGCTGGCAGCTGCAAAAACAACATTATCTCTCTTTCGCTCGCGGCGCACGGAACCAAAGAGATTCGCGAACCCCCCTAGCGTTCTGGCGGCGAAATGCATCGCGAAGCACCACAACCTCACGCAGAAGTATAAAACGGCCACGACGCCATAGCAGTGACGACGTAGCTACACCGTGGAGTTGACGCAGAAGCATAATGAGGCCTAAAAAAGAAATTAGCTTGCGCGCCAAAAAGGAGGCGTGTTTCGGCGCAAACAATCCCTGGTGCTGTTTTGCAGTTCTAGAAAACAACTGCGCCAATGACCATGATGCTATTTTAAGCGAGCATGCTTGACCATAATACAGAGTGTGAACAACGTGCATGCACTGTAGATGATTCTCTCATCTACACAGATGCATTTTACTTTTTGCAGATACATTATTATAAGAAAAAAACATTTAAACACGAGGGAAATCATTGTTGTGTCCATGACAATGGGAAAAATAGGCATAAAGCTTACACATTTACCCAAATGAATATATGAAGAGTTCAGATGCAAAAGCCTCTAAATGCCATTTGAAATTTTCTTCTTTAATGATGATTTTTATCAAGCTTGTATATTTAAGTTCAGTGATTTCACTTAAATGGCAATGATAATTACCTATTAATTGTTATTTAAGTGAAATTACTGAACTTAAATATACAGGTTTGATAAAAATCATCATTGAAGAAGAAAATTTCAAATGGCATTTAGAGGCTTTTGCATCTGAACTCTTCATATGCATGTTTAAACGGAGCTAATTTGGTGGGTTTGTCCCGTCCCCAATGTCACTTCTCTTTCTTTTACGGCTTTGACGAGAACATCGATCTCCTCGGCTTCAACTTATTGTGAAGCATGCCCGGTAAATGCACTGTTATAATAGTTTTGCGCCATGGAATTGTTTCCCGTTACGCCCAAACCACACCTATGAATAATGAAGCTACTTCAGACCAACCCCTTTTAGAGTTGCGTCGGGCGTAAGAGTCAATGGGCTCTATGCACGGCGTTATTTCCGGTGAAGGATTAAGGATGCTCGATAACTTCTGCCGATCATAGAGTCCAATGCAATACCGAGAATTTATATTGAATTTTATACTCCATGGTTATACTAATGAAACGTTAGTCACAAAACCAGATAAAACAGACACCCCTCGTTGTGTTGTTGCTTCTTTTTAAAATTATATTAAATAAACATAACTATATATAAAATTACATCTAAACGTATGTACGTTTCGTTTCAAAGACGGGAGGACAGTAAATATTGAAGACTCTGCCATAATCCCGTTTTCTCCGGTTTTCCTCCGCTTTAATCTACACAACCGGAAATGGACGAGCATCCTTACGTCAAATGCGGAATTTATGCGTGCATATAGCCCATTATCTGGCCTGTAAAATAGCAACAGCGCCCAAGACCCGCCCACAAAGTTACTTGCGCTTCACGCTTGATAGGCTACTTGCGTTTCAGATCGTTAAAATAGGGCCCCTTTAAAGGCGTAGTTCACTTTAAAAAAAAAAAAACTTTTGCTGATAATTGACTCACCCCCATGTCATCCAAGATGTCCACGTCTTTCTTTCTTCAGTTGAAAAGAAATGAAGGTTTTTGATGAAAACATTCCAGGATGTTCTCCATATAATGCACTTCAATGGGAACCAAACGGTTCAAGGTCCAAATGAGAGTTTCAGTGCAAACTAAATGGTTCTCATCAAAAACCTTAATTTCTTTTCGACTGAAGAAAGAATGACTTGGACATCTTGGATGACATGGGGGTAGTAAATTATCAGCAAAAGTTTTTTTTGTTTTTTTTTTTAAAGTGAACTACTCCTTTAAGTCATTGATTAAGTATAATGGGATCTACAGTATTTACATCAAATGAGACCCCTTCCAACATAAGATGACTGACATTAATTGGTTTTACTATGAATAGAGTGAATTTGATAAAGCTAAATGGAATATAATATTAACAAAAATATTCTCATTACTTTGACTAATTGCGGAAGAAAACAATTAACACGGTTTCTAATATGACATGATTGTATATGCAGAAATTCTTGCCACAGTTTGCAATGCTGTGTGCTTTTAATCTGTCTAGAGACCTCAAGGAAAGCTACATAATTTCAAACAGTTGGCAGAAAGCTGGGATCAGGAGAAACAGATGGTATTTAGTGTTAAGTTCTTCTGGGTCCTGTTATACGGTCTTGTCCGAACAGAAAGGCATGGCCTAAATGTCCTCCGTCCAGCTGTGAAGACATTATACTGGTGTTACTCTTTCTCTCTGTCTCTTTTTAATTCATGGCTGCTATTCTTCTGTTCCTCTTCCACTCAGCATCTCTCTTGACCTTCTCCATAGATCAGCATTAGTATGTTTATTCTTCATCCATCACTCTGACTGTCTCTTGCTGTACAGTATCTTTTTCTTCTGTTCTCTCTCACTCTTTTCAACTTCTCTCTCTCGTATTCTCTCGAATTCATCCTCTCTCCATCTTATTCAGTTCTCTTATTCAATTCGATTTTTATCGACATACTTATATTTTACATATAATATTGCCAAAGCAATATAAGAAATCAAAGTGCCAGCAACGATAATAAAAACAAGTCATATAAAACTCCATGCCCCCACATCCGCAAATGTGAAATGTGGTGAGATTTTGTTTTTCACTTTCTCAACGGTTCAAATATGCATGTGTTTGTCCCATCTGGAGGTGTTTGCCTGTCAGAGTGGGTCACAAACTTATACGATTTACAAAGAGAAATATAGGCATACACATATTTAAAAAATACAACAAATTGTGTCAGGAATGCGTGAATTTGCATTTTATAGCTTGAAACCCCTTCTAGCCTGTTTTTTTAGTGTGTGTGGTCTCTCTTTTTATTTAATCTTCTTGTCAATGTACTATACTGAAATGTCAAAAACTAACTTTAGCATGTAGACCATTGTATGTGACCATTTGGAGTGACATGAGGGTGAGTAAATAATTGTTCTGGTTGGTTTATAACTCTATGGTCTGTCTTATTAACTTGGTTCTGATAGCCAGTTATATTGTATGTTTTATTATATTCTGTTTAAATTAGTTACAGATATGTATATATTTTTGGGATGAAGGACATTCTTGTGGTTTGTCACTTATATTAGTCACCAGGAAGAAATAGTAGTTCATGTTAACCCATCGAAAACTTGGAAAAAAAAAAAACAAAAAAACATGGTGAGCACTTTAATTCAAATTTCCCCATTGACAGAAAGTTTCTCAGCAGAAATTCTTCATGACTTTGAAAGATATTCTAATGCATCCCAAGACCATCCATTGATTTTTATGACTTTTTCTCTGGAACTCTGAGATTTGGGCATTGTCCTGAGAATTGTAGAAAGGATGTGGTGGAGAACGCGGGAAGTCTTTGATGTCAAAATGAGGAATTTGATGAGGATCTAATGAAGTGATGGTTAATTCAATGCCTCAGTTCTGGAAAGAAGCCACCTGCTACCTCTTTCACTCTCTCTTTCTTTTCACCCCGTTCTCCATCTCTTTATTTTCTTTAACACACTCTCTCTATTCCTCCTGTGAGATTTCAGCAGTTCATTTAGGCCGTCTTTAGCCAGATGTACAATTATTCCCACTGGCTTTCCATAGGTTCCACAAGGAACATTTCCGTCTGTGAATACAGCACAGGAAGCTCTCTAGAAGGGTTTGGCTGACATACACGTGCCAACCGAGGTCAGACTGGGTGTGTTTATGTCAGAGCAAAGGCAGAAACACATGTGTACACACGTACATGAAATGCCATTCAGTCAAGCAGAGACGGAAGTGGGCCAAGCTTTGTGACCCTTTAACTCCAAGCTAAAGCAAAGGACCAATCAGAAACATGTGTTATTTCTTTTCTAATGACCACAGAACATCTAAGGCTAGGGATGGGTCGTGATGACCAACTAGTTCTCGAGCAATTGAGTCCGAGGCATGAGGAAAGTTAAATACCAGGTGCTTTCAAATTGTCCAACCCCCGGTCCGTAGAAAATGATTTTACAAAACAGATTTTTAGGGCCGTCACATCTATAACACATTAACACAAGTTAGATATTTCAATGGCCAATCAAAATTTCCCTGGCCAATCAGATTAACATGTTTAGACACGTGCTTCAGACACCGGCTCATACAGGCTTTCCCATCGCATCAACGCCATGACATCCTACTACAATGATTCAGCTTCATTTCATTTAATTACTTTAATGCTAACAGCACTGCTTCATGTAGTATGAACTTTAACTGGCATGCATATACATAATTTACCAGGTTAAGTTGTATACATGGGTCCAATTTCCTTTTTCTTTATCTTTTGTTATGTCTACAGATTGATTTTTTTTTTCTGTTTAGCAATGCACAACATTTGTAGCATTTGATAGTCTTCACTGATGACATTATATCTGCCTGTCTGTCTCTCCACCTGTCTTTGGTTCAGTCTGCCTGTTCCTTCCACTCCATTATCACAAATCCCTAATATGGATTTGCATACTCATGCATATTCAGGCTCTGGCCTTGCAGATTGGACGGAGGCTCATGTCTACTGCCTGACTGGTTGTTATATAATGAGGATATAGCTGCTTCATCCCTTCTTTATTATAACACAGAGATACATTCAATATGCTCGCCTAATTACCAGTGACTAATGAAGCTATTTTGAGAGTCGAGCTGACTGAGAATAAGATGGTGAATGCTCTAGAGATCATTAATTAATTTGGTATTCCATTAGCACCACAATGTGAAACGACACCCCTTCCTGTTTTTCAGTGTGAATATGAAGAGTACAGATGCAAAAGCCTCTAAATGCCATTTGAAATTTTCTTCTTTAATGATGATTTTTATCAAACTTGTATATTTAAGTTCAGTAATTTCATTTAAATAACAATTAATAGGTAATTATCATTGCCATTTAAGTAAAATTACTGAACTTAAATATACAAGTTTGATAAAAATCATCATTAAAGAAGAAAATTTCAAATGGCATTTAGAGGCTTTTGCATCTGAACTCTTCATATGTTAAAGCAGAGGAACATCATTATGTCATTATATGTCATTATATGCTATTTCAGTTTGTTTTGTGTCAGGTTTTGCTCTAACAGTCCACAGCTGTTGAACTATATAATGTGTTAATTAGCTGTAAACTGCAAATTCAGCATTACTTGGATTTATCACAATGAGTTATTGTTGAAATAACTGTGATGATCTAGTTCTAATGACATTTGTTAATTGAGGGTACGGTATGTGGATGTTGTTCCCTTTCGAAAGGGAACTCGCACTGCGTCAAATGACGCTTTGGGGAATGCCTCAGGCATGACAATCATGTTGACAGCCCTTGAATCATAGGGTGGATATCAGGTAGTAGGCCTCAACAGGCCTCCCTAAAGGTGAGCTCCCACATATTGTGTTTATCAGGTAGTAGGCCTCACCAGGCCTCCCGGAAGGTGAGTTTTTCACATATGATGGTTGTCAGGTAGTAGGCCTCACCAGGCCTCCCTGAAGGTGAATTCCCACATAGGGTGTATATCAGGTAGTAGGCCTCAACAGGCCTCCCTAAAGGTGAGCTCCCACATATTGTGTTTATCAGGTAGTAGGCCTCACCAGGCATCCCTGAAGGTGAGCTCCCACATATTGTGTATATCAGGTAGTAGGCCTCACCAGGCCTCCCTGAAGGTGAGCTCCCACATATTGTGTATATCAGGTAGTAGGCCTCACCAGGCCTCCCTGAAGATGAGTTTTTTACATATGATGGTTGTCAGGTAGTAGGCCTCACCAGGCCTCCCTGAAGGTGAATTCCCACATAGGGTGGATATCAGGTAGTAGGCCTCACCAGGCCTCCCAGAAGGTGAGCTCCCACATATTGTGTATATCAGGTAGTAGGCCTCACCAGGCCTCCCTGAAGATGAGTTTTTTACATATGATGGTTGTCAGGTAGTAGGCCTCACCAGGCCTCCCTGAAGATGAGTTTTTTACATATGATGGTTGTCAGGTAGTAGGCCTCACCAGGCCTCCCTGAAGATGAGTTTTTTACATATGATGGTTGTCAGGTAGTAGGCCTCACCAGGCCTCCCTGAAGATGAGTTTTTTACATATGATGGTTGTCAGGTAGTAGGCCTCACCAGGCCTCCCTGAAGGTGAATTCCCACATAGGGTGGATATCAGGTAGTAGGCCTCAACAGGCCTCCCTGAAGGTGAGCTCCCACATATTGTGGTTGTCAGGTAGTAGGCCTCACCAGGCCTCCCTGAAGGACAACTTATGGTGGTTATCAGGTAGTAGGCGTCACCAGGCCTCCATGTGACTGGTTTCCCAGTAGTGTTGGGTTCAGCAAGCTTGTGGCCGCTTGCTATCAGTTTAGCTGGCCTTAATAGGCAGCTGCTGAAGGCGAGCTTGCACCCTGGCTCGACTAAAGTGTTTTCATTCTCTGCTACTGGTTCCCTCTTTACTCCTGCCTACAGCCTGGTTTGCCTACCAGGCGGACCACGTGCTCCCCTCACCGAGGGTCACTATGAGTATGCGGACTCCTAAGTCTGGTCAGATGGTCGTAGGCCTCTCGTGAGGCCTCCCAGTTAGATCAGTCCTTAGGCCTTCTCAGGCCTCCTCAGTGCTTTGAAACATAAGAATTGAGTCACCATTTCCACCTCATGGATCGAGCAGAGTAACTCCCCTCGCTAGCAAGGGTTGTAAGCACTATGCGGATTCATCCTCTCCGGGATACCCCGTCTCTGAGATTCAGGTCGAGTGGTTCACTGCCAGCTCCGTAGTCCCTCGGTTTGGATGCCTTACCTAAAAGCAAGTGTCCAGAGGCTCTGTGTTTGGACAGACAGGAAGTCGCCAGACTGAGGTGTCTATCTAAGTGACACCTGGCCAGGCCGTCCTGGTGGCATTTCGGGTGGTACGTCCCCGAATAGTGATTAGATGAGGCTCTTTCGAGTTCCCTAGTCACATTCCCTAGAAGGGACCCCTTCTAATTTGAAGTTGTGGTCCGAGGACTTGAGGAGGCAGGCCTTTCATTAAACTATGTTTATGGAGGGTTCCTGTGGAACATATAGATTGGGCTATTAACGTAGGGAATGCTGTCATTGACAGCCCAGTGTGACCTGAGAGTTGGTGGTTCTAGCGTTTCATTGATTTGCTGGTTCTGACAGTTGTCACTGCCAATGGACATGCACTTGCCACAGCATGGTGGCGCAGGTATATCGTTCCCCAAAGCGTCATTCGAAGCAGTGCGAATTCCCTTGAGAAAGGGAACGTCTCAGGTTATGACTGTAACCTATGCTCCCCGAGAGACTGCGTCTTCTCGCCATGCCTCGGGGCTTGCCTACCAAACAGTCCCTTCAGACAAAAATATATTGTCATGTGTGCAATGCGCTAGCCTGACTTCGTCATACTCATAATCTATTGAGAATATGAGTCTGAAACTCCTCCATTGGGCTTTGATTATGAGGCGTATCTTAACCGAACCAGGAAAAAAAAACCTCTCCACTCAATTGGATAGTCGGTAAACCTACAACGAATCAGAGCAACGCAGTAAGTCAACTCCTTTGCATAGCGCAGTTTTCAACTATAGAACTTACTTATTTTAGAAGTTAAATAACGAGTGTTGCTTCTTTACTTACTTCTCCATGAGTGCAACCAAAGGAGAAACCACAACGACCACAGGCTTTTCATTACGTCCCATCTTCTTAACGACCGTCAGAGCTAGCTGATAAGTTACACTTTTCCCGAATCATGTAGGAAGGACGCCAGAAATATCTTTCCGATCGACCAATGCCTTGATTGCAGTTCTCTGTTTGTCTATTAAAATTAATGCGCTGTCGATTTATTTTACAACAGACGCGACAGCGTAATCGATACATCTCAATTCTCCAGCTGCAGTCATCTCTGAGGGAAATCAGTTAGCGCTCTTTGATAACGTGATGATTACATCCTTGCAGATCATCTGTCCATCATCGTTTAAAGCCCGCCCTGGCAATTTGATTGGGCCGTTTATTTTTTGACTGATCATAATTTCTCCTCAATGGATCGAGTCCAGACCGAACTTCCAGACCAAAAAATGTTGTGGGCGAAGTTCGGGCTGGCATCCAGGCTAGCAATGCACCCTTTTGAGAACAAAGTATAATTTGCATGTTTTGACATGATATGATAAGCGATCGTTAGATTTACTGCAGTGCTTTTTTTGCCCTAAGTTGGTCAAAGCAAAAGTGGATGTTACTTGTTCAGATGACATTCTACAAAAAGTAGAATCTGTGATTCCGAATGACAGTATCCACACGGCGCGGTGACTCACAGCCGCTCATTCTCTTCAAAACATTGGATTCATCCGAGCCGTGCCGTATTTACAGATAACAGCTGTACTTACAGATAATAGTAATTTAATAAAATGCAATTTAAGTGTAATTGCATGACTATATTTCTTAATACACTTAAATTCACTTGAAAAGTGAACATTGTAATGACGTCAAATTAAAGTTTCACATTAAAGTACATTTAGAATAATCATGTTTTAATAATCTTTTATTGTGCTTTAAAAAAGTACACTAATTATGATGTCACTAACATACTAAAGAGCATTACAAGTTCAAATTTAACTGTTTTCGACATTTAAATTTAGCTTTAAAAATTAGCTTTTTGCTAACTTTTGTTCCATTAGTGTTAGCAGCTTTATATAGGTCCCTAGACCTGAATTTAGCAGTATCAGATACAGCATGACCTTATACCCTGAAAACACACAATTCCATTCATTTTATTAACAGCCAGTAAATCGGAGTAAAAAGCGATGACTCTGTCACCCTTCCCCTTGTTTGACTCCAGCCACACTGTTTTGGTGCTCATGCTAGTGGTTATGTTAGTCACCCTCAGACTGAGTACTGACCCTGGCTTTTATAGCTGCTCTCACACACCCTGCAGTGACCTTTTAAAATCCATTTTGATGGTTTGAACGGTGGAATAATTACATATTAACATAACCCAGCTGCATAAAGGGCCAAGGCTGTGTTCGTTCAGGGGATAGAGAAAGTGAGAAAAACAAAGAAACAAAAAGGATGAACCTGAGTTTACAAGTTTAGCACTAACAACTGGGGCGTTCAGGTGAGTTTCCAGTCTCAGATGGCGCAGCCGTAGTCCATTCAGAGACTATTTGATTGATATAACTGAGGAAAAAAATGGCTGAAGCTTTCTCAAAATGGCAAGATTCAATTTGCAACCAGTTTACAAGATTCAATCTTTTAGGACTCCCATTTATCTCAATGGCAGTTGCTTGGCAGGCAGATGACTATCTAGAAGTATACATGATTTAAAATGTAAATTTTTTGAGCCAAAGAATTTCTATTTTATATTACACATAAAATTTGCATTTATTTGTTTATTTTAACAATTGGCAGATGATTAATCAGTCAGATGACATTCTAGCATTCAGATAGACATCTCACAGGTGATTGGCTCAAAAACGTTCATATTTTATATATCAGATGGTCTCTAACTGTCTCGACTGGACAGGTCTTGGCCAGAATGCAGATGAAGTCTAGCTAGACATCAGGCACCTTAATACGCTACAGCCCACTGAACTGCTGAATACACATTTCAGCTATTGCAATTACAGTATTTGCTCCTCAAACGACATTTCCATACAGATTCTCCATGTCTCTCCAGCGCAGAAAAGCAGCGCAATTAGTTTTACACAAGAGTTCTTGATTTCATGCTCAAGAATCACATTCACCATTTTAAATGAATCTGCTTCAATTGAAGGTTTTTGCATGATGTTTAAATTGCATAAGGTGCAAATTCTTCTCGCTTACAGATAAATGTGTCTAGGTGAATGTAGTGTTAGCGTTAAAATCACTGGTTTTGATTTGAATATAAAAGTGGCACAATTGATTTAAACTGAGATTTTTCTTCCATCTGGAATACTTCTATTGGTGTGTTTGGCAGCTTTGTAACGGTTCTGTGCTCATCTTTTAGACCTGTATTAGCCTGGCACAGAGTCCTGAGCTAAAATCAATAAGCCCATAAGGCTTCTGTCACTGTCTCTTATTTACATCCTCTTCAAGAGTTCCTCAACCATTACTCTAGCTTTGCCAACTTATGGTGCATTGGTCTTAATAAAGCAAGGAGTTAACAAATGACAAAAAGGTTTATTGGAGAACAGAGATAATAGGCATCATTTGTAACTGTAATTCTCCCAGCAGTCTTAAAAAAATACAATCAATGAATGTGGACTTTTCAGTTTAATCACAAACGATAGATAATGCACTTTTGCTGAGTGACTCTTTGACATGCAAAATGTCAAGACAGTCAAATATTCCTTTTTTGTGACAGTTTTCACACGTGGGGAGAAATACTTATTGATAATAGAGAGACTTTTAAAGGTCATAAAATGACTCAAAATGCACAAATTGAAGTCAGAGCAAGCATTCATTAGTTTATATTCACTACAGTGCATCAGATGAAGATGGAGTTTAATGGTCAGGCCACATGGGGGCCCCAGAGACGCAGAGGTCAGGAATCTCAACAAATCATTTTACTGTAAAACACTGTCACAATCTTTTCTTTTCTTTCTTTTTTTTTTTTTTTTTGTAACTTTTTTAAATTATTTTATTTTATTTTATTTACTCCCACTACAATATCATATATGTCCTTTGAAAGTTTGATACACTTTCAGAAAAAAGGTACAAAAGCCGTCACTTGGGCTGTACCTTTTCAAAAGGGAAAACTTTTGTCTATTTTAGTTGCTAATATGTACATTTTAGGTGCTAATATGGACATTTAGGTGCTAATATGTAAATTTTAGGTGCTAGTATGGACATTTAGTGCTAATATATATTTAGGTACTAATATGGAGATTAAGGTGCTAATATGTACATTTTAGGTGCTAATATGGACATTAAGGTGCTAATATGTACATTTTGGGTACTAATATGGACATTAAGGTGCTAATATGGACATTTAGGTGCTAGTATGTACATTTTAGGTGCTAATATGGACATTTTAGGTGCTAATATGGACATTTAGGTGCTAATATGTACATTTTAGGTGCTAATATGGACATTAAGGTGCTAATATGTACATTTAGGTGCTAATATGTACATTTTAGGTGCTATTATGTACATGTTATGTGCTAGTATGGACATTTAGGTGCTAATATGTACATTTTAGTTGCTATTATGTACATTTTAGGTGCTAGTATGGACATTTTAGTTGCTATTATGTACATTTTAGGTACTAATATGTACCATTAAGGTACCAATATGCAACCTTTAGGTACTTTTGAAAAGGTACAGTCGCAATGACAGCTTTTGTACCTTTTTTTCTGAGAGTGTACTGCTTTACTTACGTTTAAATAATCTTTATTGGACTTATATATTGCATAAATATTATAAATATAAATATATTATAAATATATTATAATATATAAATATATTATAAATATAAATATTGCATTCTTCCATCAATCCACTTAATTTATGTCTTAACTAACAAATTACATGTCTGTCATTTTACTTTCAGTCTGTTTATTAGTACTGAATACATTATTAAGTATTTTTTCCAGCCGTCTAAGATACTTTTATTATCTGTCTTTATTGCTCAGGATTGGAGGAAAGTGCTCTTGGTTGTTTGATCCAAGAAGTTGACTATTTTCAACCTTGAATTTTGTATATGACTTCTGGGCATTTTTAAGTTAATTATTCCCATTATAGCATCTGGAATTTCAATCCCTGTATATTCTTGCAATGGTCTGACATGCGATCTTTGGCTCATTACAGAGGAATGTAACAGTATAATTGTTTGTCTTCTGGTTAAACTTTATGAGGCATTTTTAAAAGAGTCGTTTTTACTTACCTCAGGTGAGCTTTTCTCGTAGCAAAAACCTGCAATGCCGTTTTGAAAGCTGTGAGTCAGGAATAGTCATTATAGGCGTCTGGAGAAAGAGCAATGCGTCTCTGAGGAGGTGGGGTGCTGAGATGAGGAGGTGTGAATTGTAAAAAGGTTAAATGGTCTATTTTAGTGTCACAAGGTGTAAATTATATAAGCACTAATGTAAGCAAATGTAAGTTGATGGGGGAAAAAAAGAGTTGTGCAACATGCAACACACAGATAGTAAACACAATAGTAATAGTGAGGCTTGCATTAGTGAATACCAGTAATTATATATGAATATCCATAAAATTATGTGTGTAAAATTATTATTGCTGCAATAATATGCACTTTTATCACAGACAACCTCTTTCAAAGACATAGTGAGACTCCTAGTGTGATTACATCATCAGGGATAACAGGAAACACTTGAGGAGCTGTATGCTTTCTATGGAGAAATCAGTTCTGGCTCATGAATATCTGAATTTGTTTGAAGAAACTGGGGGCATGAAAACACACACACACACACACACACAGCCTTTTCATGTCGCGACAGTAATGATTCACTCTGCTGATAGTAAGGTATGAGACACTCAAGATATGATGTATCTGTTTGCTTCTGGGAAACTCTTAAGATGTTTTACCTGATACACACTCGTTGTTTGCTCTGGATTATTTAGTAACGGGACACAAGAGTTGAATATGTCAGGTAAGGGTCACCACTGTCCAAAAATGTTTAAAAAATCCTTTGATTTACTCGGGTCCAACTACCTAATTGTTTGCAAAACTAAAATTTAAAACAAAAAAAAAGTAAATAATTCATAAATAATTAAATTAATTATTAGTAAATAAATAATTAAGTCAAATTTTGATATTATAAATAATTATAAGTTATATAAAAATTGTGTATACAAATTCATTTTACTTGTGTTTCATGAATACGACTCCTTATAAATAACTTATGAGAAAAAATGTAAATAGTTTGGGTATAAAGTTTGTGGGTAAAATGAATGGAAAATGGTTTAAAAAGAAGCAGTCTCATAGGTCATATATTATTTAAAGAGTTAAATATAGCTTACACTGAGCAATAGCAGTGAATGGAGTCCATAGGGTGGAGCCATGAGGCAGACAAATAGTGTATTATTAGAGGGCTTTTAAATCACCCCAAAACACACGCAAATACATATGCAAGCTCACAGGCTGAGGCACACATATCACATGCAAACCACACATATGTATGTGCACACAGAAGCCAATACACAACATCTGCATTATACAAGTTTGAACGTTTGAAAATGGGCACATCTGTTTTGTATATAGAATAGTCAAAGGTCATTTAGTAGGAAAGAAATGTAGGTCAAAAGTCAGCCATGGTACCCTGGTTTAGTTTTTCTCTGCTTGGATATGCATATACGTGTACTTTGCAAAGAATGTCCATTTTGGTGATCCAAAATGATCCCTTCTTAAAGGGGTGGTTGATTGCGATTTCACTTTTTTAAAAATTTGAAATAGTGTGTAATGTTGCTGTTGGTGCATGAATAGTATCTGCAAAGTTGCAGCGCTGAAAGTTCAGTGTAAGCAGAGATATCGTCAAAAAAATCAGGATGTTTAATGCCTACAAAAACGACACGAATGGGACTACAACAGGTTTTAGACGTCACTAACCCACACATTTACATCAACCCTCCCTCCGGAATATGCAAAAAAAGGGCATGGCCTCGTCGAGTGTGTTGTGTTCATCAAGCTGTCAGGTCTTCTGTGTTCGAGCTTCCCACGGACATTGTAGTTCGTCAACAATGGATACAATTTATGTTTGATTATGTTCCTGAAAATGACATAGCTCTCTGTGCTGCGCACTTTAAGAAAAACAGCTTCCAGAATCTCCACGAATTCAACACCGGATTCAACAAGAAACTGTTACTAAAACATGAAGCAGTTCCAACTTTAAAAAAAGAGGCAGCTGTTGTTGGGCCACAACCTGTAAGTAGGCTAAGACTTCATCATTTTAAATGTATTTGCATGTATAATTTCAGACGTAATGTTTTAGTTTTATCAAATTCCAGCGCTGGCTTTATAGCCACTAGGCTACTAGTTATGCTATTTTGTGTCTACGACAAACGCGTACAAACATTTTGGACCTGAATTTTGTATATGTACTAATTTTGTAAATGTATTTTTCATGTATATATACTTTATGGTGTTATTTTTCGATTTGATCAAGAACGTAAACCAATGCCAGCGCTGTTTGTGTATATAGTGGCCAGTCAGTTCGAGGCTATTTTGTGTAAGACAAACGTGTATAAAGTTTAAAAAATATAGGCAAATTACCGTTCAGAAACGTTTAGTAAGAGCCGTGTTTAGGGAGATTCTGGCTCAAACTGATACTGCAGTATCGACAACATTATTTAAATTTGACATAAACAACACAAGCAACTTCGCCCGTAAAGGTAATGGCCGTGAATTTTCCGGACAACGTGCACTACAGTTTAGCCTATCACAACACACCGGCCCAAACTAACCAATCAGAGTCCACTTCCTGTTTCTGAGGGAGTGGTTTCATAGACTCAGGAAGTCAACCAGTCATTCAAATGACAGAGGAGAAAGCGGCTTACAATAAAGGTGAAACATATGAAAAATAAGACTTTTTAAAAAAGAAAAACCACAAATACATGTTATATTGCATTTGCACCCCATGAACACAATCATGCAAAGAAAAAAAGCAGTAAACCACCCCTTTAAATAGGTCACTTCTCACTCCAGACTCCACACTGATATGTTCCGATATGATCACCTTCTTTGTGTTAAAATGATTGATGTATGGTTTGTCCAGATGGCCATGTCAGCGGGGGTTTAATCCAGTGATGAAATGTCGTACATTTAAATCTCTTGTGCATATGCAGTTTACTTGTAGCTTTTTTATGGATTGTGTGGCAGCCAAATCTGCTCCTGGGACTCCCTGGGTATGAAATCCAAAGGTAAATATCCCGCCTCTGAATGGCTTGATCCGGGCTTTTCTGTGAAATGGAATCCCAGGGCGGCGATCTAGTGAAGAGGCGAGAGGCACAGCCTTTTGGGTTACTAGGTTATCCAACCCGGTCTCACCCCAAGACGTCATATAACTGACGTTTTGGGACGTCTTTTGACCATACGTCAATATTCGCCTTTTTAGGGCCCCCTTAAACGTCGGTAGATGAGGTTATGGGATCCTAACTCTACCCCATACCTAAACCTAACCCTAAACCTAACCCGTCACCTAACTGACGTTAAAGGTAAAGCGTCAGTTGTATGACGGCCCGGGATCGCCATCTACCGACGTTTAAGGGGGCCCTAAAAAGGCTGATATTGACGTATGGTCAAAATACGTCCCAAAACGTCAGTTATATGACGTTTTGGGATGAGACTGTGTTAGGTTATCCGTTCAAACCCTTTATACAATACATTGTTTGACCCATAATATATAGTTTGTGTTTTTACTAGTAAAATGATAAACTGAGATGTATCAGATTTATGTCTCTGAGCACCCTGGGTAAAAACTGCACACTGTGAGACGGTGCAGAGCAAATCTTGAGTGATGAAAAGAGATGGATGATGTTAATTTTTTACAAGCTCAGCATATGCCCTGAGATTTTTATTAGATGTGTGAATTATGTGTTTATTAGATTAGTGAATTATGATGGTAAAAGCACATAAATTAATTTAAAAACTATAAAAAAAACTATCAGTTTAAACAATCATATATAATTGTTAAAAACAAATTAACCTTGTATATATTTAATTTGATGAGAAATAAATGATTGTTGATTTTAGAATTGTTTTGCAATATGAGAAATCAGATTTGTATATTTTACATATTTTTGGTCTATTTTCTACTTAGGTTTTGTTGTAGATTAAAAAAATAATGACAATTGTCTCCAAGAACCTTTGATACTGCTAAAAGATCCTTATACTGCATATTTTACTAGCACAATTAAGTTTTTCTGTCACTCTCTCTCTCCTTTTTCACTATTTAGTTGTGCAAACTTTCTTCAAGTGTGTCTGTGCTTGTTTTGACAACAGCAAACAGGATTTTTCCTCCATTTTCAACTCTTTTCAGTACAAAGTAAAGCTTCCAGCATGCCTTGCTTTGATACACACACACACACACTGCAGAGCTCAAGTACTAGCTATGTTAGTATAATCCTGCTTTCCTTTTTGCCGCTTTGTAATTCTCCAGAAATACCCGGGCACGTGTGTGTATATGTGTAATTTTCTACAGCACACACCACAGCAATGGTCTTCTAGCCTGTTAAATTGAAGACAGCAGAGAGAGAGAGAGAGAGAGAGAGAGAGAGAGAGAAAGACTCGCATGAGGATCAGTACACACAGCTGTGACAGCAACAGAAGACCTTTTCTCCTCCCTTTTCATTCTTTTCCTTTTTTATTCCCAAGCATTGAGACTTTTTCTGCCTTTCCAAGCTGAGAGCATCTAGACAAGAGGAAAAAAGAAGGTGGAGAGAGAGAGAGAGAGAGAGAGTTGGAGTTTGAGACGGCAGAATGAGAGAGAGAGAGATTGAGACTGTGTGTTGGAATGCGCTGATACATTAGAACAAGCTGCTTTTCCCTGTTTGTCCCCTTGTCAGTCATCCCGAGACGCACACGCATACACCTCGGAACGCTGGAGGCTCTGTTTGGAAAGGTGGTGATTAACCCCTTCCCTCTCATTCCTCCTCCGTCTCACTCGCCGTCTGGTTCTTTTACCTGCACTCGTCTGGACTCGTTCGGTGAGTAAAGACACGGAAGGACAGGAAGGAAGAGAGATGACAGAGAAGGAGGGAGAGTAATACCAAGACGGTGCAGTTCATTCTCTGTGGAATACGGTGGAAAATCCAGGGAGGAATTGGACACCTGTGGAACACGATTCTGGATATTCTACTTGTGCAGTTTGATTGGGCGACTGAAATGGAAGATCATGTGAGTGACTGATGAACTGACTTAATTGAGTGCACTCGAGTTGAACCAGCATTTCTACAGTATGTCTAAACCTTCACGACTTGCTCGCCCATCCTCGGCGGGTCCCGGCTCCAAACTCCCCTCGGCCCGTCGGGATACACCTGCCGGAAGACCCAAAATGCTCGGCATAGGGGAGAAGGTGATGCGGACAGGAAGTGAGGGCAATATAGCCGGACAAAGGCCTCCGGTCAATGGGACAACACAGTCGCATATCCCGCAAAACACTAAAATAAAGGAAGAGGACGAGGTGGCCCAACCAAGAAGCAGAATCAGTCCACCTAAAGGATCCATGGCAAACATAACCCAGCAACAAGTCACACAGCCCAGTAAGTATCAGATCATCAAAGGTGGATACCTACATACTTTTACATTTATGCATTTAGCTGATATTTTTATCCAAAGCGACTTACAAAAGAGGAATAAAATCAATTCATTAAGAGCCAACAATATTTATAAATATATGCCAACTAGATTTCAATGTACTGCGCTTCTCATATTTGACCGATGGCGTTTGGATTCTTTGGTCACTGTTGATCGCATATCTCCTGTTTTCATTATTTTAAAGAATCGATTCCCAGAACAAATAGTTTTTGGGCAGATGTTGCTTTTTTTGTTGCTCAGGGGTCGTTAAAAATGTTCTCAGGTGCGTCACATCAACTTTGCAGCTGATGTTTTTGTTCTCTCAAAATTCTTTGAGAATTGGAAATCGAACCACATGACACAATTGTTGACATAAAGAAGTTTTCATTTAATGACTAATGTCTTTTTTCATACTAAAATATCAAGCTTATATATTGCAGTCTTTTGGTAGAAGGCATTGTTGAGATCTCTGAAACTCCGAGATTTGCTAGTATCTTTTCCCACAGAAGACACAAGACTTAAGCCAAAATCTCCATTTGCTTTTCTTGCAATCTCATTGCTGGAGAAAAAACACATGTTACTTAGAAAGAATGTCTCATTCCTACAGATTTTAAAGGGATACTTCACTTTTTTTTTGGAAATAGGTTCATTTTACAGCTCCCCAGGTGTTAAACGTATGTTTTACCGTTTTTGAATCCATTCAGCCGATCTCCAGTTTTGGCGGTACCACTTTTAGCATAGCTTATCATACATCATTGAAGTGGACAAGACCAATAGCATTTGTCAAAAAAAATTGTCGATATTTTTCCTATTTCAAACTTGACTCTTCTGTATTTTCATCGTGCACTAAGACTGACAGAAAATGTAAAGTTGTGATTTTCTAGGCTGAAATGGCTATCAATAAACTCAATAAATCAATAAACTTTACTGCCGTACCATGAGTGCAGCAGGCGTAAGGATATGACGCAGCCTTTGAAAATAGTCCCCAGCTCTGTAACTTCCAACGTGACCGAGACTAAGTTTGTGTAGTTATGTTGACGTAAGGTAGCCTATTTTTAGGTGCTGCGTCATATCCTTACGCCTGCTTTACTCATGTTACGGGAGTAAAGTTTATTGATTATTACGCAGGAATGAGAGTATAGTTCCTAGCCATATTGAGCCTAGAAATTCGCAACTTTACATTTTCCGTCGGTCTTAGTGCACGATGTAACTACAGAAGACTCAAGTTTTAAACAGGAAAAATATCGAAACACTTTGGTCATTATTTATTTTTGAGAAATGCTAATGGTCTTGTCCACTTCAATGATGTGTGCTAAGCTATGCTAAAATTGGTACCGCCAGAACCGGAGATCAGTTGTAAAATGAGCATATTTCCAAAAAAGTAGAGTATCCCTTTAAGACCAGATGTGTTAAGTTATATATTTGTGGTATTAGTCATAAGTTGAATAGTCTTAATATCGTGACATATTGGGTAGACATTAAGTTTTAATTGTTGACTAAACATTTACATTTTTAATCAAGTGCTTGTCTAAGATATTATTATGTTTGTTGTGAGATGAAGTATCTGTGTTGAGTATGAGTAAAAATGGAACGTACTGTTTTGTTTGCATTCAGTTTAATTGCATTCGGGTGTTTTATCGGATTCGCATTATTGGTTTGAAGTGTCTGAATACAGTAAGTAAATTGCATTGATGGTATTATAAAAGTGTTTGGTGCTGGTTTTATATTTATTCATATATGACTTTGTGTTTTGTGGGATTAGATCAGCAGTAGGTTGGATTCTTGTGGATTTTTGCTGAAGAAAAACATTGGGCACAGCATTACATTGCCTCCCCATTCCAGCACAGTGGGGTGCAGATTAATGCCAGTTTGTGTGTGTGCATGTGTTTGTGAGTGTGATTAAGCACCTCTGTATCGCATTCCGCCCCAGTGGGTTTTAATCCTGCTGGTCGTGGTTGAAGAGCTCCATGTCAACTCAGACTTGCTCTAAAATGGTGATATAAGGCTCAGATCCTGTCACCTCTGTGGCCTGTCAATCACAGCCCTTGATGTGTGGTGATTAAACACTGTGTCATGTCCTCTCAGTGAAATTGCAGGAATGCACCCCTGGGGTGGGGATTTAGATTGTGATGATATTAAGGACTGAAAGTTCTTGAGGTTAACATCCCTATTTATTCATGCGGAAGAGTTTGTCGCTCTTATTTGTCATTCATTTGTTTGATCGCTGTTATGTAAAACCTGCTTTCTGACATGTGTTTGCCTCCATCTTTTCCATCTAATATGGCAGTAAAAGGCAGTAGAATCCAGATGTTACCATGAACCTTGGTCCTCCATTGATATAGTGGCTTAGAAGAGGCATAGACATATGTTTGAAACCATTTTCAAGGCAAATCCTTTACACTCAACTGACATTTTACAGAGTTTGAGCCATTGATGGATGGATGATGACTAGACAACAGAGCAAAAGACAACAAAAAGAACAACTTATAATTCATACACATTTTTTTTCCATAGTACTTATGATTAATAGCCTGGGAAAACCCAGGCAACTTCTGGCAAATTTAGATTTGCTCTTAAAGTTAGTCAGGCAAAGAGCTCATTCAAGCCCATTTCCAATCCGTCGAAATCGCGGCACCAATCAGAAACGTTGGGGCGGGCTTTACAAGATGACGACAGCGCTGGGATTTTGAAGCAGATTTTGTAGCCTACATTACAAAGATGGATGCCTCCGTCGAACATCACTCGTTCGAATCAGCTATCGCGCCTGTTTTAAGCGATTTGAACGTTTCCTTTTTGTTAAAAACCGAACAAAGAACAACACTCTGAGATGTTTCTCCGCCGCTCTGCATATGTCATCTCCTTCATCGCTCTGATTGGTTTTATGTCTACCCGCGACGCCTGTTGGTGACGCCCCTCTGGAAATGATTTGTCTGACGCTTTGCCAGACCATAACTCGGTTACAACTGAGAATGGTCTGGTTTTAACCAGGCTATATGATTAATGCTCCTGTTATTTTAATAACCTTTGAAAAATAAAATGTTTTCTGAAGTCATGTAGTTTGTAAAAAGAGTGGAAAGAGTCGTTACTCATTAAAAATCGTGCATCTCTGTCTCAAATATTGCTTTTTTGGCCTATATTTATTGTTAGCGTCAGGTGCACATGTTGAATTTAAAGTTTAAGTGTTCATTTAGTATTATTATATACTATACTATTATTTGGGGGGGGGGGGGTTAATATGACAAATGTGTAAAAAGATCTGTAAACAATTAGATTTTATTTATATAATTTCAGTTTTTGTTTTAATTTATGTTTTATTAATTTGTCATTTTTTATTACTAAAACATATTTTATTTCAGTTAGTTGCCAAGTATTGCTAAATTTAATTTATATATTTTATTTTATTTCAACTATTTCAATTAAAGGGTCTATCTAAGAATTTTTAAGTGTATATTCATGTAAATCACGTTTTTATTGCAAATGTGTGAACAGTTTGTGAGGAAACTTAAAAAAATGGACCTTTTGTCTAAAGCCTGACTGATATGTGAAGGGCTCGGAACGTTTTTGCAGGGAAAATCAAAAGGATGTGACGTTTACGCGCGCTTCAGAGAACCGCTTTTTCGTTCTATGATACATGAAATGCTCGCTTATTCAATGTTCAGTATAATGCTGAAAGAGCTATATTTTGTACATTAATGTAAATGTGTCACGCAAAGAAAAGGGATTAATTCAAACTATAGTCTCAGATATTTAGTTTTAGGTAAACTGTCTCTCAGATCTTCCCAATGGTAAACATTGTGAAAGGTAGCTTTCTTTAGATTTTTATTTTAAATGGACCATATAAAAGTTAATGTTTTCTAGACTTAGAGTTCAAGCACAGGTCATAACATGGATGAATGGCTCTCGAAAAGGGAATGAATGATTACATTTCCCAACTGGAGAGATAATGTGTGTGCCTCTTTTTGTAATTTCATTGTCTAAATAAACATAATGCAGATTTTAGTATTTAATCTTATAAATCAGACTTCCACTGAAGAGTTAGTTGCCCTGAAGAGTGGAATTACCAGTTTGTAATGACACTATTTTTAAACACAAAACTTTTCCTTTGTACTTTGAAGAAAAGTCTATTATAATCACCTGTGATCTGATACCAATGTTTTCTACCTAAACATGCCCTCAAAGAAACATGTGGAAGGAAATCAAATACATGATCTTTTTTCTTTGCCCGTTTTATATCTAACAGATTGAGTGAAAGGAGATTTGTGTTTATCAGCAGTCGGCTTTCTTAAAGGGGTTTTGTTTATCTGCAGGTAAAATGGTTCAGTCTTTTGTTTAAACTGCTGCTAGTGCTCTTTGAAAGTTTATCACAAGCAGGTGTAGCGGGACAAAGAACTGTATCACAGTCAGTAAATTTCATGGCTGGGTGGTCTTGCTTACTCATGGTTCAGCCAGACAGAGGTTATGGGAAAGAGAGAGGGCAGAGAGGGAGGGAGAGACAGTCCCCCTCATCACAAGTTTATTTTAAGCTGGTTGGATCTGTACTCAGGCTTTTACTGTTTAATTTTTCTGCATGCTTAGACTATGAGTGGTCGCCTGGATTGATGTTTAACATATCAGTCTGAAATCTGCTGATGTAAGAAGCATAACATTTCACTGGGGGTTTATGAGATAGCCAGGAGTACACCAAAATAATGCACTTTTACATTTTAAGTTAGCCTGTGATGTCAGAAAAAGCAGCGATTTCAAACAGAGTTTTTGACTGTCTTTAGATCACTGCCGAAAATACTCTTTTAAACGGCAATTCTGTTGACATGAATTTGCACATGTTTGTCTTAAAGCATATAAACAACATAAAAAGCTTGATTTTCACCACAAGGGGACTTTAAAAAGGCCATATTATGCCCTTTTGCAAAGACTTGATTTAGTTTTTGGGGTCTACTTGAATAGGTTGTCATGCTTTCATGCAAAAACACCTTATTTTTCACAATTTACATTGTTGAAGCACCTCTTTCCCCAGTCTGTCAGTAGCGCTCTGTTTAGTTCCTGTCTGAAGGAGATGGTCCTCACAGCAGAACATAAAATCCAGGGGGATTTACATATACCACCTTACATATACCTAAACCCATCTCCGCCCCCTGATCCCTAACCACACCCCTAATCCTACCCATGCCCACCCCCTGATTCCTAACCCCACCCCTAACCCTACCCATCTCCACTCTACTGCAATGAGGTGCTACTGGTCTGAAGCCCGGATTTCCAAAAAAACGTGATGTGCTCTGATTGGTCGACTGCACCAGTGTGCTGCGATTGGTCAACCGCTTTAAGCATGTTTAAGAAATGCCACGGCCTTTACCATAACTGCGAGTATCAACACACTGGCTGCGTCCGAAACCTCCGGACAGACTTCTGAGACCGCATAACGGTTTTAGGATTTACAAAATAGAGAGAGTTTTGTTGTCAACTAAGGGAACGTTTCATTAGTATAATAGTAATTTCTCACTACAAATTACATCAAAAACATACAATTACACAAACTGTCACCTTTAGTTTTTAGCTCAACTGTCACAGAATGGTATGCACACGATTATGGGATATCAAAGGCATTGAATCGGATGAAGGCATCTCAGGAGACAGGAAGTGAAACTAACATTAGATTTGGACGTGCCTTGATGCTTTCCTACCTTGGAATGAATCCTCTGAAGTTAGCGTTTTTAAGTTTGCTGACATCACTGCTAACGCAACTCATCCAGGGGTCGCCCCCCAATTTTATAAGCCTTGGGCAGGAATTGTTTTAATTGAGAAATATAGTGATGCATATTTTCCTGAAAGAAAACTCAAGGCTACAGTCCAGGCATTTCAGGGAGTTCAGAAGCAGTGCTTACTGGCATAGAGAACAACTCCCTTTGCAGTGGGCTTTGTGCTTTGTAAACTTTGCTGACATGCTCAAAAAGAAACATTGCACACTAAAGAATGTTACAAATGGAAAAAAGCATAATAAGGCCTGTTTAAAATGTTAGTTCTAACCAGTTCATTGACTTAAATACAGTAGACTTCTAATCTGATAGTTCTAATCTGATTTCTATTTAAAATAAAAGCTGTTCTTTTAAAAGAAATATTCATTAAAGAATCCTTAAATCCTGTTTTCAACATTACTAATTATAATATATATATAATTATATAATAGATGGACTACTTCTTTCATGATCACAACAGAATAATCCCATCATTTTTGGTGAAAGTGTCAGACAGGGACAAGTTCTTGTAATTAAGATAAATCAGTCGTTGCAACGGAGACTGAAGCCAGAGGAAGTGATATAAAGAGATTACGAGTGGCACTAGATTAATGAACACTGCTCATTAACCCTTAATCCTCTCTGATTAAAAAGTGAGACACTTAATCCAGAATTGTCTAAACTGAAGACAACCCTGCTGGAAAAATCCGCCATTGCTTGTTACCAGCTTAAGATTCTGTATATAATGCATGCTGGGACCAGTATGGGATGCAGTTACTGGTTTGCTTGCACCATCATGGCAAGCGGACGTGCTGGTGGACCAGAAAGCATGGGTTCTGGTTTATGCTGACTTTTTTCTGTGGAATATAAATGTAGATTGTCTGTGTGTGCTTCCTTTGCATGGAAAAGAGCAGCATGAACATTCTTCAAAACATCTTGTTTTGTGTTCCACAGAAAAAAAAGAAAGCAATAAAATAATTTTGGGTGAACTGGTCATAGACTGCCAGTTTTTTTATTTTTATTTTACACTTGAGAAATATTGTGCTTTTTATTTATGCATATTTTTAAGGTGCTCAAAAGACATAAAGCAGGCATGGATGGACATAGATCCTATTTGCTCGTCCCAGATTTGCTAAATTGGGTATTTTGTGCTTGGAAGCCACCACATTAATCTCGGACCAGCAGACTATTATTCCTTCAGACAGATGGAGTGCTCTGTTTGTGAAAAACTGAATTCATGTGGGCAGAAGTTGATCCACAGGTCACCGACCAGCTCAGCTAATGAAAAGTGCCTGAGTGCTTTAACTTAATGGCCAATGGAATCTGGTAATTGTTCACTGTTTGGCAGGAAGGATCGAAAAGGGGAGGGAGAGAAAGAAAGGAAAGGTTTATCATTCAGTGTTGCAAGATATTCTAGTCTCCTAAAGCACTTGAGGAGAGTTAATGTCAGGAGAGGGAGTAGCACTTAGATACTTTTCCTTACTTCAGGAATTCTCCAGAATCCTTTCTATTGAGCTCATCACGGCAGCGAAAAATGGCGTACAGGACACAGTCGCCCAGTAACCCGAAACTGAGATCAATGAAATCTGGAAGAAAAGGGGAGGAAGAGACGCTTAACAATGCCCACCTTAGACAAACTTTGATTAGGTCACTGACTGTATGACTTTCTTTATTCTGCGGACCATGAAAGGAGATGTTCAACAGAATGTCTACTTATTCTTTATTTGCATTGAAAAGAGCAGTATGAACATTTTTCAGAACGTCTTATCTTGGATTTCACAAAAGAAAGACGAAAGCTTGTATTTGAAAAATGAGAATTACTATGCTTGTATCCAAAACCTGAGGTAAATTAATTCTGGAAGAAAAGGAGAGGGCGAGACCTATTCAACAATGCCCACCTTAGACAAACGCTGTAGCAAGAACCAACAAGTTGTGTGTATTTGCTCGAGTATATTGACATTTGAGGCAGTTTGTGTTGATTTATGGTGTAGCTCGACACGGTTTAGATGTCACAAAGTGTCTGGGGTGATGTGAGTCAGAGAAGGGCTAAAGACCGAGGGGGAAGCTGAAGAGCTACATTAAGAGCTACACCTGGTTTTGTTGTTACTGTTTATCTCGTTGACTCTGAGCTGAATTCATGCCCTGAGGCTCATCACGCGTGAAGACTGCAGACGTTAAGTGCCCAAGGTTGTTATTGCTAAAGAACTTTGTTGTTGGTGTACACACTAACAGATACTTGGTCATATTCTGTTTAGTGCCTCTTCATGATATGTCCACGTTGTCATTGGGGAGCCATAAGATATAACTCTCCTAAGCAGAAATCAATAAAAACGTGCACAACCTCCAGGAGCTTGGAGATGTTGGTAAAGCTTTTGAAGTTGTAGATTCCAGCAGAAAAAAAAAACACTTTTGTGTGCACTGTAGAACTAAGAAAATTTGATAGTTTTATGGTGCTTTTTTGTCCTTTTTGGACCTTGACAACTCCAGTCCTCATCTACTTACATTGTAAGAAAGAGGATGGGATATTCTTTAAAAAGATTGCTAATTTAATGATGATTTAAATGTCGTCTCTCTGTTCCATGTCTCTACAAAGGCAATTAGTTTGGACAAACATATTCTGTGGTATAGCTTTCAGTTCGTGCACATGTACACAGATTCACTCTTTTCTATTACTATCGTGTTTCTCTGTTGTTGTACTGTTGTAGTATTTATTCATATCTTGATTTAGATTTTTTAATTTAAACATTTTTTTTTAATTTAAATGTAAAATGATTTAAAATGTAATTATTTAAAAATGTATCTTTAATTTAATTTTATTTTTAGTAATTTGGTGCTGTATGTAACTTGTTGACTGTACTAAAGTATACAAATTCCATATTTGCAGAGATTTAGGAATCATGCTAAGTTCACATACTTGTTTCTCTGAAAAACAATGCTACCGCCAGTTATTTCACTTTGAAATGTGTGCTCCGTGTCGGAATGTCTGTTTTTGTTTCGCTCTGTGTGATCTCATCTCAACCACTGACAATTTACCCAATATTATTGCGACACCCTATGATAAATGGACTAGACCATCTTGTCAGAGTTTTCTTGACTCCTGACAAGACGTGAAGTTATTTTATCTTTGTTTTCACTAGATCTCCAATGGCAGGATTAGACAGAAATGGTACCTTCCTATCATTGTGACTATTCCTGGATGGGAATCCAGTCTTGGTTCCCAGATGTGAGCATGTTATTTAAAGTAACACTGTGGGGGAATTCCTGTGACAGTTCATCTGCTTGCATCATTACTTAAAATATAAGTTAAAGTGGCCAAGACTCTATATCTCTCTATATCTGATAGGGCAGCCCGTTGTCATCCCAAGGCGTCATCTAACTCAGCCTTTCTCAAAGTGGGTGCCGCGGCACACTGGGGTGCCCCCTAGCTGTGTCAGGGGTGCCGCCAAAAAATTACGTAGGCTAAAAAAAATGTGAAAAAAAAAAAACATTTCATATATAAAATATATTTGAATTTACATATTTACATTCTTCTTTTTAAACATATGAACATATTAATAAAATTGTAAATTCATTTTAGATAAATATATAAAATTAATCATAAAAAAATCCGTCTCATAAGACCGAAGCAAGACGTACACAACTTGACGCAAGTGACGCAATCCATAGCAACGCGTTATAGCAACACCTCAGACTGACAGAAACGTAAAAATAAACGTGAATTTAGGCCACTTTAGTTACAGCATTATGGATCGTTTTTTGAAAAGAAAATCCCCATAAGAGTCTGGGATTTTTATTTTATTTTATCTGCATCCTGCACTTCATTTGAGTTCTACTGGTCTGGATTTGTTATTGGGTTCTTGTATTGGGCGGTCCACCTCTTACGGTTTTATGGCGTTTGTGTCTCTGATTAATTATTTTGTGAATTACTTTGCAAACCTGTTTTTAAAGGTGCTATAAAGTTTTTATTATTATTGTTATTTACAGTTCATATTATGCTCTGTTCATTACTGTTCTGTCTAACTAAACAAGACATTTGCATTTAAATTTGGGTTATGCAGTGTTTTTAAATTATATTTTACACTGGGGTGCCTTGAGATTTTATGCACTTTTGAAAGGTGCCCTGACTGAAAAAAGTTTGAGAAAGGCTGATCTAACTGACGCTTTTGACCATGCGTCAACATCCGACGCACATGGCACCCTTTAGCGTCAATATGAGACGCGCCTCCTAGTGGTCTAAGCCTAACCCTACCCCAGACCTAAACCTATCCACGTCATCTAACTGACTCTAAAGGTTGCCATGTGCGTCGGATTTAGACGTATGGTCAAAAGCGTCAGTTAGATGACACCCTAGGATGATATATATTTACTTTCATGTCATGGTTGATAACAAATGGTCAGTATTTTATACTATTTTGCCAAAATAAATGTAAAATAAAAGCAGCCATTGTTTAAAGGTGACCTCCGGCGCAAAATGAACCTTTGGTCTAATTACACATTGGTACCTAGTCGACCGTTCTCTGAGTTTTGTTTTCATGATAATCGAATGTAAAGAGTTTTATCTCTAAAAACTGTTTAGCATATAACGCTAGTAATGGGGGCATATAATAAGTAAAAAGTAGTCGCTAGTTAATACCACTAACAAGACTCAAAATAGCCCCACACTAACACAGTAACATAATGAGGCTCCATACATGCAAAACGAAGCATTGAGAACTTTGTAAGTGTACAGACCGTTTAATAAGAAGATATTTTATAATGACAGTCCACTTTGTGTATACAGACAGAAGCCATCTTTGGAAAACAGTCTCGATAATTTGAACCACGAACGACATGCCAAGTGAGCTGAACTGTATGAACTTCGTTCGTGGTTCGACTTGTCGAGACTGTTTTCCAAGATGGCTGCTGCCTGTACACGAAGTGAACTGTCTTTATAAAATATCTTCTTATTAAACGGTCTGTACACTTACAAAGTTCTCAATGCTTCGTTTTGTATGTAGAAACCCTCATTATGTTACTGTGTTAGTGTGGGGCTATTTTGAGCCTTGTTAGTGGTATAAACTAGCGATTTCTGTTTACTTATTATATGCCCCCATTACTAGCATTATACGCTAAACAGTTTTAGAGATAAAACTCTTTACATTTGATTATCATGAAAACAAATCTCAGAGAACGGTCGACAAGGCACCAATGTTTTATTAGACCAAAGGTTTATTTTTCGCCGGAGTTCTTTAACTGAATGTTGCCATCACATAAACATAATACAGTACAGTATGATGTTCATTTTGAGATTTGCTAAAGGTTGCATAATAACAGTGCTGCCTGGTTAGTAAATAAGCCACATTTGAAACTTTTTGTGAAATATTTGGCTTTAAAGGTTTGTTTGTGCAATGTTTATTTAATGTCTGTGCAATGCAATGACATTCATACATTCAAAGTGTAGCTGAATTCTCCAAATACTTTATGGAGCCACTGTAACTTCTTATTTGCAGAAGTTTAATTGGAGATCTAGTGTTTTCTGCCCCAGTTTCCACAGAGGCCTTATGAGACTATATAAGCTCTGACAGGTTTATAGCCTCACACATGCAGCACTGACAGAAAATCATATCTTTTTAATCATAAACTGGTGCAATGGATGGACTGTTCCTCACATTCCTCCAGTGCTTGTCGTCTTCTTTTTGTTCTGTTGCTGTTTCTTCTGTCTTTCCCTTTTCGTTCGCCTTTCCGCTCACGCCGTTTGTTTCAGGTTGCCATTTTCTTGTTTGTCTGTCTCTCTTTCTCCCCCCTTCTTCTTTTTTTTTCTTCCATCCCATGCCCTCTTCTCTCTGAACAGGTTGTGCTCTGGTTTTCACAGTGCTGATTAAAAGTAGCGTCTCTGTTTGAAGTCTATTCTGCAAGCTGTGTGTGGTTGCTTATTAGGGTCAGCCAAGAGGGTTACACACAGACAGACACACACACACACACACACACACACACACACTCAAAGAACACCGTCCTAAAGAGACTCCTTGTTTCAAGAAAAGTCTGGTTAAGCAAGGATGAAAAGATGAAGGGATTTCCTGAAATGTTGGCACAGGGTGTAGGTTGTGTGCGCACACTCTTTCTTTTCCTCTTTTTTCTTCTCTGTTCTCTCCATTCTGATTTAGCATCTAATGGGTAGACAAGCACCTGATAAAAGAGAGACCAGTGAAACAGAAACAAGAGGAAATGAAGTGAGAAAAGGGAAGAGGTTTTAAAGGTGAGATGCAAAGCTCTGTATACATGCTTTGAATTTCAACAGCCACAAAGGCTTCAACAGAAACTCGAAGGCTTCAGTAACTCGAAGGCTTCAACAGCCTTTGAGTTTATTAAAACACTGTACTCTTCTCTATTTTAAGGAATTTTAGCTAATGATAATAAATAAAGCAGGTCTTGTTGTAGATGTGGCTTTTTGGTTTCTCTTCAGATACATTGAGCCCTGGTGCTCATGTTGGAGATTAGGTTTGAATCCTGTTTCTGTTGTGCCCCATATCCTATTTTCTCTCTTATCTATACTCTTTTTGCTCATACTAAATCATATCACATATATGAACATATTACACATCGTATCATTCATACTAGAAAAGTGAAAAAAGGGATGCTGATCAATAGGCTACAGCTGTCAATATGCTGATTTCACGCAGCCGCCATTTTGAAATCGCTCCGGTGGGAAGAAAACCGGAAGTGTAGCTTTTAATTATAGAAGAGTCGTGAATGCGATGGCGTATTGTAGAAATTAGTTATTCTAAAAATTTACATACATTTCTTTTATACTTCAGACTAAACGTATATACAGTGAAATTCATTCATAAATAAAATATTTTGGTAACACTTTACAATACGGGCGCACTAATAAGCATTATTTTATGCTTAACTAATGCACAGATAATACTGAATTAATGTGTAACTAATGATTGTCTAAGCTATTCATTAATGATTACCACATTAGGAACTAATTAAGAGTCTGTAAGGTTAATGTATTAGTTCATACATGAATTGTTATTAATTAAATATGTAATTGTGGATTAATTGCATTATAACTCATTTTTTTTTTAACTAATAGTGTTAATTAATATGTTAATTACCAGAATGAGCCAAAGCCGTGTATTTCAACTTCCAGATAATATGAAAGGTACACTAATATGCATTAATACATGATTAATTCTTTTATTGTTAGTGCAAATTTATGTGCAAATTACTACAATTACTAAATGACTAGTTAATAATGATGTGCACCAACAAGTAAAGTCATAACATAATGATACCTTTGCAAATCATTAGCTAATGATTAATTAAAGCAGACAACTGTAAGTTGAAGTGCATAGCTTTGACTAATTGTGGTAATTAACACATTAATTTACACTATTAGTTAATCAAATATGTTATTAAGGAACTAATACTCAATGACACATTGAATTAATAGCAATTCATGTATTAATCTATTAATCATATAGACTCTTTATTAGTTGCTGATGCAGTAATCATTAATTAATGGTTTAGTTCTTCATGAGTTATACATTAACTCATGATTATCTGTGCATTAGTTAAAGATGAACTGAACTGAAAAAAATCGACGATGAAAACGTGTTGTTTATGACAATTAAAAGTAAATTACACTAAACATTTTAATAAAAAATATTAATATAGCTTTTTATAAGCAACGCAAAATTGCGCTTGTTAGCGCTGGCAGTTTCGATGACGTCACTGGCATGGTAGGACCCGCGGAGCACCATAAACAACAGCTGCAGGTCCCATATACACAGACGAAAATGAGCACTTTTAACGGCATGGATTACGCATTTGAGCCCGCGAGGGGCAGGCCGGTAGTGTCTGACTACCACCACATGGAGGACGATCAGTTTTAGGCTTCACTTACAGTACAGGATCGTTTTTGGGGAGAAGTGATTGTGGGCGCGAGCGCTGTGGAGTATGCATACTGCACAGGAGTCGATCTGTTGCAGAGAGGTCAACCTGGAACATTTATTGATCGGCGAAAAATGCATCACCATCATGCACCGTTCATTTCGGATGCTGTTCGGTGAGAGAAACGTGTTGGGGGAGGCTATGCTGTCTCTAATGGATGTCCGAGCTGAGACGCGAGCGCCCCATCAGTAACAGGGTATTTTACGAATAGGCGACGGCTGGGCTAACTTGTTATACTTTTCTCAGATTGTTTAGATTAACAGCGTACTGGCAGTTCACTCTATGTGCGAGGGTGCATTTAGAAAGGAGAATCCCATCCTTTACCGTGAACTACACATCAGGAATCTTTTCCCCTCAGCCGAATATCAAGGATTCGTGTAACGTTAACGTGATGTGTTGAACTTGTAATTTGTGTAAATAAAACATTTAATGCAGACATTGTCAGACGTTTCATGTACTCATTGACGAAAGTACATATCTCTAGATAGCGTGTCGCTAAAAATTCTGTTTCTTCAGCCATGTCAGCTAGCCTCAGACTGTTTACAAGCTACGGCTGTTCTGCTGGTGCGGGTAGGCAGCGGAGTGGCTTACCATGCCAGTGACGTAGTCGAACGTTGAAATCCAACATGGCGGCGCCCGTGTAACAAAAACAACACTTTCAATTTACCATTTTATCCCTTTTAACAAATTATGCCATTTTAAAAATTGTACCAATGATAATTAATAAAATACATCTGTTATGTCACCTTTTTTCAAATTTCAGTTCAGTTCATCTTTAAGCATGAATTAATGGATATTAGTGCACCCGTATTGTAAAGTGTCACCAATATTTTTTAGATATATTTATAATTTAGAACGTAAAAAAAGACGCAGGAACAAACTATATACATATCCTATATTGGATATTAACATCCAACAGTGTAAATCACGGCAGCAGCTTCAGGTTGGTAGTCCAAGGCATATTGTTGTCTATCTGTGCTTCCGGGGCTCTTTCCACCGGAGCCTCGCTTTCGATTTCAAAATGGTGGCTGCGTGAAATCAGCGAATTGCAGTGGGTCTTTCATTGAAGTTAACAAAATGGTGTATGTTTGAAAATGACTGAAATTGCTTATAGCATATTTAACAGTTTTAGTGTATAAACTGTTTCATAAAACAGTGAGGCATTTGAGTTCACTCTTCAAAAATGGCACGAGTTTTAACCGCACGCTCAAATGCTCACAAAGACTAGCGCACTTGCGTTCAAATGAGTCTGAAGCTGTCCCAAATTATGCACTATACAGTATGTATATACACACTATGTACTCAACTAAGTAGCGTATGAACTTTATAAGGTTATTTTATCATTCAACGTCGGAGTCTGATATAGCCCCTCCCCCTCCGCTACATAAAGCTGCGACAGTTGAGTGCATGCAACTTTCCACACTTTGTTTTTTGGTTAAATAAGTGCATTTTTCCGGGTATTTAAAGTGCACTTTTTCCGTTTTGGAATTTTCAGTGTGAACACACGACACTATTTATACTTTAAAACAGCATAGAATAGTGCACACGTATGCGAATTGGGACTGACCTTGAGAAGGCATTTGCACCTCAGAATGCATTTATGACACGAGATTAATGTAGCCAAATGCAAACACCCTTGTAATTCGCTTCAACCTTTTCTAACTTTATGAATGATTATTTAAAGATTGTAATGCTTTCCTTGTTGTGACGTATATCCGTTTGAAACGGCTTTTGAAATTAGAAAAAAAATGTAGGGTGGGGCTTGATTTCGCCCTTCGGGAATTGATTGGATCGTTGGAGGTTGGGCGTTGCAAACAAAATGGAGGCAGATTTGAATGTGATTCTCTGAGAGGCGGTGCACCGATAGCCACACCCTCATCGGATCTGGCCACACCCGTTTGCCATTCCACGTGACCGAAAGAGAAGACAGGTCGTTTCGATGGGGGAGGGGAAGGGCAAATGTAAAAAAAAAAAAAAATGAAATGCACAGATAAATCATTTATAATAAACACTACAATATTACATATAAAAAGAAGATTTGTCAAATTTGATTTCATGCCGACTTTAAAAGAAGGTTTAAGTGGTGTGTGTGTAAGGCATTGGAATCCAGCAGAGTACGGCTGTTTCTAAAGCACGCGGTGCCATCTGCTGTTAAAAAATAAGCTCTGAATCGATTCGAGAGTGAATCGCGATGCATTCGGACATTTCAGAATCATTTCTCGATTCACGATGCATCAATTTATTTTTCCAGCCCTAGTATATATATATACGTTTCTGTATTTAAGTACTCTTTAAGTTGTAGTTGTTGTAAATGATTGTATCCCTTAAAACTCATCTTTGATCACCAAAATTCAGATTTCCTTGAAAAATAATATTTATTCTTCATGCCTTAAAATAGCTTGAATGTAACTCTACACCCTTATTTAGTATATGTGGTTTAATGAATATGCAAATGAACCCACCGCCACGCACTCGCACCAGCTCAGGGATCCACTCATTGACGATCACACGTTGACCTGATTGGTGACGTCAGAAACACCAATGATTTCAAACCGTGTTTTTAAGACCATCTTTGGTTCGCTGCAGTTTTAAAGAGAAAATACTCAGCAATGCTGTTGACTTATGAAATTGCACATGGATTGTCTTAAAGCACATTAAAAACACCACATAGACATATAAACAACATTAAAAGCTTGATTTCTGCCATAGGGTGACTTTAAATGGCCGCTAATTTTATTAATGTTATATTTTCTGTAAGTATTTTTTTCTCTCAAATATGCTTTTAGGATTTTAAATACACTATAGAGCACATTCAAGAAAATCAAGGTCACTTTTCTTTTTTTCAAAAGGGATGTGCTGACAAGCACCTGTTGAAAGATGATGCGATCTCAGCACAATCCGTAAAATGATGATTATAGTGGTTTTAAGATGGTACCTGATGTTGATTGGCAAATTTCATGCCTTGCCTGAGGGTTATTTTTTTTTGGCTGTAGTTGCACGGCACTTTGATTTACTGAAGAACCAAGCAGAGCCGATATACGCTGTAAGAAATAAATTCGTGCTGCTGTAAATCAGCATGTGCTCGTCTAAAGCTCTCCAACATCTATTGAGCCAGTGACTGAAAAACATCAACAACTGTCTCCATAAAAGGTACTGAAAGATGTGTGTTTGGGTGATCGGATGAGGAATCTTTACTTGTTGAGACAGATATTGTTTTGCTTCCCTGTGTGTGTGTGTGTGTGTGTGTGTGTGTTCATCCCATTAGGTAATTAAGCATACTTAAGTCTATAGGGCAGATTTCTGTTGGCTGCGTGTTTTTAAAACTCTGAGTCATCTTTCTGGTCAGCTTGTAGAAGTTATCTTATTATGCATTAAAATGCATTATTTTCTTTATAGAACAAACTTGGAGCTTTTTGTTGCTTTTTTATTTGTGTTCCTTAGAAAAAAAAAAGACTAATTGTTTGGCAAATTTTTGTTCAGGAAATCTGAAAACAGTCATTTATTATTTTAATATATTTTAAAATTGAATTTATTCATGTGATGCAAAGTTAAACACCAATTCCGATTTTTGCTTACCGATTTCCGAGTTCATGTCTTTTTTTGGTCCCCATGAGTTTATATAAATTATGTTTTGTTTTTGTTTTTTTGGAAAATGTAAAAAATGCAGAACATTCTCTGTGAGGGTTGTATGGTTTGGGGTTAGAACATACAATTAGTACAGTATAAAAATCATTATGTAGATGTATAGATGTGTAGACATGTGTAGAGTGTGTGTGCAGGCATAAAGAAAATTCACACATGATGACCCTTCTCCTTTATCACACATTCACATCAGGCACATGATGTCCATAAAAAATGCTAATTTGTATAAAAGTCACTGATTGTAACTACTTGTCTACTTTTGTCTAGTGTGTGTGCAGAGATGAGTTAGTTTCTCATTTTAGGCTCACAAGCAAGTAACTGCCTCTGTGCATATTAGAATTTGATAAACGTCCTTATAATCAGACTCAGGAAATAGAATGAGTTCATCCATAATGATATCATCAGTCAGACGGCCAGACCAATCATCTCATCTCATCTGACTCTGAATTCCTTCAGGCTCACCGAGAGACAGAGGATCATGGAATGTTGAGCATAATTAAAGGAAAAACTCAAAATTGCAGTTATAGTTAATCTGAGGCTTTCCTGGACCTGCGATCATATCTCATCATTTGAAAAGATGTCATTGTCTGTTTTTGTTTCTCTTTTCCTGTCAGCTCATGAACTTTTGTAGCCTGCAATTTTTTTTTTTTTTAGTTTATAGCATGCTCAGCGGCTTGAGAATGATGGAAATAATCACTGCAGTTTATCTCAATTTGTTTCCATGTGACTAAAATCGATGTAAGTGTTTTAACATGGCGTTTAGTGCAAGTTTGGAGCCCTCACATCACAAACTGGTTCGCCTCTGTTTCCTTGGGTGTCTGGATACTTTTACTGATTTAATGTATGGCTGTATATTAAGTGAGAAATAATGGACGTCAGGCCGCTGAATTATTAGCAAATAACCCACACCCCGAGGTGCTAATGCTGCCATGAGGCGAACCGGTGTGTATTATTTTCAAATGATTCAACTGACCGTCAATTATTACACTATAGTACCACACCTCAAGACAAAATTTGGGTAACGCTTTAGATTACAGCCCGGAATGTACTGCGTAATTAAAGCGATTTTACAGCGTAACCTTTGGTAATTATAGTGTACCTATAACATACTTACAATATAAGGGAACAATATTTTAAGTTTAGGGAATAAAGGGGTAACAACCAGGAGAATGAAAAAAAAAAAAAAATATATATATATATATATATATATATATATATATATTGTGTTTTTGTGTTTTATTGTATTGTATTGAATTATATTGTGTCTTGTGTCAGACTGGAAAAACTTAATTATTTTATTTTTTATTACATTTTATTATTATTATTATTATTATTATTTTTTACTGTAGTTCTAGTTCACAAAACACTCATTGTGTGTGTTGTGTTTGCAGAAGCACACAAGCATACTCTATATAAGCGTCTCTTGACATCCACATGACTGTGTCTGTGTTTGGGGGCTGGGTTCTGTGAGTCAGCATCTCCTGAGTATTGTAACTTTTGCTGATAACCAAAGACAGATGTCTTTTCCACTATCTACCATCCTCCTATCATCCCTCCTATCATTACTCCTCCCCTTCATTACGTATGCCAGTGACTAAAGGCTGGACTATACTACAAAATCTGTGCCAGTCTGCAGCCTACAATTGCACTTTTGGTATACTAAATTAATATACTTAAAATCTGCTAAACTAATTTTGTAATTCTGGAAATAGTGCTGAGGTCCAACTAAAAATACTTAAGTATAGTTAATTGTGTTCATATGGAACTATTGTAAGTATACTTTAGATACACTATCTTGCATTTAAAGACTAAGATTATACAGTGACCATCCTTACTAATTGTGATTTTAAAATAACACAGTCTCATCCCAAGAAGTCATATAACTGACGTCTTGGGACGTCTTTTGACCATACGTCAACATCCGCCTTTTTAGGGTACCCTTAAAGGTCGGTTACATGACAATCTCGGGCCGTCATACAACTGACGCTTTAACTTTAACGTTGGTTAGGTTACAGGGTAGGTTTAGGGGTAGGTTTAGGTCTGGGGTAGGGTTAGGATCCGATAACGTCATCTAACCTGCGTTTAAGGGTACCCTAAAAAGGTGGATGTTGACGTATGTCAGTTATATGACGTCTTGGGATGAGATTGCGCTGATAAAAACACATTTTAGGATTAGTATTAAGAAATGTGCATTAAAGCTGCAGTCCTGAGATTTTTTGGGGGGTAAAAACTATCAAAAATACATATTTGAGAAAATAACCAGCCATTGTTCAAATCTATTGCCGTAGCTCGATTCAAAACGGTAAGCTTATAATAATGTTTTTAATTCCAGTTGTACTGGTGGATTTCGGGAGATTCAGTCTTTGCGTCATTACGTCACATCTGTACACATAAAGAAGGAGTCTCGGCTATATTGCGAGTGAGGATGTTGAAGGTGGAGATTTATTGCCTTTTCTCACAGCACTTGATATAATTAAACTTATTAATTTGATGGCGGATCCAGAAAGGTTCAAACGACAATCCTCAGTGACAACAGATTCACCCGCTGTAAAATGCGAAAGACTTTGTTCGGACTTCGGAGTGGCTACAGAAAAAAAGAGACTGCAACCGGCCCCATGCGAAAACAAGGATAAATAACAGAAGGACATTACATAGAAGCTTCTTATTAGTTCAGATTACATTTTACGGTGAAAATTCTTGTGTTGGTCACACTTCCAAAAAGATTAATCTGTGATTCTGAATGTCAGTATTCACACCGGCGTGGTGACTGACAGCCTCACAGTCTCCTCAAACATTGTGTTCATCCACCCTGTGCCATGTCGAGGGTGTTGAATTACAACTCACGTAAAGTTGATAATTCTGCGAATGACTGCAATTGCAGATTTCGAACAGAGATGGCAACAAATAGGAAAAACGCCAGACTGCAACTTTAAAGGGTTAATTACTCACCCCCATGCTGTAACAACCCCGTAAGACCTTGACGGCCCAGAAAGTCAATGAAGAAAATGTTTAAATATTCCATGTTACAACAGTGGCTCAAGTATAAGTTTATCAAGTGACGAACTGAACAAGAAGTAGTGGAAAAAGAACGTAGTTCGTAGAAATCTCTTGAACTCTCGTCTCAGGCCCAGAAGGAAGAAAAGGAATAGTCGGATAAAGTCATTATTTTTGTTTTGTTTTTACACACAAAAAGTATTCTCGTCGCCTGATAAACTTATTGCTGAGCCACTGTAGTCACATGGAATATTCAAAACATTTTCTTCATTGACTTTCTGGGCCGTCAAGTTTCAATCCCTTAGGCACCCTATGTAGCAGTGATCCACCTCTCAAATTTAATCAAAAATATCTTCATTTGTGTTCCAAAGATGAACGAAGCTCTTACAGGGTTGGGGGTAAGTAATTAATGACTTAATTTTCATTTTTGGGTGAACTATCCCAAATAGTACTCCAAATAACGTTTAATTTCAAGTGATATATAAGTAAATATGTTAATGGGTTTGTAGTTTATGGGTATTTTGGCCAAATTTGTATTATCTTGCTGTTTCAGACCAAATATGTTTGTTTGCCAACATTTCGGTGCATCACTGTTGTGCTTAGCAACATTAACCGAAAACTATTGAAATCAATTGCAGGTCATGCCTCTTATGCTATTTGTGCAGCACATTGAGATGCCACCTAGAGCGATCCAGGTCACTAATGATGTTCCATAACAGTTGGGAAGCTGTCTTAGCTCCCTATGTAGGCAGTGTGCAAAACCCAGTAGGTTTTAGGACAGATCTGCTGTGTGTTTTGAAGATGTTCTGTTGTGATCACTCAAGACTGAAATCTGGCTTTGATTCTAACAGCAAACTGAGGGATTTTGAGTGGAAGCTCTAAATTCACAGACGCTTACACACATGGCCCTCCAGTTTGTGTCGCAGGGGGCTCCATTGCAGGAAGTCCTCCACATATTTTGTTTTAGCTTAAGAGATTCTCACTCACCCTTTCTCTCTCTCTCTCTCCACTCTTCATCAGTGGCTCTTTCTTTCTCTCTGTCACACACCTCTTTTCTTTTCTTCTCTGAGTTCTTCATTCCCCTTTTTTTCCTTCTTGCAATGAGGTGATCCAAGCTCAAGGGAGTGCCACTGCCAAGAGAGTTACAAAAACTGCATTCATCGCAACACACAATCGAACACACACACACACGCTCACACAACACGTCCTGTCTAAACAATGCTCCTTGGCTGAATCTGGGGGAGTGATTTGAGTTGGTGTAAAGGGACAGCACAGGAAGTGTCAGCAAGAGAGAGAGTTGGAGGGTTTGGAGGGTCAGAGAGAGAGAGAGAGAGAGAGAGAGAGTGAGAGAAAGAGAGAGAGTTTGAGGAGTCCTACAACAAGAAAAAAAGTTTCCCTGCTGCCACCGCAGCAGAGCAAGCAGAGTTGGTCTCACTTGCTCCCTTGTTCACGCTCCGGGTGTTGTTTGGATGTATGATCCTGGACGGGGCAAATAGGGTGAGTAACACTACCTCTCTATTTCTCTTTCTCCAGACTTAAAGAGCTGTAAAGGGAAATTAGAAATGTCTCCTCTGTAGCACATTAAAAATATTTTATTGAGACATGTTTAGAGCTCAATTAAAACTCAAATGCCAAGCCCACAGCCAGACCTCTGCATCTTTAGTGCCATATTTATTACCTTTACAATTGAGCAAGTTTATAGTCTTCCTCCCCTTGCATTTAATCATTCCATTTGATAGTCTGCAATGTTTCTCATATTTTATTGGTATTTAAGGGAATGATTTGAAGGCATTTTGAGTGGCTCTGAAACATTTGACATGCATCATGGTTGTTAAACTTGTATGCAAATAAAACTTTCTTTAATGTATGCACTATATGCCTTCAATACTCTCCTTCAGAAAGGAAAGTTCAGCTTTGACCAAAAATGGCAGTATTGCGGTTTTTATGTTTGCTTGGAAAGTAACGACTCATCTGTCATTGAGCGCTCTATCTATCATTGTGCAACCATAGAACTGTGGTTTTACAGCATGCACACACACATACAAACACATTGTTTGTGACAACACATTCCCTTTGCGAATTCCCTCTCACCACTGTTGGGGCCATTGGCTTTCATGATTATTTAAAAGTCTTTCTGTAGATTTGTAAACATGTTTTATGCCTTTATCTCATGAGATTCCCATTCCATGTCTGTCAGTTGCGAATTGTTCAGATGCCGTTGACTTTATTTATAATTAAGTGAAGTCTGAACTCCTTTTCATTGGTTTCAGAGTTATGTCTGCAACCAGAATTCCTTTGGGTAGTGATAACTTTTCCAAGTTTCTCCCTCCATGCTGTTTAAGTAGATTTGCATCTGGAGGTCTTGGGCCGCATCCCATGCGTGTCTGGAAGGAATATCAAAGCTTTTCTCTCATGGTTGTTTATCCAGATATTCTGGATATAAATTTCAGGACAATTCAGCAGTGCTGATAGCTGGAACTTGAGTTTTATGATGAGCAAGCTTCTGGATTTGTGTTCGAGCGTGTGTGTGTGTCAGGATTCAGAAGCCAGGAAATGAGGCTAGTGTAATAGACTCTTAACTGTTGGGCAGAGGATGTTACTTATTTGGCATTTCTGAGTTTTCCTTGCAGCAGACTGCTAAAGCAAGCACTCAACCAGAAAATGTTCTTCTGCTCACTTCACTTGAAGGTCATTACATTTGGTAATCTTGATTTCGTTTTGTTTTCCAGCCCAGCTATCTTGTTCTAAAGTGGCATAACTTATCATTATGGTCAAGTTCAGTTGCTTTTATGACTAGTATTTTGGTGACAATATAGTCAATGATTACCTTTGGTGCCAAAATGATAAGTAATACCTTCAGAATTTTAAATGCACATGGGTGTTGATTTGTTGGTCCACTAGGTGGTTATCATGGGATCTTATTGTCCTAGCAGGGAGTTAATGAAGTTCCCTCCTCAAAATACCATCTTAGGCCCCGTCGACACTACTGCGTTTTGACCTTTTGCTACGTTTGCACCTCCCGTCCGGACTAAAATGGAAAAAAAAACGAAGACCTAAAACGGAGAAGTTTAGAAATGCTGCAGCTCCGTTTTGAAACTCCGGAGGGCGTTTTATTGAAGACGGGACAAAACGGAGGACTCTAGAAACGATGACGCAGAGGCTCACCCTCGGCTCTATGATTGGTGTCATTAGTCATGACGTGTCCTTCCTTGATTCGTCAGCCTTCCTTGATTTCCTGTCTACACCGGAGATCAATTCTAATACGCAAATAAAACGCTGGTGTGGACGAAGATCGTATTCATTTTAATTCTCCATTTTTAAACGAAAATGCAGTAGTGTGGACGGGGCATTAGGCTATGTTTACACGGTAACGATACTGAAGAGAAAACGCAAAAGTGGCGTTGCGTTATCACTTTTTATTCTTCGTTTAGACGAGCGTGGGAAATCCGCGTGCATATGGTGACGCAAAAGTGTGTGAAATTCAATGTCGTATGCACTCCAGGCGGCTAGGTGGCGATGTGAAGCACTGCCACACAACAACACCAAGTCCGCGCGCCTGCGTACAACCTTCACTGTCAACCAGACTCTTGCGTTTTTACCATTTACACAGGAACGCGGCGGTGGAGCGTTTTTAAGATTTCCGCTCTGGAGGGTGGTTTCACTTTTTTGTGTTTTTAAACCCCTAAAACGCAGTCGCTGTGTAAACGAAAGGCACATCTGATAAAATATTTTTACTTTTCACCTGCGAGCATTCTCGTGTAAACAGGGCCTTAGACCAGCAGATTTATTCTTGCTTGCTGCTGGTCTAGCTAGATGCCTTGCAGTTGTGGTATTTTTAATAGTGTTGTGAGCCTGGAGAGTGAACGTGCCATACCATACAAGATTATCAGTTTGCAGCATATTCTGGCAAAGAATCACAGCAAATGTCCAGCTGTCTGATCAACATGTAATAGTTTGTGTTTTTAATGTGATGTGTTGGGTAAACCTGATGTCAAAGTACTACCACAATAATACACCGATGCAGAGACTGATACAGTCATCTCTGGGCAAGGAAGAACTCACTATGTGGGTTCCTATCCTTATCTGTTTATGTAAATTGTGGGATAACACATATAAAGTATAATACAGAAACACCAATATGTCAATAAAATTACCAAAATATGCATAAAAACACATATGCCTGCGTGAGGTGGATGAACGTTTTATTCAGTTAGAAATACGTAAACTAAAATGGAAACACATTTTCTGAATAAAATCTTAAATAAAAGTCATGTGACTGAGTAATTTGCATCCATTACCCTGGTTTTGTTGTCTTGAACACATGGTATGGAAATGTTACTTTTTGGCTACAGTGTTTCACATAAATTAAATTGGTTGCTTGGATGTGAATGGAGCAATTGTAGTAGCCTGGTAAACTTTTATGGACTGATAAAAAACATCTAGACTCCAAAAAGCTGCCCAATGGACAGCCAGACAGATTAGAAATTGTGAATTCTGCCAACTCATACTTTTCTTTTATGAGCCAATTTTGTATCAGGCTGTCAACTGAAACTAATTCCATGAAAACATGCCGCAGTGATGCTAACACTAATTGTATGAAATGCCCTGCAACATACTAGTCATGTGTGCTGACACAATCTAAAAATGTTGTTTTGGTGTTTTGATAGAGCCATTTTATCCTAAGTTTCCTATTCCTTCCAGGAAGACCTCTCCCTGTGTGTGCCCATCTTCACAATATTCAGCAATCTTTGAGAATAAGAAAATAAGAGGCAAGAAAGTGATGAAGTCATGATGAAAATAACTGAACCGTCTGCAAGAGCCAGATGAAACAGCTGCCTCAATTGAGATGGACTTAACCTTTTACTCCCAGTGCTTATTTTCCCTCCGCATTTGCTCTTAGATTCGGCACAAGATATCAGCGTGCTTCCTCTGTTCTTAAGCTCTGAACGACTGCACCTGTAGCACCATCTCAAAGGAGTCTTTATTCACCCGTTCTCCATTAAATATTAATCCTGTCTGAGAGCACATGCCCCTTTTACACAAGCCTGGCAGAGAGATACGAACTAATCGCTAATTGAATCGCCCTCATTTAACAAACTTCTTCAAAGGTTCTTCAACACTTACCTAATCCTGCTCTCCTTCGAAATGGGAAAGTACTTTCTAATCGGACAGTAAAAAGACAAATCTTTTTCCCTTCGATCAAAACCCTGCAAGTGTTTAGATTTTAACAAACACATCTAGGGGTAACTAAGTCTTCCCAGAACTTGTAATCCCGGTTTCACAGACAAGGCTTAAGCCTAGTCCCAGACTAAAATGCATGTTTGATTTGTCTTAAAGGAACACTCCGACTTTTTGGGACTTTAGCCTATTCACCTTACCCCCCAGAGTTAGATAAGTCTATACATACCTTTTTCATCTCCGTGCGTGCTATAAGTCTGTTTGACGCACCCACCGCTAGCCTAGCTTAGCACAAAGACTGGATGTGAATGGTTGCAGCTTTCATACTAATCCAAATGAGTGACAAAATAACGCAAACGTTTTCCTATTTACATGTTGTGGTTTGTATAGTCACAGAGTGTGCAAATATCAAGGCCATATGAGACACAGACATCTTTTGACCGTATAAATACTATATTTTCTGAAGGGGAAGCACTGCTACTTGGGCAGAGTGATAACCATCACCTGAGACGCACCGTGACGAGGAGCAGAGAGTTCGCTTCGCTCAGCGTTGGAATAAAGAGTCAGCAATTACTAACGTTAGAAAAGCAAAGTTTATCATGGGTGTTTGCTTTATTGTATGAGCTGTGACAATAAACAGGGGAGACCAGGTAATACAGTACCATGTTTCATTGATTTCCAACCAAAAACGCACCCAGATTTATAAATATCACATGAATAAATAATTATTATTACAGGAATCAATATATTTTAAATGCAATTTATTAGCTGAACCAAATGTATTCAACAGTAAATACATTTGCCTATATAATATACAGTACTGCATTACTATAGGATAGAATAAGGAGAAAGTAATAGCACAAATTGTTTTTGCACAATGAACTCACAGCCTATCGTACCCTTTTGCACGCTCAAGTTCGTTATTTCCATGGTTATTTCAAATTTAGGCTACTAGGCGCGCCGCGCGCAGGGTGCAAGTTCAACGCGGTAAACGCACTCGTTTTTTTTTCCCAAGCGCGTCCGCACCGCATCAAGATAAAAACATATTCATACCCTAATCATATAATAGTGTCACTAACGTTACATTAGCTCTGGCTAATGGCACTGTTACAGTAGGTCATCTAAAAACATAACGGAACACTTACCTCAGCCGCAGGTGATCCACTTGTCCTGTCTGTGCTATCGATGGGATGGCCGTATCCTTCAGCACATTATGGTCCGTGTGGCAAATTCCATTTTTTCACAATAGTCGTCCTCATTGAAATGTACCGAGCAAACATAATGTCCCTTGATAATCGTAGGTGTGTTTGGATAAATATCCAGAGTAAGTTAGCCATTTCTTCATCCAGTCAGCGTTTTTAGTTGGAATTCTGTGAAACATGGTATTACCTCCCCTGTTTACAGTCGCAGCTATTTACAATAGAGCGAAAACCCATGACTCTAAACTACGCTTTTACTATTTATAAATTGCTGACTCTATTACCCAAACACCGAGCGAACTCTCCGCTCCTCACCACGGCGTGTCTCCGGTGATGCGGTTATTACGCCGTCAAAGTAGCAGTGCTTCGCCTTCAGAGAATAGTTCCCAGGTTTTATACGGTTAAAAGATATCTGTGTCTCATTTGACTTTGTTATTTGTACATTATGTGACTATACAAATCACAACATGTAAATAGGAAAACGTTTGCGTTATTTTGCCACTCATTTGGATTAGTATGAAAGCTGCAACCAGTCACATCCAGTCTTTGTGCTAAGCTAGGCTAGCGGTGGGTGCGTCAAACAGACTTATAGCACGCACGGAGATGAAAAAGGTATGTATGGACTTATCTAACTCTGGGGAGTAAGGTGAATAGGCTAAAGTCCCAAAAAGTCGGAGTGTTCCTTTAACTGAAAGCAACTTGCTCTGACAAATTTTAAAATATATCAGCGCCATTGTTTTGTCTCAAGTTTTTTTTTCTAAAGCACATTTAAAAAAGCTACTTAAATGTCCTAATTGAACTTAGGCCTAATCCTGGTTTAATCTAAACCCTGTCTGTGAAACCAGGCTGTAGTGTTTAGAAGAGGCCTTATTGCAATAGTGATCAGCAACTTCATAAGTTGCGCTTCAAGAATTGAATTCCTATTTTAATAGGAAGGCTCTACCTTAGATAAAAACTATACATAAATTGTAGTCCCGCGTATATGCTTTTTTGACCCCATTTTTGATTTAGAAAGCCAGATTTTTAACTCTCTGATCTTGAAGCTGAAAGACATAGTTTCAGTTTGTGATTTATTACTCGAGTCTGGTCTCGGACTCGAGAACGGTCTCGAGCCTGATTTCTGCTCTCTCACACTTGGCCTTGACTCGGACTCGACCCTTCAAAGACTCGGTCTTGACTCGTACTCGACCCTTCAAAGACTCGGTCTTGACTCGGACTCGACCCTTCAAAGACTCGGTCTTGACTCGGACTCGACCCTTCAAAGACTCGGTCTTGACTCAGACTCGACCCTTCAAAAACTCGGTCTTGGCTCGGACTCGACCCTTCAAAGACTCGGTCTTGACTCGGACTCGACCCTTCAAAGACTCGGTCTTGACTCGGACTCGACCCTTCAAAGACTCGGTCTTGGCTCGGACTCGACCCTTCAAAGACTCGGTCTTGACTCGGACTCGACCCTTCAAAGACTCGGTCTTGACTCGGACTCGACCCTTCAAAGACTCGGTCTTGACTCGGACTCGACCCTTCAAAGACTCGGTCTTGACTCGGACTCGACCCTTCAAAGACTCGGTCTTGACTCGGACTCGACCCTTCAAAGACTCGGTCTTGGCTCGGACTCGACCCTTCACAGACTCGGTCTTGGCTCGGACTCGACCCTTCAAAGACTCGGTCTTGGCTCAGACTCGACCCTTCAAAGACTCGGTCTTGACTCGGACTCGACCCTTCAAAGACTCTGTCTTGGCTTGGACTCGACCCTTCAAAGACTCGGTCTTGATTTGGACTCGACCCTTCAAAGACTCTTGCTGCCGTGCTGCCTGGTGTGAGCGGCAGCAAGATGAGCAACGAGTCTGCCATCATCAAATTCGCCTTTCACCACAAACCCTTGGTGACCATAGACCTGCATTATATGACTGACAGACAAGAACGGTTTGACCTAAAAATATCAAAATTGAAACTACTGCAGAAACAAAGACACCTTCATTTTGGATGCCCTTGAGGTAAGCTAAAACATACCAAAAATTAATTTTAAAGTGAACTATCCCTTTAAGACGTTAAGACGACTGCTCTAAACAATTCCCAATCTAGCTTAGTCTGTAACTGTTTATTATTACCTTGGGTGATATTAAATCATGAATATCAAAACTGATATGTCGGGACAAAAGACTCAGACTTGCTTCCTCAAAAACTCGGTCTTTACTCGCACTCGACTGTATTTGAGAACCAACGGATCCGGTATCGACTCGGACTCGAGCCTTCAAAGACTCGGTCTTGACTCAGACTCGACTGTATTTGAAAACCAACAGACTCGGTCTTGACTCAGACTCGACCCTTCAAAGACTCGGTCTTGACTCGAACTTGACTGTATTTGAATACCAACGGACTCGGTTTTCAAATACTTTGGTGCTGCATCTGTTTATACTTTTTATTATTAGAGTCAACCTATAAATAGCTTGTCCTACAAAACTTCTGTCTGTCTAAGTACTATTTTAACCCCGTTCAGAAAGGTCAATGCTCTATTACATTTGAAAATAGTGTAGCCTACTACCCAAGCCCAGTAAACCCAACCCTAAACCAACCGATAGTGTTAACAAAAGAAAATGTGAGATAAAAACACATTTGCTGAGGCAACTATGGCATTTTAGATTTTTTCTAAAAGTCTTTGAGCTCTTTTTCATGACTTGTGTGATTCTCATCACAAGTGCTGTACCACCAGGTACCAGAGCTACACAAGCCAGTTTACTATGTCAGAAAAGCCATTTATATGGAGCTGGTTATGTGATGCAAATGTCAAAAGCTTTAAGTTTAGCTTTTAGCTAATAAGTTACTATGCTAAAATTGTTTGAGGTCATGACATAGTATTTTGGAAGGAATCCCATGAAAGTAAGTCTTTATTAATTGATAATCTGCCCCAGTAATCCCGTTTTTCCATTGAGACTTGTTGAAAATATTACATACTTAAACTGTTTTTCTCTCTCTTGAATTTACTTTAAATATTACATACTTAAATATTCTCTCACTTGACGAAGGCGGTAAAGTGACAGCTCACCACTGCTATTACCTCACGGTGTGGTGAGGAAAAAGGCAACCCACAACTTACATAAGCCTGACCTGCTTACTCGCTTGGCCTGTGTGTGGGTTTTTAAGGCCCTTTTTTATAGTTTGCCACATAAAGAAGGGAATGTTGGATGAATGGATGGTCTTTGTTTTTGCTCTTTTATGATCTGAATGGTCCAGAATGGTGATCTTACATCAGACGTCCATGGTTTGTCTGTATGCTTGCTGTGAGATTGATTATCCCATGAAATAAAATGCAATTCCCTGTTGCGACATGGAATATCAAGAGTTTAAAGGCAAATCCCAAGGGACCGGGGTTATTATCTGTCTATTTGTTCAGTTTAACAGCTCACATAAATATAAACAATACTTCAGTTGCTAGTTATCTTGCATCTTCAAAAACGCATATGGGATAATGTTCAGATGGCCAGCCATATTATCACAAAATAAATGTGAAAATAAATGATTGGGATTCTGTTGCAATGCAGTTGAATAAATAAATGGAATTAAATATTGACTTGAGTTAATATTTTTATGTGAGAGGAGAGACTGTGGGGTCATACGAGAGACTTGAAACTAGCACTGCTATGTTGGAGATTGGTTGCCTATGGTCATTATACAGTTTAGCAAAAAATATTTGACTGCAGAATACTGTCATTGGCCAATCAGAATCAAGCATTCCAGTGAGCCAAATAATAAATACTTAAATGGCAACACGTGATCTAGGATCTTAAGCAATGATTAGTCATAGCTGAATAAACACAGTAGTTTTCAAAATGCATCATGGAAGACCGCTTGTTTTGTGTCTTAGGCCATCAATGTTTACTTAAATTTACGAGTCATTAAATCATGTTTAATTTGGACTTCTCTGTGCATGCTCTTTGAGGTGGACCCCATATACCTCCATTATATGACTGACAGACAAGAACGGTTTGACCTAAAAATATCAAAATTGAAACTACTATGGAAACAAAGACACCTACATCTTGGATGCCCTTGAGGTAAGCTAAAACATATCAAAAATTAATTTCAAAGTGAACTATCCCTTTAAAAAGTTTGAAAACCACTGACTTAACACATTATAATATACAGTCAGCATTTTCTTTAAAAAACCAAACCACAATCTTCTGAGACCTATATGAAACCAGCCATGTGCCCTCCGCTCCGCACCGATTACATCCCCGCGGTAGTAATGCATGAGGAAGCCTATACTATTTCCTCAGATTAGCCTGTAACCCACAGACACCCCATTGCCATGGGAACCACTGAGGCAATAGAGCAGATCACCTGCAAATGGCACCAAGCCTGTAAGAGAGGCCGTGGATATTTCACTAAGGCTCATACTATATCACTGGAGCCCAAGACAGATTTTGACAAAAACTTTGGTGCATAACTCACCCTGCACCGTTTATGAATGATGCCACAAAACATGCGTCTTGCTGAGTTAGAGGTGTGCTACAACTTTTATGTGATTGGACAGGAGTTTGGCAAAGCAAATGATGGATTTGTGGAAATATCCCATAGATGTACAGTACATTGAAGGAGTCATCCATGGTATTTCTATAGGATAGTATATCATACCTGGATGAGCTCTTTTGACTTCAGTAAGCAACCACTCAGAACACCCTAGCAACCGCATAGCAGCCATGACCCATCCATAAAAAAGCATAATGGTAGAAAATGTTGTTTGCAACCAATATTTTTGCTGTGTTTATTTGATAGAAAAAAATACAGTTAAAAATAGTATTGTGAAATATTATTACAACTTAAAATGACTGTTTTCTATTTTAATATATTGTAAAATGTAGGCTACTTTATATTATATATATTTAAACACCTACATAAACACCAGCAAAAAGTTCTTGAAATCATCACGTCTCCTCACACTAAATGAGAAAAAAAAAACTCAGTTTTTCCCATAATTTCTGAGGGTTTATGAACATTCATAATCCCTAAGAGTGTCCCTACTTTCATCTTATAATTACAGATTCATCGGCCATGTGCTTTTCATCCCAGCTGGACATAAGCGAGTGTGTGTGAGAGAAAGAGAGAGAGAGAGAGTGTTGAGTGGTTAATTATGTTTGGTCTTTAGTGAGTCTTTGGGTATTAAACTTGGCTAATCTTAATAAAAATGGATGAAATCCCTGTAACTGCTAACAGTCAGGACCTTTTTTCACGCTTTTATGTCATCTCACTTTGTCTCTGTCTCTCGTTCTTTTTTTCACGTTTATCTACTCTAACCATATGCTAATGACGCCTTATCTTTCTCCGCTTTATAATCAGCTGTTAGCACGAATGTACAAAATTGCACTGCACGGATTGCTAGTAATTCAACAGATACATTTTGGATGTCTGCATTGAGGGCAATTTCACTGGAAAAAGCTTACTGGCTGCTAGGAAGGATGTGATTTTCCATAAGGCCTATTGGGCTGTGGTTACACGATTTTTCGTTTTCATGCGACTGGAATGTGTCTGGGCCGTAAATATGTTTGCAGGCAGTTGAATGAACTAGGTGAAACTTGACATGCATGGATATATTAATACATCTGGCCAGTAATATCACTATGAGACGCTGCAGAGAAGGAATCCAAATTCACTTTAAAGTAACATCTTTAGTGTCATCATGAACTCTGGTCTCTCTTTTGGTGCCAGAGCCTCTGATATGTTCTGATAAGTGAGTTTAGCTAGATGAAGTGGAATAAAGAAAGCCACTTTGGGTTTGTTTATACAGTGACTAAACGTCCTCCTCTGGAAATATAACATATATGACTTGAGTTATGGGCAGACCAAGAAAATGTAGGAATGCATGATATATTGGTCGGTTAGACCAATTCTATTTTTGTAAATATTTGTTCTTATTATTTTAATTTATGATCTAATATATGTATTCATTTCCTATATAAATATTGGAGAATGTTAAATATTTAATTGTTCATGCTCATTTATTTGGACATGTTAAAAATAGCATGGAATTTATTGTATATAATATTGATATATGCAAGTTTTAATATAATTAATACAGTTTTAATGTTTAAGAATATTGAATAAAGTATATATCATTTAATACCAGAAAAATCATACTACTTGGTATTTTGTATAATATTTATTTTATAAATAGTATGTATTGTATATTGGCTATGCAATATTATCAAATTTTAGATTTTAGATTTTTAAGATTTTAATATCGGGGCTTAAATTTGGTAAAGTTTTAAAGTTTGTTGTGTGTTAAGTCTGTCTCTTAAGGCCCACTGAAATTCCTTGGACGCAAGTTGTTGTATGATGCGTTGACATAATTTCTATTGAAACAGGAAGCTAAGGCGAGACATATTGAATGGCTCCTCCCCCTTTTCAAATAGCCAATAGCTTTTAGTTTACCTCACAGACTGCAATCGTATACTTGACAGCACCATGGAAGCGAATCCGAGTGCTGATGATATGTTGGATTCATTAGTAGAAGTTTGAATAAATTCTAGCCATTTCATTGTTAAACTTACAGTTTAAAAATGAAAAAAAAATGTGAGCATTTGAGAAACCGAATACACATCTCCAACCCATATTGCTCTATGATGTGTCAACGGTCGCTTATAGGCCAGGTGATATTTATAGCATAGGGCGGGATGCTTTAGATTCTAGAGAGCATTTGATTGGACAGAAGGTGTGATGAGAATCTGAAGTCTGCAGTGATGTCATAATCCGTGATCCATTAGCGGAAGTTGTACGTTTTGAATGCTGATCTCCTAAATGAGAATTTTGTCATTGTTTTCGAACAGGCTCATAACCTTAAAGGCGTAGTTCACTTTAAAAAAAAAAAACGTTTGCTGAGAATTTACTCACTCCCATGTCATTCAAGATGTCCATGTCTTTCTTTCTTCAGTCGAAAAGAAATTATGGTTTTTGATGAAAAATTTCCAGGATTTTTCTCCATATAATGCAATTTACTGGGAACCAAACGGTTCAAGGTCCAAATAACAGTTTCAGTGCAAACTGCAAACTGTTCAAAGGGCTTTAAACGATTCCAGACGATGAATAAGGGTCTTATCAAGTGAAACGATCGTTCATTTAAAAAAACAAAAACAAAGTTTAAGTTTTATAATCTCAAATGTTCGCCTTGCTCTGTTCTGTGTGACTCTCCTGTTCGAACTCGTTCGTCAAAATGAACAAATCTTTTTACGAGTCAATTTGTTCATTTCATTGGTTGAATGAACCAAATGACTCGAAAAAAGATTCGTTCATTTTGATGAACGAGTTCGAACAGGAGAGTCCCAAGCGCAGATCACTGAACAGAGCAAGGTGACTTTGAAATTAAGTGTATATGTCGGCCAGTAAGAGCGGTGCATATAAAGAATAATATAGAAGTGTAATCCTGACAATAACAGGAGAGTAAAAACAAGTATAAAACTATATTGTTGCAATAACCAGTCACAAACCAGCATTATAATCATAGCTCACTTTTGTGGTCTTAACACTAAAACCATTCCCTTTTCCATCTGTTGTTCTTCAGATTTTCAGGTAGTTTTATAATGTGTTGTGATTTGACTCCGATGGGGGGATGATGGGAAAAAGATTCAGTATAAGGCAGAACATCTTTCCCACACCTCTCCCTTGTCCACCCCATTCTTTTACACATGCTGCACTTGTCTTTTTGCACGTTGAGAGCTTTCCTGGCAGCTGCCGCATGCGTTGAGTGGAAATGCATCTTCACCTCTCCTCCTTTCTGTCTGTTATTCTCCATCAGTAGTTGAAAATGGATGGAAGCAAATGCTTTATAGATTCACAATGGTGCAGATCAGCGGGAGCACAACAGATGCTTTAAAAGAGAAAAGGTGCTTGCAGTGTTTGTTTTGTTATGCAGTAAACACATGAATACAAAAACCTTTCACACATGAATTTATTATTCATTCACATCGCTTCTGGAAATGTCACTTTTGACTTTCGCTCAATTGGAGATTTGGGTGAGTCCACGGGTCTTCCGACATCTACAAGTCATGCAATAATTCTGGATGTGCTTTGAATTGAAGGAAGAGGGAAAGCCTTAGGAAAATGCAAACAATAGAAGTAGCGACGGGACGCATAAGACCTCCACCCCGAACACTGCCTGTTCTTCCGATGTTTTTCCTGCACTCCACCAGCAGTTCCCTTTCCACAAATGAAAGTTTACCGCCCGTCTTCCTCTTCCGAACTTAGCATTCAACAGTGGCCAAACAACAAACCGCCACGATAACATGTTTTCCAATAACAACCAATGTGACCTTGTCGCACAAACCACTCCTGTAGTGCGATAATGAAATCTCTGGTTTTAAAATGATTGATTGAAACAGGGTTGTTTTTTTTAGATGTTTGTGAAATTTGATTTGATTGTTTGAGTTTTGACTATACAGACTTAAGACTCAAACCGTTCTTCTTAGCTGGACTGATGTGGTTCTTCATTAAGTGACATCAGGCATATGGCATTCATTACACACACCCAATGGCTCAGATAATTTTGGGAGCACGCACCCCATGAACACAGACACACACATACAAAAACAAGCCCTGCAAGTCATTTTCCCCGCCCAAATCATTCAGATATTTGTTTAGGATCAGTATATATTTTTAAAGAAATTAATTTTTTTTATTCAGCAAGAATGCATTAAAGGGTTTGTTCACCCAAAAATGAAAATTCTGTCAGTATTTACTCACCCTCATGTTGTTCCAAACCTCTATGTGTTTATTTGTTCTGGAAGATATTTGGAAGAATGTTTTAATCAAACAGATCTCAATCCCCATTGACTACCATGTATTTTTCCCCACTATGGTAGTCAATGGGGAATGAGATCTGTTTGATTAAAACATTCTTCTAAATATCTTCCTTTGTGTTCAGCAGAACAAATAAACACATAGAGGGTTGGAACAACATGAGGGTGAGTAAATACTGAAAGAATTTTCATTTTTGGGTAAACTAACCCTTTAAATTGAAAAGGCATTTATAATGTTAAGAAAGACTATTAAAAAAACATATTAAGATGATTTCTGAAAGATCATGTGACACTGAAGACTGGAGTAATGGCTGCTGAAAATTCAGCTTAAATTCAGCTTTAAAGGGGTGGTTTACTGCTTTTTTTTCTTTGCATGATTGTGTTTATGAGGTGCAATATAACATGTATTCGTGTTTTATTCGTGCAATTTATGCGTTATTTTACTATTATACTTTCTCCTCTGTCATTTGAACGACTGGTTGACTTCGAACTAACTGGCCACTATATACACAAACAGTGTTGGCACTTGGCATTGGTTTACTTTCTTGATCAAATCGAAAAATAACGTCAAAAAGTATATATACATGAAAAATACATTTACAACATTAGTACATATACAAAATTCAGGTCCAAAATGTTTGTACGCGTTTGTCGTAGACACAAAATAGCATAACTAGTAGCCTAGTGGCTATAAAGCCAGCGCTGGAATTTGACAAAACTAAAACATTACGTCTGGAATTATACATGCAAATACATTAAAAATGGTTAAGTCTTAGCCTACTTACAGGTTGTGGCCCAACAACAGCTGCCTCTTGTTTTAAAGTTGGAACTGCTTCATGTTTTAGTAACAGTTTCTTGTTGAATCCGGTGTTGAATTCGTGGAGATTCTGGAAGCTGTTTTTCTTAAAATGCGCAGCACAGAGAGCTATGTCATTTTCAGGAACATAATCAAACATAAATTACCCATTGTTGACGAACTACAATGTCCGTGGGAAGCCCAAACACAGAAGACCTGACAGCTTGATGAACACAACACACTCGACGAGGCCATGCCCTTTTTTGCATTTTCCGTGGAAGGGTTGATGTAAATGTGTGGGTTAGTGACGTCTATAACCTGTTGTAGTCTCAATCGAGTCGTTTTTGTAGGCATTAAACATCCTGATTTTTAAAAGACGATATCTCTGCTTACATTGAACTTTCAGCGCTGCAACTTTGCAGATACTATTCATGCACCAACAGCAACATTACACACTATTTAAAATGAAAAAAGTGAAATCGCATCAACCACCCCTTTAATTAGCTAATAATCTTCCTATTTACTGTAGTGGTGCCCTTATATATATATATATATATATATATATATATATATATATATATATATATATGTGTGTGTGTGTGTAAAATAGTTCTTTTGAGTTTGACTAATTCAGACAAATGGTAGATCAGTTAACAAAACTGTCCTTTCATTCACGAATCAGACGGATCTGGTTGTCAAATTCAACGGGAGAGCAATATCATTGATGAAAGTTTCATTTTCGGTCTGTTTGTGTGAATATATTGCTAATTTTATGTACCATTTTCAATTATTAATGATACATGTATGGTGTTTTGTGTCATTTTTTTAAAGCTTGAATGGCAAGCGACCATTCAAAGCATCTGTGTTTGTGTTAACGGAAGTATGAATTGATCTCTATTCTGAGAAGGTGCTGTTTGATGTCATAAACAGTGATGCTTTGTAATGTAGTAGGCCTAAATGTGTGTTTTATGACTCCTAATCTTGTGATGATGTTAACATTTGCGTTAATCAGATTTGCATCACATGGGCATTAAGGGATGATGTGTGTCTGCTCCAGTATTCTCTGCCTGTGACTTTTGAGATACTTAATCTGGATAGTGAGAAACTGGATCAGGGTTAAAAAGGACTGGAATCTGGATTGGGGACAGTGATCTTGAGCCTGTAGTGCTTGATCATTCTCTAACTCTAATTTGACTTAATTCGTCAAGCTTTGACTGGCCTCGAATGTTTTTGTGTCACACGGACAGTGTCTTTTAGCCCTGTGCTCTTGTATGAGTGTGTAGCTGGTCCTGCTGCATTACAGCACTGACATGCCTCAGTGCTGATGACATCGTCCAACTGGGAGGCAGCCTAGCAGGGGTGATGTCATAGACAGCGAATCAGATCATTTGCTGCAGCCTTTATCCATTAGAGAAATTAGTGTTTTGCCCTCTTCCCATCTTTCTAACCTCACTGCTTACCTCCCATTTTGTATCTTTCCCTTCCTTTTTCTGTAATGTGTTATTTTGTTTGCTAAACCAGTTTTCCCCAGCCTGATCTGCCTCTGGCTGTGGGACATAAATCTATCTGCCATTATAAGTTCATTTTTTGGAATACACACATCAAAGTTTGTAAACTACTCATCAATTGTGTTATTCGACCGTTTATGATATAGTTCATATGATATTGAGAGTCAGGCATTTTGATGTGACATGTAAAGAAATCGCTTTGCCAGATGCATGTGCTTATTGTAAACCGTATAAACACTAGAGGGCGCCAGAGTTGTAACAAGATAATTGACAATGTAGAAGTGCAGTGGCCTCAAAAAACGTTTTTAAATGCTTAAAGGGACAGTTCGCCCAAAAATGAAAGTCATAATTTACTCACCCAAGAAGTTCAAAACCTGCATGAGTTTATTACTTTTGTTGAACATAAATTATGACAAAATTTTCATTTTTGGGTGAACTAGAATCAGTGTCATTGCTTTAAATATCAGTTTTCAAGAAATGCTTGTCAGGTGTATATTGAGTATGTGAACTGTGACATCCATGCATTTTTTTTTTTTTTAAATAACTTGTACAGTCTATACAGGAATGCGTTTCAGTGGTCTCATAAAGCCATGCTCACTTTCTCTCTGATTTCTTTTTCCTCAGTCATTAGTCACGACTGTTAAAAGCCGGTATGTTCTCTCTTGGAGTGTTTTTAGGGGTTTCTGACCACTGTCTTGGATGAAATCAGTGTGTTGGGGTCTCTAGTGGGACTGTGTGGGAAACAGTTTCTGTAATCTGCAAAAGTTTGAAAGACTTTGTGTAGTACACGTTGAGGAAATGAGAGGGAGACTTTGAGATGTTTTCATTTGGCCAGATGTTAATGACATGCTAAAAACTTGATTTCTGAGATGAGTAATGATGTGGGATTTGTGGGTTTATGTGTGTTTCTACACTATATAAACTTTTAAAGCACATGAGTCTGCCCCTGTTATTTTACCCCTCCATTTTGTGTTGCGATAGCTCTCAGATTCTGCAGACTCCTTCTCTTATACTTTGTTCTTTCTGTTTATCCAGGAAAGAGCACATACTTTAAAGGTCACTTTAGAGCCAGGGGTGTGATGAAGGTGTGACAGCGGGTGTAGTGCTATGGGCCAAATTGGTCATCACTTACTCACCCCATGACTTATGACCTGTATGACTTTCTATCCTCACAAAGCAAATGTTTTGAAGAATGTTCACTGCTATTTTTTTATGTATTTTAATTGTAAAAGTGTGTTATTTTTTTCCCATCTGAAGAATATGCATTAATAATAATAACTAATTGTTAGATGATATTCTATTTATGCATCCAGTCAACCAACAAATAACACTGAACAATTAAATTATAATCATCATCATTTTAAAATCCCAAATTCCAGCTTCTGAGGCCCCCAGCATTTACCTAAACATTGAGATGTGGCCATGCGGGACAGCACCAGTTTAATGAAGAGTGTGAGACGGTGAGGTGCAGTCATGTCTGAATAAGAGCACTGACATTTAAAGGTGCTTATCTAGCTTTATAGCAGCGAAAGGATTCCAATCACATTTTAATAAAGCCGTTTCAGCACTGTTTTATTAAAACATAAATTGTAATTTGGCAAAGCTCATGAACAAAATGAAAAAAAAAAAGCTAGACTGTGATAAGACTGATGTGTGTTTCTGTGTTCACTCGACTGTATTCCGCACATTATTGTCTATATCTCTGGTCAGACAGACTGCTGTATCCCTGCCAGGACTGACTCCTGTGAAATCTCAACTGATAGACAGACAGAAAATGACTTTGGCGGCTTTCTACAGTATAGCCATGATGTAGCACTTCCTACTTTATCTTTTTTCTCTCTGTATCTCTCTAACACACACACGCACGCACGCACACACACCTTGGGATGTCTCTTCTCCAACTGTGCGAGGAATGATACATGGATTCATTCTGCCAAATATAATCAAGATGTAATTCTCACAGCTAGTGTGTGTGTGTGTGTGTGTCCCTCATCTCTTCTCCTCATGGTGCCGCAAGCCCCTCTGTTGGCAGGGCGACCGTTGACACAGAGACAAACACACAGCCCGGAGCTCCTTTATTTTCACTTTATTAAGGGAAAGGGTCAGTCATGGCCAACTGCGCAGTAACTCACACACTCAAACTGTCATGTAATGGACATATGGAAACAAAACCCTAAAACTGTACAATGCAAATAAACCCTGTATCATAATTTAGAACAAGAACTATTCAGAATACACTGTCACTTCTCATAGTCAAGAAACTTAATTAGTGCACATTACTTTGAGTCAATAGAGTTCACTCATATCATATGGCCACTTCCCATACAACACTAAAGTATGCCATATAGACAGATTACTGCAATTTCGATAGATAGATAGATAGATAGATAGATAGGTAGGTAGGTAGGTAGGTAGGTAGGTAGATAGATAGATAGATAGATAGATAGATAGATAGATAGATAGATAGATAGATAGATAGATAGGTAGGTAGGTAGGTAGGTAGGTAGGTAGGTAGGTAGGTAGGTAGGTAGGTAGGTAGGTAGATAGATAGATAGATAGATAGAATAGATAGATAGATAGATAGATAGATAGATAGATAGATAGATAGATAGATAGATAGATAGATAGATAGATAGATAGATAGATAGATAGATAGATAGATAGATAGGGTCTTTGGGATTGACCCAACTTTGGGTCAAATATGGACAAACCCAAACGTTGGGTTAAAAATGTCATTTAAAAAATGTAACCCAATGGCTGGGTTTTTCTATATTTGACCCAAAGTTAGTTGGTTGGATGGATGGATGGATGGATGGATGGATGGATGGATGGAAGAATGGATGGATGGATGGATAGATGTATGGATACACTCTAAAAAATGCTGGGTTGTTTTAACCCAACTTTGGGTCAAATATGGACTAACCCAGCCGTTGGGTTAAATTTTTACATTACATTTTTAACCCAACATTTCGGGTTTGTCCATATTTGACCCAAAATTGGGTTAAAACAACCCAGCATTTTTTAGAGTGTAGATAGATAGATAGATAGATAGATAGATAGATAGATAGATACACTCTAAAAAATGCTGGGTTGTTTTAACCCAACTTTGGGTCAAATATGGACTAACCCAGCCGTTGGGTTAAATTTTTACATTACATTTTTAACCCAACATTTCGGGTTTGTCCATATTTGACCCAAAATTGGGTTAAAACAACCCAGCATTTTTTAGAGTGTAGATAGATAGATAGATAGATAGATAGATAGATAGATAGATAGATAGATAGATAGATAGATAGATAGATAGATAGATAGATAGATAGATAGATAGATAGATGTTTTAACCCAACTTTGGGTCAAATATGGACAAACCCAAATATTGGGTTAAAAATGTCATTTAAAAAATGTAACCCAATAGCTGGGTTTGTCTATATTTGACCCAAAGTTGGGTCAAACAACCCAGCTTTTTTAGAGTATGGATGGATGGATGGATAGATAGATAGATAGATAGATAGATAGATAGATAGATAGATAGATAGATAGATAGATAGATAGATAGATAGATAGATAGATAGATAGATAGATAGATGTTTTAACCCAACTTTGGGTCAAATATGGACAAACCCAAACGTTGGGTTAAAAATGTCATTTAAAAAATGTAACCCAATGGCTGGGTTTGTCTATATTTGATCCAAAGTTGGGTCAACACAACCCAGCTTTTTTTTACTGTGTAGATGGATGGATGGATGGATGGATGGCAACATAACTTACCAACCCAGTGCAGTCTCACCCCAAAAAGTCATTTAACTGACGTTTTGGGACGTCTTTTGACCATACGTCAATATTCGCCTTTTTAGGGCCCCCTTAAACGTCGGTAGATGAGGTTATGGGATCCTAACTCTACCCCAGACCTAAACCTAACCCTAAACCTAACCCGTCACCTAACTGACGTAAAAGGTAAAGCATCAGTTGTACGACGGCCCGGGATCGCCATCTACCGACGTTTAAGGGGGTCCTAAAAAGGCGAATATTGACGTATGGTCAAAAGACGTCCCAAAACGTCAGTTATATGACTTTTTGGGATGAGAATGTGTTGACCAACCGCAAACTTTTGAGTGGTAGATTTAGATGTTCTTGGTTCATTTTTATCTCTTTTCTACTCTTCTGCTTGCGGATCAAAAGAGCACTTCCACCGTAAACAGACACTGGAGGCTGAAAGCTGAACTCTTCCTGTGAGAGAGGCAAACATTTCACCAGGCTGTGTTCTAGCACCATTACAGCATCACAGACTTCTTTATTTACAGTAGAAGACTCTTATTAAATAAATCAGGACACTCGCCTGCTGCACACTTGCAGGAACACACTTTCTTGACTCCACACCTGTTTTACAGACGCCTATAAATGTGTGTGTATGTGAAGAGGTCTGCAGATCGTAAACTTTCAGCACTAAAAACATCTGCTCTCTTTTACTGCAGACTTTGTTCTAGTCAACTGGTTATAATGCCAACATACAGTAAAGCAAGCAAATAATCCGAAAATGCTGGATGTAGGCTAATAGTTATTCAAAACATCACGAAAAAGGACAAAAATGTACATGAAAGAGTAATTAATTAACTTATTAATTTATCAGCAGATCATTTTGAAATAGCTATATTTAAGGAAATAGAAAAACAATAGCCAATGTATCAGCTCTACTTGTATGCCTGTAAATGTGTATTCACTGTAAAAATGAATATGCTTTATATAATCAATAGAATTGTGGGAACAGATTACAAGCAATATTATTAATTCAAATTAACAAATTATAATTGAGTAATAATTAATCAAATTATTCCTTAAAATTTAACCATTTAAAATGAGTAAAGTTTACACCAAAAAGTGTAACAAAAATATCTCAATAACAGACAGACATCAAAGATTAATTAAGAACTCTTTATTTTATATTGCCAACATTGAAGACAACTGATGTTAACAAGCAGAATCACCGAAGGAGACAAACGTAATGTTAAAAAACCTAAAACAAACACTGATCACCATAATGGTGACTTCAGTTTATGTTTTTTTTGGTTGTTGTTGTTTTACTCATTTTAAATGGTTAACTTTTAAGGAATTAATTTTATTAATTATTACTTTATATATATATATATATATATATATATATATATATATATATATATAAAATTGAGAATGTTCTGTTGATTTCCCAAGGAATTTGTCCGTGTCTCCTGCCTTGGGCTTGCTAATGGCTGAGGGAACGAGATCATCTGTGAGAACTTGCTGGAACAGAGCGAGTCAGATTTAATCTGGATTACAAATTGATGAAGGGGATAAAAACAGATTCCGCCTCAAGGCTCAGTGAATTCTTTGTATTGTCTTAAGGGGTTATCTGTCTCATTACCTGAACACGCTGCCATTGTGATCAGTGGAGAAGAGTCACACACACCCATATCACATTATATTATTTTTGCATGCTTTCATTATCCGATTAAAGTCAATTATTCAAGTAAAGGAAGATGCTGAAAATGAGCAGTACTTCTTGCCACCCTACACCTGACACTCATCCTAAAATATGACAGTGATTGACAGTTGGAATCCATCACCCAGAAAGCCTCAGGGTTTTGGAGGATATTAATTAGAGGCGTATAGAAAGTAAATAATCTGAGAGAAAGAGTGTGTAGACTGTAGGGTGTGTGTCTATGTGCATGCGTGTGTGTGTGTGATTAGCACCACCGATTTGAATTGCAAAAATAATGATTGTTTCCTCATCACCTCTCCTGTGTTCCATTGGTCAGTCAACATGATAGCCCCGCCCCAAACTAATGCAATTGGTTGTTGCAGTGTTTCTAAGTTGTGTTGGTTTGTATACTCAAACAAATGTTTTGAGGATGGTCAGTGTTTACACTTAAAAAAACTACAATTTTACAAGTAAACATTAGCTTAGTTGTAGTATTACACTGTAAAAAAAAATATTTAAAGATTTGTTATCACAACATTTGTTATCACAATCAACTTAAATCATCTATTTAGTTCAGATAACTTATTATTTTGAGTTTCTGATGATTAAATCAATCTCCTTCATTGTATTAACTCACTTTTTCCAGTTCAATCAACTTAAAATTTTAAGGCAACCAGGTTACTTAATTTTTTAAGTTAAACCAACAATTTTTTTAAAGTGTATGTGAATTTCGCTTTGTGTGTGTGTGTGTGATGTAAAATTGTGTGTAAGATTCATTTATCGTATTAAATGACACTATCATCCCTTAGTCAGTAACTGTCTGCAGTAATGCAATATCCCCAGCCACACAAAAGAGCACTGTCCAACCAGAAAGAGAGAGAGTGGATGGAGAGAGATGTAGCCTACATTGTTTTTAGAGAGAGGGGATGAAAGTTTATGAGTGGGAGCACAGATACACATTCCTCCATAAATCCATTACTGAGCACAACCCTACACCACTGACCCCGAACGTACCAGGATACACACACATCTCCCAACTAAAGACGCATGCCCTGTTCGGGTTACAGCTGAATGTCAGGCCACTGTGTCTTGTGACCAGGAATTGGAAGTTAATGGAGGTGAAGAAGACTGGATGAGAAATAAAGAGTGTTTTTACTGGGGAAAGAGAGAGGGATGTGGTTAAACTTCCTCAGCATTGTTCAATGTGAGTTTTTTTATCGGAAGAGAAGGACTGTGTGTGAGAATTGTGCTGATAGGCTTGTGGTTTGGGGAAAGTAAGCAGTGGGAATATGTGTGATTAGGAAGAGCTTAATCAACATATTGCAGAAGGTCACTTGTGCTTTGGCATGAGTGGTGCTAATGTTGATTATGGCTGGCTCCACGGATTTATTATGGCTGGTTTGATCAGTTGGTGGGTATTTGGGCATAATAGCTGGACATTTTTTATAGATTTAATGGGTTGACTTTGGCTTTTGAAATGGAAGTATAACTAGAAGAGTTTGGTTAATGTCCAAATGTATTGTAGCATCTCAAGCTGAATATGTTGTATTTTCTTAGTAATTGCTCTGACTTATAGTAGCAAGAGGCCAAAATTCCTGTCAAACTGTCAAACATTTTAAATGTTAAGTCACTTTAAACCTAGTAACATGTTAAAGCATGCTATCAACACTTTACTAGCTACACACTAACAATGCCTAGCAAGATTCTAAAATATGCTAGCAAGTTTGCTAATGCTAACATGTAAAAACAGAAAACAAAACTCAATTTTCAAACAAAACTTTGGCCTTAAAACAAAACTCAATTTTATCATCTAGTTTATTTTAATATTTTGCGAGATATATATACAGCAGTATTTTTTAAAAAAAGACATAAGGTTTAACAGTTTAATCAAATTTTACGTTTAGCTTTTAGGATTAATATGTTATGGTTATGTAAGCTATGTGCTCCAAAACAATGACTAAATTCGCATACAGTCTCTCACTTCCTCCAATATGGATCAATGATTTTGATGACATCACGCATCTCACCAGATTTTCTGTCCAATCAAATTCTCTCTAGAATCTACAGTCTACCTCCCTCAAATAGACGCTGAAGCTAAGGCTAATATTGGTCATTTGTTCACACATTTACCATTTGGTAAATGACACAGTGCACTATATACACTATACACTTCAACTTGTCAAAGTTCACCTTTGAAAGACTAACATGGTTGACACATAACCAAGAAACAGCTCCAAGTCTTAATTACACATTATGTCAACTAAAATCTAAATATATGTTGACAGAGAATAAAGATCAAATGCCTACATAAAATCCTGCATAAATGCTGTTCCACTCATATCTTTTTATTTATTTTTTTTTTTATAAAAGTACAACCTATTGAAAACTGTACTTCTATTGCTCGTAGGTCTGTCAAATAAAACATAGGGTGACATAAGGAATAGTCAGCTAACAAAAAACAACAATAAAAGATATGTACAAGAGCGTACAAGAGTTTATTTCCTTTCCATTTGTTATTCATTAGCTTTCATATCTGTCTGTCTGAGCTGACTGAACGATTATGAATTACTCACTGTATGTGTTCAGACAGAGACACAAATATTGTTATGTCTTTTTGATAAAATGACAGGCTTGAATAGGATTATAGAAGATATATGAAACGTTTTTTTTAAAAAAAAAAAAACCTTCATTGAATAATCTACTTGCTGTGGAGCAGCCGTCCCCATTCAGCTGTTGGAGGATTACAGTTCCCAATCACTTTACATTAGACACACTGTGTCAGAAAAGAAATGCAAACACTCAAAACAGTAGTGTTTGACTTTTATAGCCAGCAACACCACGAATAAGAGCACAACTGTTGCACTTTTAAACCAATAAGGCCACACATCAAGTTATCTTTAGAAAAGCAAATTATAAAAATATTATAATATTTTACATATTTCAATATTTTATATTTAAATTTTATAATATATATAATTATAATATAATATTCTAATTATATATTATATTATGTATATTATATATTATATTATATTTATATTATATTTTAATATTTTATTTTATATAGTTTATCTATAGATAAACTGTTACATATAATAAAATTATCATAGCATGAAAAGTAGATGGTTTTCAACCCTGTTGCCAATTTTTTTTTTTAAACATTTAAAACCATTTTTTCCTCTATGATTTATAAGAAATATTTTATAAATTAAAGTCTTTCTATAACTAGTAAAGAGCATTTGATGCCAAATTATTTTGTATTGATTAATAACAAACTTTGGCTCAAAATGTGACCCTGTTACTTGCAATAACCCTGTGAATTAAAAATATTTTATTTAATTGTATTTTTTTCTGGACTTTTTTTCTGTCTATTTATAAAAAATACCATATTCAGCTGATCACATTTTGGTAACGCACAAATTGCAAACCTGGAACACAATAAATAAAATGGCTAGGACGTCATAGAACATTTAGTTTAACTTCTTGACACCATTTTCTAAAGGGTTAAGCACTTCCTTTCACTGACATGTTGTTGAAAAACAACAAAATCTTGTCTTATTTTCTTACTTTATTGAAAAGTGGCAGTATATAGAAAATATAGACAGGAAGGTTAACATAGAAAGTAAATTATACTAAAACTGCAATTGAGAGAAGGAGAGAGGAAGTAACGATCTAGCACCTGTTGGCAAGGGCCCCTCGCTAAGCTTTATATGGGAACGTTAACGTCACCATCACCTTTTTAGGTCTGGGAATGAGGACACACACACACACACACTCCCACACACTCAGCAATGCAGCGGGCTGTTTTCAATTGACAAGTTTCTAGAGTTGATCACGAGTGCTGAGAGTAATCCCAACTCCATTAAAGTAAACTGCTAAAGCGTCTTTCACTGATGTGAAAGGCTGTGGAATCTGGCCAACAGCTGTTCTCTACAGACAGACTGTCAAATTCAGTGTCTATAGGGTCATTGTATTGGAGAGTATGGCAGCACTTGGAGAAGAGAATAGGAAAGACTTGCGTGGAGAAGGTAAGGGCTGCGTGACACTAATGTAGACGTGATAAAGCAAGGTTGCAATAACAGGGTTGAATGTTTGCTGTATGAAACAGCATTTCTTGTTGACTTACTTTGAGATTGTGTGTGTGTGTGTGTGTGTGTGTGTGTGTGTGTGTGTGTGTATAGCTTAACAGTTATAAATAGACTTGATAGATTGCTGTCCTGTGACACTAGGGGTACGGCGGAGGAGGATGGGCTTCAGGACTTATCAGCCTTACACTCTTGCATTTAATATTCATTAATATTATTGATTTGACTGCATTGACACTACTGGATGAGAACAAAATGCTGCTTTAAGCAGAATTGAATTGCTTCATTGATCATTATTTTCCCGATTATCAATGTGAAGCTGCTGAAACAATCTCTATTGTATGTAGCGCTATATAAACAAAGCTGAGTTGATTTGACAATTATATACACTCACCTAAAGGATTATTAGGAACACCTGTTCAATTTCTCATTAATGCATATCAACCAATCCCATGGCAATGGCTTCAATGCATTTAGTGGTGTGGTCCTGGTCAAGACACTCTCCTGAACTCCAAACTGAATGTCTGGAGTTTGGGTAAGAAAGGTGATTTATGCAATTTTGAGCGTAGCATGGTTGTTGTTGGCGAGTATTTCACAATCTGCTCAGTTACTGGGGTTTTCATTCACAACCATTTCTAGGGTTTACAAAGAATGGTGTGAAAAGGGAAAAACATCCAGTATGTGGCAGTCCTGTGGGCGAAAATGCCTTGTTGATGCTAGAGGTCAGAGGAGAATGGGCCGACTGATTCAAGCTGATAGAAGAGCAACTTTCACTGAAATAACCACAACACGCAAAACCTTTAGGCAGATGGGCTACAACAGTCAACCCCACCACTCATCTCCACTACAAATAGTAAAAAGAGGCTAAATTTCCAAGAGCTCACCAAAATTGAGACAGTTGAAGACTAGAAAAATGTTGCCTGGTCTGATGAGTCTCGATTTCTGTTGAGACATTCAGATGGTCGAGTCAGAATTTGGCATAAACCAAATGGAAACATGGATCCATCATGCCTTGTTACCACTGTGCAGGCTGCTGGTGGTGGTGTAATGGTGTGGGGGATGTTTTCTTGACACACTTTAGGCCTCTTAGTGCCAATTGGGCATCGTTTAAATGCCAAGGCCTACCTGAGCATTGTTTCTGACCAGGTCCATCCCTTTATGGCCACCATGTCCCCATCCTCTGATGGCTACTTCCAGCAGGATAATGCACCATGTCACAAAGCTCGAATCATTTCAAATTGGTTTCTTGAACATAACAATGATTTCACTGTACTAAAATGGCCACCACAGTCACCAGATCTCAACCCAATAGAGCATCTTTGGGATGTGGTGGAACGGGAGCTTCGTGCCCTGGATGTGCATCCCACAAATCTCCATCAACTGCAAGATGCTATCCTATCAATATGGGCCAACATTTCTAAAGAATGCTTTCAGCACCTTATTGAATCAATGCCATGTAGAATTAAGGCAGTTCTGAAGGTCAAACACAGTTTAGTATGGTGTTCCTAATAATCCTTTAGGTGAGTGTTTGATGGGCTTTTTTAGACAATGTTTGAAGGTGAATGAAGGTGACTTGACTTGACAACAGGTGTACTTCAGAGAGTGAATGTTAGCCTACTGTTTCTCACCTGTAGAGAAAACAATCAATCTCTTGGGGCTATATCTCAAAATCAGTTTAAGTACTCATTATTAAGAAAAAATTGGCCATGTTAGGTACAAACATCTGTGTGCCAGTTTCACAAAACAAGGCAATACATCAGAGAGACAGGTCGTTCCCAACAGTAGCTTTGCTGACACAGCCTTTTCTCCTCTGCACTTCTGCAATTCTTTTAGCGGCCATTACTCTATAAAACGCTAAACATGACTGAATGTGTTTGTGTTACTTTAGCATTCAGTTGTATTCACCTCTAAGAAAGTGTTCTATTAACAGTTACATTTAACTGTTTCAAATGATATTTGAATATGTGCGTGACTTGTGGGTGTGTGTCACATTTGATATGAGTAAACAATCAATGCTAGCATTCTGTGCTAGCTTTGTTAGAACATGTTTGCTTCTTTCAGTTTTTGGAAACTTTGGCTTGGGGATGATCAACCTGACAAGCTTTTTTTTAATAAACCAAACTGTTCTGTTCTGACAACACTCCTGTTCTGAGAATCATCTGTTTGTCATATGTAAAAGTTTAAATACATGTGCATTTTTATGTAACACCCATATGTAAAAATGAGGTCCACAAAAAAACAAAAAACTTTCTCATATATTTCACTAACCGTATCATTTCATCTCTTTTTTCCCCCAGAGCCTCTGAAAGGCAATCTAAAGGTGACCTCCAGTGAAGACGCAGAGCACCTGACCCGTAAGCAGCAGGTTGTCTCCACTAACAGCCCTGGTTTCCGCTGCGAACCCAAGTCCGCCCGGGCAGGGGCTCCACGCAGACACACTGTGGGCGGAGCGCGCAGCTCACGGGAGATCCTGGCCATGCAGCCCTCAGATATGGACAAAAAACGAGAGGCCTTTTTGGAACATCTGAAGCAGAAGTACCCACACCACGCCTCCGCCATCATGGGCCATCAAGAAAGACTACGAGAACAGGTGAAGACCACCGTCGATACAGTTTGTTGTGACACTGTCGGCTTCAGAAGCCCAGACTTTGGTCACTAATGTATCGGATTTAGAGATTAAATAAGTGGATGTGTGGAAAATGGTCATAACGAAAAGATCATAAACAATGTTGAATGACAGATGAATGACAGCCCAGGGCTAAATCTCATTTTCTAACATTTGTTTGTCATAATAGCCACTTAAGCAATACTCTTTACAGAAAATTGAAGGCTAATAAAACACCAACCTAAAATGACATGCATATATAATCAAGTAAAAGTTTGAGTCACTTTATTTTAGCTTGCTAGTACTCGTGCTTTGTCGCAAAGATTCAACAAGGTGTTAGAAACATTCCTCAGATATTTTGTTCTATAATGACATGATAGTTGCTACAGATTTGTTGGCTGCACATCCATGATGCGAATCTCCCTTTCCAACACATCCCAAACATGCTCAATTGGCTTCAGATCTGGTGACTGTGAAAGCCATTTGAGGATAGTGAACTCACAAAAGACGTTTTGAGCTTTATGACATGGCACATTATCCTTCTGGAGGTAGCCATCAGTAAGAGGGTACACTGTGGTTATAAAGAGATAGACATGGTCAGCAACAATTCTCTGGTAGGCTGTGGCATTTAAACGATCCTCAGTTGGTACTAAGGGGGCCAAAGTGTGCCAAGAAAATATGCCCCATATCGTTACACCACCAGCAGGAGCCTTAACCATTATTACAAAGCAGGATGGATCCATGCTTTCATTGTTTACAACAAATTCTGACCCCACTATCTAAATGTCGGATACGAAATCGAGACTCATCAGACCAGGTAACGTTGTTCCAATGCTCTATTGTCCAATTTATCAGTAGCACCTCATTGCAGTACACAAGATCCAGGGGGCGGAGTCAGATCCAGATCTGAGGGGTGGAGTTGGGTAGGTTTAGGGGTGGGTTTAGGGATCAGGGGGTGGAGCTAGGTAGGTTTAGGGATGGGTTTAGGGATCAGGGGGTGGAGTTGGGTAGGTTTAGGGGTGGGTTTAGGGATAAGGGGGTGGAGCTAGGTAGGTTTAGGGATGGGTTTAGGGATCAGGGGGTGGAGTGGGGTGGGTTTAGGGATGGGTTTAGGGATCAGGGGGTGGAGTTAGGTAGGTTTAGGGGTGGATTTAGGGATCAGGTGGTGGAGCTAGGTAGGTTTAGGGATAAGGGGGTGGAGCTGGGTAGGTTTAAGGGTGGGTTTAGGGATCAGGGGGTGGAGCTATGTAGGTTTAGGGGTGGGTTTAGGGATCAGGGGGTGGAGCTGGGTAGGTTTAGGGGTGGATTTAGGGATTGGGGGGAGCTAGGTAGGTTTAGGGATGGGTTTAGGGATCAGGGGGTGGAGTTGGGTAGGTTTAGGGGTGGGTTTAGGGATCAGGGGTGGAGCTGGATAGGTTTAGGGGTGGGTTTAGGGATCAGGGGGTGGAGCTGGGTAGGTTTAGGGGTGGGTTTAGAGATCAGGGTGGAGGTAGGTAGGTTTAAGTATATGTAAGGTGGGAGGAGTTGGATCTGGATCCGACTCCTCCCCGTGGATTTCATGTTCAGCAGTGAGGACCATCTCAATTTTTGGGGAGCCTGTGCAAATTGGAGCCTCAGTTTCCTGTTCTTATCTGACAGGAATGACCGATGTGTCTTCTTCTGCTGTAGACCATCTGCTTCACGGTTTGACGTGTTGTGAGTTCAGAGATGCTCCGATGTAACAAGTGGCTATTTGAGTTACTGTTGCCTTCCTATCAGCTCAAACCTTTCCATTCTCCTCTGACCTCTGGCATCAGCATGGCATTTTCACCCACAGAACTTCCGCCCACTGGATATTTTCTCTTTTCGGATCATTCTCTGTAAACCTAGAGATGGTTGTGTGTGAGAATCCCAGTAAATCAGCGGTTTCTGAAATACTATGACCAAATTGTCTGGGACCAAACAACCACGCCACGTTCAAAGTCACTTAAATCGCCTTTATTCCTCATTCTGATGCTCAATTTGTATCTCAGAAAATTGTCTTGACAACATCTACATGCTTAGTTGCTAGTATGTGGGATTGGCTGATGAGATATTAGTGTTAACTAGTAGTTGAACAGGTGTACTTAATAAAGTGGCCTCTGCGTGTATATCTATGAAGATAGGGTCTCTGCTAAGTGCTAACTGGACTTTTTTTTTTCTTTGCAACTCGTGATGAAAGTTTTTCTTTTTGTGTCTGTGATGGTGTGTGGTGATGTGTGTTTGTATTCACCGCCATTACTTTGTCATGCTGATGGTCATAAATATGGTGCATGAGTGGAAAAATCCCATGACTGAAACCGATGAATAGTAAAATAGGAAAACTATGAAAACAGTGCAAAGTATCACATGCAAAACAAATCTGGCATGTTCCAGGAAAAGAAAAGATAAATGTTAATTCGCTGCATCCCCCAGGGGGTGCTATGAGGCTTTCCCTAAAGCTACCCCTAGGGGACACAGTGAGTTCCCTATTGTCAGGGAACCATGGCTACATGTGTAACCTGAGACATTTTATTACCTGCAGGTAGAAGCTGAAAGAAACATGGTTATATTTATCTGAATGGTTACAATGATTACATTGAACTGTGCAAAATCATAGTAAAAGCCACTTATCTCATTGTTGTAACAGTGTCTTGTGTGTATGTGTTCTCTATTGGACTACCATGGGTCAGTAAGAGGTTGTCCACAGGTTTCCTTTGTTCTCAATCTGGTGGCTGTAAATAGTAAAGAAAAGAAGTAAAAAGAAGAGAAACTTTTTATTTGGTCTACTTTCTCAAAAAAAAAAAAAAAAAGACCCCCTGGGTATAATAAACATATTAAGTGATATTAACAGTTTCTGCAGTGAATGATGCATTTACTCAATATGAAAGTATATTCAGTGTATAAATATGGCATTGCTGTCCTTACGCTGAACATCAGTTATGACCCCAGGGATCACCTCTCAGCCAACTCATATTATTAAATCCATTCATTTTATTTTCATATTAAAACACTGGACACTGTGAAATAGTTTTCTTTCTCACCAAAACCGCACAAACCAACCAAACTCCAGTCCCAGAGTACTTAAAAAGGTTGTAAATAGATTGACCTCTCATTCCGAACAGGTGGAGGTTTGTTTTATATTTCCCCCCTTTGGCCGAAAGAATCCATTTTCAGTGTTTTGTGTCCAGCCGTAGTTGCCTGAGGTGAGAACTGAAGTCTGTGCCATATATCACACTGACACATTTTAGCTGTCAGGTCATGCCCTAAAATGTTCATTTTCTGTTCCTTTTCACATTCAAGTCTGAATGTTTAAGAAAAGTGACAAAGAAAAGTTTAGCACTGACCAAATCTTAAAGTCTATGTCTCTGGTTTAACATCACACATATTTATTTTATAGCACAGCCCGTGATATACACATAACATTTTTGGAAGTATCATTTTGTGATATGAAGATTGCTTTAAAACAAAATGCTTTCTGTAAAATGCTCTTTTGCCCATACTCATCCACTCAGTGGGTCTGTGGAATGTTATTTGGATTGCCCCAGGGGGTATTAAAGAGAAAAGGTGGGGGCAGGGGCCGAACGTCTTCCCACAGCGGGTGAGTGAGGGAGTGTTGCGTGTGTTTACTCTGATTGAAAACAAAAGGCTCCTCACCTGCTCTTAAAGACCTACACAGCAGAACAATGGAGGTGATTGACAGTTTCTCAAGAATGAGAGTGCTTGGCTGCAGAGTGTGAGTGTCTGTGTGTGTGTGTGTGTGTGTGTGGGAGAGTTTGTAACAACAGTGTGGGCGGATATGCAGAGAAAGACAGGGAGAGAGAAAGAGAGAGAGAGAGGAATTTTGATTGGTTTAGTGCCCAGTCACCCATACACTTGACCAACCGAATCTTATTTTTATAGTCAATTATTTGCTTTAACAATATTTCCACATAAAATTATTATCAGAAAATATTTGCATACACAGAATAAAAGCATATTTTGTTTTAAAGGTGGGGATTGCCTCTAAGTGTCTGAACTGTTCAATGATGCATTGGCTGTGTGTCATAAGCGCTGTTCTGAATGTTTCTGTCTTTATTTTGTTTGGGCGTTCTGTAGATGACACATTCGCTGACCATTGAACACTTTCAGCAGGGATGTGCTGAATCGCACAACAACACAAGGAGTTTAGCATTTAGTTTAGTTGCGTAAGACTTCACCTGTCCTTCACCTCACACTAAATCAAAAGTATAGGAGAGCCCGGGGAATGTTGCATCATGTTGTTTAAACATCTGTAGTACTTCAGTGTTATCTTTTTGTGTGTGTTTTTTTCAGTGTTTTTTGTTTTAAAAAATGTAATATAATAATAGTAGTAGAAGCTGAAAGTGTAAATTAATGTCAAGTTCAAAGAATTATGTTCACTAACACTAGAAAACATATTTTATTATGGATGGTAATTAGATTCACTTGTTCAAAATAATTGTTCTATTTTTGTGATGATCCCAAAGGTATTTTGGGTAGAGAGTTATAGGGATTTGAAGTCACCATAGTAATGTGTGATGTAAGAACAGGCTTGGCTCAGTTTACAATTAGGTGAGCGCGCATTGAGCTGCTGGAGGAAAACGCGGAGAGGAGGGGCGCGCGACTCACGCACACACACACGCAGACTCTCTCTCGCAAACACTCGCTCTCGAGCACTTCATTGCGGGTAATAAACTTACTCCGGGAATAGAGACTTAAGGACATGGCATAGTTTTCAACCTTCCTCTAAATCATGGGAATAATGAGAATGAGTCGCAACTGAGGACCTTTGTTTGAACTTGTCTGGATATTGTGGAATAAGGTATTGTAACAATTCCTAATACTTTTTTTTTTTAAACTTGCCGTCTATTTTTATAAACTCATTGCATTCGAGCATTCGCTGATGCTCGCGCGATCGTCTTCGGTGTAGCGCGCAAACTTCTGAACGGGGCGCGTTCTGTAACCAGAGAAGGCTCGCGCATGTTTGCTTTTCTGTAAGTTACTGTTGCAGTAGCCTAAGTAACCCGATATGCGATTTTTTTTTGGAGTGTGGCACGGCTATAAAGAAGCAGGGATCTGCTGCTCCAACCAGGTGTGCTCAGGGGGCGTTTGGAATGGTTCGTGCGAGGCTTACTTCTTAGTCCTCCTTTGGATGTTTCATTGACTGTTCCATTTTGCCCGTTTTTAGATGTTAAACAGTGATAGACTTCTTGAGATGTGGCTGTGGGTTGTTTTTCCTGCTCTTGTCTGCGTGGGGAGATATGAGGTGATAAATCCTGGCTTTTGGGTTTGTTGTTGGCGTGTGCTGTTTACAGTAGTTTGTAGTTTACAGTAGTTTGTAGGGCAGATTCAATTGGCTGGGTCCCAGGTGTGAATAATGGATGGGGGCGGGGCTTCTGGACGCAGAACGTTCTTATTTGGTTCCCAATGGGAAACCATGGTTAGGGGAACGTTCTGAAAAGCCAAACTTATAGAGATGGTTATGTGATGCAAACATCAAAATGTATTAAAGGTCGGGTTGGCGATTTCAGAGCGGCTAGAAATAGTAAGCTATAGCTTTAAAAAGGGGGTGCAGTGCAGTGGATAAGACACATGCCTTTGGTGTGAGAGACCGGGGTCGAATCCACTGTGTGACACCAATGTGTCCCTGAGCAAGACACTTAACCCCAGTTGCTCCAGAGGCGTGCGACCTCTGAAATATTTAGCAACTGTAAGTCGCTTTGGATATAAGCGTCAGCTAAATGAATAAATGTAAAAATAAATGTAAATGAAAGTATAAGATCCCACCCTCCATTCAGAGCGCTTTCCAAAGCCACGCCTCCTCCAAAATACATGAACGCACACAGCAGAGTTTGCAAAGAGATGTCGTTAAATGTCTCAATGCTCTAGGAAAGTATTAGAATAATAATGAATGTAAACAACATTAGCCCATTTCACACAGAGATTCCGGAAAATACGCGGATAATGTGACCCGGCATTTGTCCCGGGATTGTTTGATTTCGGTTCATTCATACTGCCAGTGATTTGCCGGGATGAGAGCGTTCACACTCAACCCGTAAAGATCCCGGAAAGACACACGTGTAACGTGCGTGTCGAAAACATGTACATTGCATAACAATATAGTGGAGGGGACTGCTCAAAATAAGTCTTTATTAATCAAAGATCTGCCCCTTTGATAATAATTTGTCTGAATAAATTAATACAAATTGTTGGTGTTTTACTGCCACTGATGTTAATTTCAGCATGCTGTGGATGTTATGAAAATTTTTGGACCTTTTCAAAAATATAGATAGGCACATTTTCTCAATGCACCCCTGCTGGTTAAATTAGGTATTACAACATGAAGCAATTTTTTTTAGGTGACCTGACAAAACATATGTATAGCCCTTAGACCATCAATAGGTCTGTAAAGAAGCTGTCAGCGTTTGCTTTCAAATTAAATGAGCCATGATAGAGTCTATTAAAAAGCTGCTTGGACCAGTTTGTAACTCATCCTGTTGCAGATTTTGACAGCTAATGCAATGACTGATTTGCTCACATATAGGGCTGTTCATTCTGGGTGTAAACTAGGCTTGCTGTCAGACATTAAGCTAATTAGAAGTGTAAAATTCATTTTTACATTCTTTAGAAAGAAGAATGCTCTACTAATTAGTGGTTGAATGAGACGCTATTGTTTTGGTCTGAAACCCTCACTAATTATACCAAATAATCGCTTTCTCCAATTATACTGTATTAGTGAGTTGTTGGGTGTCAGAAGCATCTAAGAGAAACACAACATTAGCACAGTTTTAACATTGACGGTGCATTCCTGATCTGAGGCCAGCGTCTTCAGCGCAGTTTTACTTAGTGATATAACCCCTTACTGTTCACAGATCAACCGCTTGGCACCTTCCCAGTTCTCCATCACTGCCGTTGTCTGCTGAGAGCAGACATGAGTGAATTGATATTTTAAAATGTTCAGTTGTGGGTCATTCCGGGGTCGTGAGCTCAACTGGAGACGCTGTCAGTTTAAATTGTGAGTGCAGTTTCAGTTTTGCATGTTTGGCTGCTTCATTCCCATGAATGGTCCAATTTCACAGGGCCATGCAAATACTATGGCAGCTGCTCTGATGGGGATTTGATGCTCATTTAAGCATGATGTGCAGAGGAGCCAGCCTGCTATCCACTGTTTTGAGAGGTACTTCCATTATGTGGAAATGACTGTACTTTTGTAGAACAATGACAAGAACAATGGGACGTCTTGATTTTTTTTTTTTTTTTTTATGATGGAACTTTGCACATAACATTTGAGAGTAAGTAAATCACTGTTGTATTACCAACATCCATTTGTTTTAAGAAAAAATTGTATCTTTGACCCTGTTTGACTTGAAAAGTTAGTTTTCTGATTGGACAATTAAAGTCTGGAAGCAATATTTTTGTGCATTGGGTTGTCTATGAAATGCAGTATATGGAAATGAGTGGAATTTAGGTGAGATGATTTTGAAAGAAGTATCTTATGCTCAAAGCGGCTGCATATATTTAATCAAAATACAGTAAAATGTTCTTGTAATAAAAAAAACTGCTTTTATATATTTTGTGATGGCAAAGCTGAGTATTCAGCATCTTTACTTCAGGATTTAGGGTCACATGATCCTTCAGAAATCGTTCTAATATGCTGATTTGGTGCTCAAGAATGTTGAAAATATTTGGAAAATGTTATATTTTTGGGGGGATGATTTGATAAATAGAAGTTCTTAATTAAGAATTCATTTACTACTGTGACTTGTGATCAATTTAATGTGTCCTTGCTTAATAAAAATATACTCTCTAAACAATGCTGGGTTGTTTGAACCCAAATTTGGGTAAAATTTGGACAAAACCAAATGTAATTTGTAATTTCAAATTTTAACCCATTTGCTGGCACCCCCCTTTTTGAGAATAGGGGTTAAAATGCACTATTCAAACTTAAATGGTTGTAATTCAGGAATGCTTTAAGTTTTAAGGTATATTGTTTTAAAGAAAACACTCAGCAGATTATTGACTTTAAAAAATGAAAGTATAAAAAAGTTATTGAAGTTTAAATTTACAGTAAATCAAATATACTGTACTATATATATATTTTTTTATTTTACATAAAATATATATTTTACAAAATATTTTTTACTCTAAAATTACTTTAAAATCAAAGCCATAAATCTAACCCAACTTCAACTTTCACTTTCAACTGTAAATTTTTTTTGTTGTTGCATTTTTAACCCAACATTTGGGTTTGTCCATATTTGACCCAATTTTGGGTTGAAACGACCCAGCATTTTTTAAAGTGTATATTTCTCTCTTTCTCTCTCACGTCATATCTCAGTTTACTTTTTTTCTCTGATTTTGTAATGGTAACCCTGTAGAGAAGGTGAGAGTGATGCTAAGTTTTCTCAGTGTTTTGTCTCAATCTTAGACAGGTTTGAAAATTAATTTTTCAGCATACATAACTTCAGTGTAGTGACTCATTCTGTTACCATTTGTCTTTTATTCTGCTCTCTGTTGTTATACCCTCTCTCTCTCTCTCTCTCTCTTCTCTCTCTCTCTCTCACCTGTATCTTCCCTTAGCATGTCATCTGAAAGATATCATTTCCACTTTCTTTCTGTGTTTTTGAGTCATTGTGTGTGTATTTCTGTGTGTTTTTCCATATGTGAGTGTGTGGCAGTAGCTAGTGTCCTATAATGAGAAGGGTAAGTGACTGTCCTCTCTGAGGTTGAGGTTGACCAGGCCGTTTTCTTTAAGGATCAGTACTAGTACCAAACCAAAGACCAAGAGGAGGACCTGAGTTTGCTGAGTGGAGCCAGTTTGGTTAAAGCTGTAGTTTAATGTTTGAGTTTGGGACCAGTGAGATTTTTTTGAACGAAATTCAGATCAGTAACAGTTGCTTTTTTGAACTTTTGAAGAATCTTAAAAAAGTATCAGTTTACTAAAATCAGAATATTAGTATGATTTCTGAAGGATCATGTGACACTGAAGACTGGAGGAATTATGCTAACTTTGCCATCACAGGAATAAATAACATTTTCAAAATATGAAGAGTTCAGATGCAAAAGCCTCTAAATGCCATTTGAAATTTTCTTCTTTATTGATGATTTTTATCAAACTTGTATATTTAAGTTCAGTAATTTTACTTAAATAACAAGTGAACTTAAATATACAAGTTTGATAAAAATTATCATTAAAGAAGAAAATTTCAAATGGCATTTACAGGCTTTTGCATCTGAACTCTTCATATATTAAAATAAAAACAGTTACTTTAAATCGTAATAATAATATTTCACAATTTAACTGTTTTACTGTATTTTTGATCAAATAAATACTGCCTTGGTGAGCATATGAAATAAAATTTTGGACCCCAAACTTTTTTTATGATGGTGTATTAAATCATGTTTCTAAAATGCCACAGTATAACCTTTTTAACTATAATTTCTCACAGTAATGCTACACACACATACACACACTCAAGGTTAATAATGTGTCAGCACATTCCTTCTTTTTTCCATTTAGACTCTTTCTCTCCTTTTTCTGATACAGTTCAAACCACCAAGGTTAGCAGAAATTGTGGGAAACTGCTCATTTTCCAGTCAGTCCGTGAAATTGCTGATGACTACATTATACTTCTTGAATGAAGCTGACACAGACAGTGACAGTATTATGACATTAGCTGGGCAACTATCCGATTGTGAAAAGACCAGGTGTAAATGCCTTCCAAAATGCTTTCGAGACGGATTTAAAACTACTTCAGGAGGTTGTTTGAGATGCATTCCAAACAAAGCTGGACACATGTAAATGCATACGTTTGTTGAAACCACAATTTCACACTATATTAAAAAAGTAAATATGTGAGAGCGTGTTATATATGACATGTTATAGCCAGATAGGGACAGTTCAAGGTTATGGGGGTTAAGATTGTCAAGAGGGGTCAGGATGCAATCAGTTAGTTACTTTATTAAAGTCCTTATATATAGGCCTTACATCTATTTTTAGCATTTTCTGCACACAATCTCTTTAGTAAAATGTATAAAATGAAGTCTCAATGGCAGCTGATGCATTACATATTTTTCATGGTTTAATGCATCTAACTTGGAGCATCCTTATGGTGTAATTACACAAATAAGTACTGATACAGTATTACCATAGTAATAACAGTAAATGATGTATAATTACATGTAACTAACCCCCAACCAAACCCTAATCCTACCCTTTATGTTGTTAATTTATATTACTTGAATATGATAAAATTACACTGTAAATAAAGTGTAACCGTACTGAGTAATATTAATTAATTACATGTACTTAAAGTGTTAAGAATACATGAGAAGCTGTTGTTTCAAATTATTGATCTTTATACTTAAAACAAGAAAAGAATATTTGTCGAGGTAAGAAAAACAAATTAAAAAGGAAATTCTGAATGTACTTTAACATAAATATATCTTAAAGGAGTAGTTCACTTTTAAAAAAAACTTTTGCTGATAATTTACTCACCCCCATGTCATCCAAGATGTCCATGTCTTTCTTTCTTCAGTCGAAAAGAAATTAAGGTTTTTGATGAAAACATTCCAGCATTTTTCTCCATATAATGGACTTCAATGGGAACCAAACGGTTCAAGGTCCAAAAGACTTTAAAGGGTTTTAAACGATTTCAGACAATGAATAAGGGTCTTATCAAGCGAAACGATCGCTCATTTAAAAAAAAAAAAAAAGTTTAAGTTTTATAAGCACAAATGCTCGCCTTGCTCTGTTCTGTGATGCGCGTTCATGACTCTCCTGTTCGAATTCGTTCATCAAAATGAACAAATCTTTTTTCGTGTCATTTGATCCATTCAACGAATGAAATTCACTAGATAAGACCCTTATTCATCGTCTGAAATCGTTTAAAGCCCTTTGAAGTTTGCACTGAAACTGTCCCTTGAAGCGTTTGGTTCCCATTGAAGTCCATTATATGGAGAAAAATCCTGGAATGTTTTCATCAAAAACCTTAATTTTTTTCGACTGAAGAAAGAAAGACATGGACATCTTCAATGACATGGGCGTGAGTAAATTATCAGCAAAAGTTTTTTTTAAAAGTGAACTACTCCTTTAATATTTTCTCTAGTAAATGTATATTATTTAGATATGATTTTTGTTGTGTGTTTACTACATACAAATCAGCTGTAGTTTATATTCTTGTTCTAAGAAGGATAAATTTGAGCAACTTTTTGCACCCGACGCACCGACACCACAGCTAGAAATTCCTCTGATTAACCTGCAGAGTCAGCAAACATGCCCAGACCCATCTGTGTGTGTGTGTGATATTTTCCTGCCAAGGTGTCAGGGCTGATGTGATGGATCGCTCAGATGTTTATAAACACACGCACACACACACACCTCCCTCCTGAACATCTGCGTACCACCTTTGCGTGCGGACGAGACCTCAAGCACCGGCGTGGTGAAAGTCTGTCACAAAACTTTGTGAGCGGAAAAAACAGAGCCGCCATCTGGTTCTGTTTGGCCCAGACAAACTGTAACCCCACCCTCGGTTCCTGCGCTGCCCTTTCCCCACAGAAAAGAGATAGAGAGAGAAGAACCGGCATAAAAGGAAAAGAGGAAAATGGCCTTTATATCTATCACCAGACCGAAACAAGAACAGATGGACAATTTTTCCAGATGCTCTTGATTCAACAGGATTTAGATACAGTATCTGCAGGCCTGGTGTGTGTGTGCAGGCGATAGAGAGCAAACTGCAGGCTTGTTATTGCATTACTAATGTGTCTGGTTTAGCAAAGAAAATATTTGGAAAGTTAAATGAGCTGGTTTTAAGTTGCTGGTGGCTGATTTCGGTTTGATTGCTTTCCATGCACTTGGTATTTTCGTGACAGCTGCATAAATGTGAACTTTTAGAACCGTAAGATTGAATTGACTGGGGATCGTTCATTTTTAGGGGCAGTTGGTGTTTGAGGTGACAGAATAAAGTTTAATTTTATGCCGATGTCATGAGGCAGTAACTACCAATGGGAGTGCAGCAGATAGATAGTGACGAGATCCGCCTTCAACTAGCAACTAGCGGGACCTCTAGTGATTTATTCACTGTTAGTATGAACTATAGTTATAAACACACCATGATTGGATATTTCAAGGGGCCATGCCAGATTGCCAGCGCTGAGGTCAGTTCAACGTGTTCTTTCTAGTAGACAAAACCAGCATTGGGAATCTAATGTGTTTAAGTGTGTATACTGCATGAATGTGTGTGTCTCCGATATATTGTATTGAGAAAAAATAGCCTTTTGTTTTTTTTCTCCACCAGAACATCTCAAACATGAGATACTTTTATGGTCTTTTTGTTTCTCATATATCATTCAATTTTTTGTGTTTTTTTTTTTTTAAGAAATAAATATTTGTATTCAGCAAGCATACATTAAATTGTGGAAGCTTGTTTTCGCCACAGAATAATTAAAAAAAGACAATTGCGACTTTTTATCTCACAATTGCGAGTGAACATCTCAATTCTGACTTTATTTCTCAGAATTGCGTCATATAAAGTCGCAATTGCGTTATAAAGTCAGAATTGCGAGAAATAAACTCACAATTCTGACTTTATAACGCACAATTGCGACTTTATATGACGCAATTCTGTAAAAAGTGTCAGAATTGCAAGATGTAAACTCGTAATTGTGAGAAAAAAAATCAGAATTGTGAGATAAAAAGTCACAATTATACCTTTTTTATTCTGTGGCGGAAATAAGCTTCGATATTAAATGGATCAAAAGTAACAGTAAAAACATTTGCAAACTATTTCTATTTCACATAAATGCTGTTGTTTTGAACTTCACGGTTGAACTTCGCGGTATCACTGTTTCCACAAAAAAATATTAAGCAGCACAACTGTTTGCTATATGATAAATCAGCATATTAGTATGATTTCTGAAGGACAATGTGATGCTGAAGACTGGAGCAATGATGCTGAAACACCATCACAGGAATAAATACAATTTTAATGATATTTTAAAATATATGCAACAAGTATTGTATTAAAGTGTAATAGTTATACTCATTTTATTATTATTTTGAAGTAAAAGAGTTCAATTAACTGTGTAGCTTTACTTTTTACAGCACAAATCTCCTGTCCACACAGAACATGTTTTGAAACGAAACAGAAAAAGGGCCATTCAGAAGTCGTCACAGTGTTGAAGACTCAACCGTGAATGCATTAACATACGACTGCCCGTATTTACATATAAACAACTTTTAAGTATCCAGCAGCTTGCCATTGTTACTCATTTCACATGCGAAAGTGATTTGCAAAGAAGGATATTAGAACGTCTTAAAGGTACAGTAGCAAAAATAGTCTGTGTGGAAGTGATCATGTAGAAGTAAATTATGATTGATGTTGCTATAAGAGTGGCTATAAGAAACCTTTACTAACATTATAAGTAGATCTTGGGGAAAAATATATGCCCCTGGTTTTGTTTTTGAGTGTGTAATGTGTGGTGGCAGGAGATGGTTTCCAATGGATTTTGTGTAGCTTGTGAGTGTGTTTTGTCAATAATGAATATAGCTGTTACATTACTCTTTAAGCTGGGGGAATCCCAGCAAAACTGATATCATGTTCAGAAAAATGGTAAAAAAAAAAAAAACTGGCAGAGACAGAACAATTCAGCTTTAAAACTATACCCTTCGCATGTTTTACTAAAAACATGGCCTGGTTAACATTGGTCTGAAAAAAATCTTAAGACTCATTGTGTTATCTGGTGCGGTTATCACTTTTTATTGCCTCGTCTCTCATGACAAGTCTTATTGGCTCGACTATAAAGGCTTTGCAATATTGCCAATGCAAAATTCATGGTAGATAAAAACTACTTATCTCCGTTTGTATCTTTATTATTCCAGCCAACACACACAAACCTGCTTTTTATTCTTACAGCTGCAGATATGAATGTTACTCGCTATTTTGTTAGCCACAATTTCCACATTGATAACCACAACATTAAAGATATGTGAGTTATCATAACTACATCATTCACATGTCCTCTTTATAGATTCTGAAACCTGTTTGACCAAACTACGTCCGTATCGGTAGTTTATTCAGTGCTGTGTTTGTTATGGTATCTTACCAGGAGAGCAGACACCCTTATGTGACATCTGCCGAGTAGAATAGACATATATACAATATATAATAATTACAGACCTTCTAACATGTGTTAGCTGAGCAATGTACATGATTGTGTATCTGTGTATTTCGGGTGGGTTTCTTGCATTTCAGTTTTTTTTTACCATGGTTTCTCATTGTTTGATTATCCATTGCACCTGTTGATCATTTCATTAAGGCTATGTTTACACGGAAACGATTCTGAAGAGAAAACGCAAAAGTGGCGTTGCGTTATCACTTTTTATTCTGTGTTTAGAGTAGACAAGCGTTTTGGGTGGGAAATCCGCGTGCACAAGGTGACGCAAAAGTGTGTGAAATTCAATGTAGTATGCACTCCAGGCAGCTAGGTGGCAATGTGGAGCACTGCCACACAACAACACCAAGTCAGCGCGCCTGCGTACAATCTTCACTGTCAACCAGACTTGCGTTTTTACCCTTTACCAGAGAATGTCTAATTGAAGAGAATTGGCACTGGCTGTTTTTTTCCGGTTTTCGGGACTGGCTGCAGCAACACGTCTCTGTCCATGCGGGGGCGCTCGCGGTCGAGTGCAGAATGAATGGGAGTCTATGGGGTTTCAGCCCCAGAAATCCACTTTTCTCAGGATGTAATTTTTTGTCAAGTAATTTGAAAGTTGCATTCAAAAGGGAGGGCTAAGATAATACACTCAGCTGAAAATTGCATTTTTAAGTTTAAGTTCGCTTATCTGTTCTAAAAATCTGTTAAAAAATGTGATGATGTCACACAATAGCAGAATGCTGCGTGTTCCGGCCAACAACGGCCTAAGCTGTAAGATATCGAAAGGACATAAGTACTCGTTCATTCGACTTTTGGCCTATAATCTATATTGAACTTGCGGAATCAACAATAAAATCTAATTTGATTTAACGACAAGCAGGCGAAAGAGACACATTTAGCCGTTTAGCCCCATAGACTCCCATTCATTCTGCTCTCGCCCGTGATCACCACCAGTGGAATTCTAATGGAACTGCAACCAAGATGATACACAATGGTGCTAATAGGAAGTGCCAAGGCTCTCCGTTAGACGGGCTCTGCCTTTACATGGGAACGCGGCAGTGAAGCGTTTTCAAGGTTTCCACTCTGGAGGGTGGAGGGTGGTTTCACTTTTCTGCGTTTTTAAGCCCCAAAAACGGCATCGCCGTGTAAACGAAAGGCACATCCGATAAAATGTTTTCACCCGCGAGCGTTCTCGTGTAGTCTGTGTATTTAAGCTCCGTGTTTCTTTCAGTTCATGTTCAGTTCTAGTTCCGTTTTACGTCTTGTTTTTTGATTTCAGCTTAATAAATCTCGTTACTGCTGCGAAAAGATAATTTTCTCACCTTTATTGCAGCCGTTTGCGGTTTGACACACAAGTGCTATTGAGGCTATATGTTGTTGTGGGCAATATTAGCTCTAAAAACAGGCACAGATGCATATTTCTACAATCAATTGCATCCCATCCCCGCTGCCATACTCTTTTTAACATATGATTATTTTTCATTGTTTTATTTGGGCATTTTTAACATTATGATTTTGATTTTTTTATTGTGCTATTTGAACATACTATACTAATACTAAAATGAATATCATTGTCCAGAATGTTAAGCTGCATTATGGTATTTGTCATTTCTTGGTTTTGGTGTTTGGAATGCTTTTTGAACTCATGATGAACTTTTAAGCTAATTATAGAAGAGGTCTGAGAATAGGAGCTAACCTGTGGTGACTCACACATGCACAAACACACCCTTGAGCTTGTATTGTCATCAGTTTGTTGAACGCTCCTGTCCTGTGCGTGCCCAATGAATACCTTCGTGTTGGTGGTTGTAGATCTAATTTCCCACCCCATGCCCTCAAAAGAACCCCAGGACTCTTTGCTGTGGTCTGGAAAGTTCTGATCTGATCCTGTTTCATATGGTTAACTTCAAACTCTCACTTTTCCTACCTCATGTCAAAGAGATGAATCAACATCTAAATTACAAGAAACCGCAGGTGTGGGTGTTTCAGTGTCAAGAGATCTGCTCGTTCATACATTCAGTGACTTTTAATGATGCATCAGGTAATTTAAATATCAAAGCACTTTGTAGCCTATCAGATGTCATGACTCATAAAATATATTTGACTGAAAGTGATTCCTGTTACCTAACTTCAAATGAATAGTTCACTTTTTGAATGTCTTGTAAACAAATGTGGCATGTTTATATATGCTGACATGTGAATTGCATTTGAGAATATACATTTCCATTTAAAATGCACTTGAAATTATGGAAGCTTGTTTCCGCCACTAAATTAAAAATAAATAAATAAATAAATAATTGCGACTTTTTATCTCACAATTGCGAGATATTATGTCAGAATTGTGAGAAATAAAGTCGCAATTGCGAGATATAAAGTCAGAATTGTGTGATATAAAGTCACAATTGCGTGTTATAAAGCCAGAATTGCGTGATATAAAGAAAAAATTTAGAGCAATTCTGAGAAAAAAAGAGAATTGCGACTTTTTATCTGTTTATATCTCGCAATTCTGACTTTTTTTCTCACAATTGTGAGTTTACATCTCGCAATTCTGACTTTATAACACATTATTGCGAGTTTATATGTCGAAATTCTGACTTTATATCACGCAATTCTGATTTTATAACACATAATTGCGAGTTTATATCTCGCAATTCCTACTTTATATCTTACAATTCTGACTTTAACACGCAACAGCGACCTTATATCTCGCAATTCTGACTTTATAACATGCAATTCTGACTTTATAACACGCAATTTTGCGACTTTATATCTCGTAATTCTGACTTTATATCTCGCAATTCTGACTTTTTAACACAATTGCGACTTTATATCTCGCAATTCCTACTTTATATCTCACAATTCTGACTTTAACACGCAACAGCGACTTTATATCTCGCAATTCTGACTTTATAACATGCAATTCTGACTTTATAATACGCAATTCTGACTTTATATCTCGCAATTCTGACTTTATATCTCACAATTCTGACTTTATATCTCACAATTCTGACTTTATAACACGCAATTCTGACTTTATATCTCGCAATTCTGACTTTATATCTCACAATTCTGAATTTATATCTCACAATTCTGACTTTATATCTCGCAATTCTGACTTTATAACACGCAATTCTGACTTTATATCTCGCAATTCTGACTTTATATCTCACAATTCTGACTTTATATCTCACAATTCTGACTTTATATCTCGCAATTCTGACTTTATAACACGCAATTCTGACTTTATATCTCACAATTCTGACTTTATATCTCACAATTCTGACTTTATAACACGCAATTCTGACTTTATATCTCGCAATTCTGACTTTATATCTCACAATTCTGACTTTATAACATGCAATCCTGACTTTATATCTCGCAATTCTGACTTTATAACACGCAATTGCGACTTTATATCTCGCAATTCTGACTTTATATCTCGCAATTCTGACTTCATATCTCGCAATTCTAAGAAATAAAGTCAGAATTGTGAGATGTAAACTCGCAATTGTGAGAAAAAAGTCAGAATTGTGAGATAAAAAATCGCAATTGCCTTTTTTATTTTTCATTCTGTGGCGGAAACAAGCTTCCATATGAAATATCCCTTTTAAAAATCTGTTGATAAATTAAATATAAAATGTTTATTTTGTAGTGGTTAATTAAAGAATGAAAGTTTTCTAATATTGTGAGCTCAGTTTGTCAGTGTGTGATCCCTGACACATAATTTACCCTTCTCAGGATCCTTCTTTGAGTTGAATAATGGCCCATATATGTTTGGCAAGAGTCTGAACTGTTACATACTTCTCTATACCTTTAGGATGAAGTAAAACACATTTTAAAGGTTCAAAAATGTATACAGTGAAGGTGCTCATCAGCTGCTTTGGTTTTTGGGCATTTTCAAACATTCTCTCTGCTGAATTCCACATTTCCTGTTTCTATTATGCATAAGTTCCCCGTCGATGTTTTGCCCTAATGCTCTGTATCCCTTTCTCTCTGTCCTAATAGTTATTTCAGGGGATGTTGTCCGCTCTGCACTCTGAGATAGATATTCAAAGATATCTGATGAAAATCCAGTCCGTTGGTTCTCGCAGAGTCAGTACTTGCACGGATGAGAGTGTGTGATGCATGTGTGTGTTTAACATTACCACAAAATCACCTAACATGGAAAAACTTTTTTATTTGAAGTTAATTAACTGACTATATTAATATATATATATATATATATATATATATGTACTAGCAGGACCATACTGCCTTTGTATTTTGATGTATAAATTCTGCATACAGTTTTTGGTGTGTTCAGTCATTCTGATCTGTGTCTTGCTGCATGAATGATTGCAGTGGTCACAGTTGACCGGTGACTGTCGCTTTAAATAAAATGTGCAGTGTGTGTTACATGTATTCAGACTAATTATGCTTTGTTCACAATGAGTGGTTCAAGTTTTATGCCTGTGCACTCTAAAAATGTTGATTGAGTTGTTTTAACCCAAATTTGGGTCAAATATGGACAAACCCAGCCATTGGGTCAATTTTTTTTTGAGTTTGTCCCTATTTGACCCACAATTGGGTTAAAACAACCCATCATTTTTCAGAGTGTAGTAATGACAACTAAGGTTCTATCCTGTCCATTGACTAGTCTTGATGGGCTACCAGTGCATCATATTATTAAGCTGGTTAATACTGATAGACTACAAACCAGTTACCATGTCCCCACAAACAGCCTGACCATCTTAAATTGGTATGATCTGATTTTTCAAGCTGAGAAGGCAAAAATGGTTTTTCAAGTTGGTTTATGCTAGTAGACCACTTTAAATCAGCTACTACTGTCCCAAAAACAGCTTAACCATTTTATGCTGGTATAGTCTTCTTTTTTTTAGACCAATTTGTACCAGCTACTACAACCCAGCTACAATGTCCAAAAAACACCTTGATCATCTTCAGCTAGTATGAGTTGTTTTCCATCAGAGAAATAAAATGGTTTTATCAAGCTGGTTTGTGCTAGTAGACCAATTTGAACCAGCTACTACAAACCAGTTACAATGTCCTAAAAACAGCCTGACCGTCTTAAACTGGTTTAATCTGGTTTTTTGGTTGTTGTTTTTTTGTCCAGCAGAGAAACCAAAAACGCCATCAAATTCAGCCATGTGCCATCAAATTCAGCATGTGATCTAACACTCCTTTTCTTCTCCCTCCTACAGAACCGGGGCTCTAAGCAGAGTGTGGTGTGTCAGAGTCCAGTTCCTGTGTTTGCGGATCAGGTGGAGCACGGCTCTCTGGTCTCTCTAGATGCTCTGGAGGTCATGTCTGAGTGTGACATGCCCATCGCCTTCACCCGAGGCTCCCGGTCGCGAGCCAGTCTGCCTGTGGTCCGCTCTACTAACCAGACCAAGGATCGCTCTCTAGGTATACACACTGATACACGAATACTAAATGATATACAGAGACACATGCAGAAAGACCTGCTAGCTATAGGGCTAGGGCTTCTGAACGATTTCTTGAAAGAAAAATGAAATCGCTGTATGGCTTAGTGCAATTATTAAATCGCAAATGCTGCATGTTTCAGAGTTAATTCTTTATCATTATTTATTTATTATCTAAAAGTCTGAGTCACTTTAACATGTTTTTGGGAATGCAACATGCATCAATTTCCCAAACTTCCCAAAAGTTCTTGCATATCAACAACAAAAAAAAGCTTTAAAGGGATAGTTTACCCAAACCTGTATAAATTCCTTTCTTATGCTGAACACAAAAGATATTTTAGAGAATATGGATAACCAAACAGTTATGGGCCACATTGACTTCCATGGTATGGAAAAAAATAATAATTTTGGCTGCCGACATTCTTCAAAATATCTTCTGTTATGTTTAGCAGAAGAAAGAAATTATACTAGTTTGAATACAGGTTTGGAACAACTTGAGGGTGAGTAAATGATGACAGAATTTTTATTTCTGGGTGAACTATCCCTTTAAGTATCCTTTTAGGTTCTATCCCTCTGCGGTTTTTTGTCAAAATAAAAGTTTGATGGTTTATCTCGTGAAAATGAAGAAATTAAGACAGCCATAAATATTATTATAGTAATTTTACAGTTGTAAAATAAAATTATTTCGTAGCAATATAGTAATAATATAGTTTTATTTTACAGTGAAATATTGCAATATTAATATTTTAATAACAAATTTTAATTAATATATTTTTATTTAGTAATTTATGTTTATTTAGTAGTAATAATAATACTTTATTATTATCATTGTTATTATTATTAATAATATATATCCATATTGTTATATAATCTAAAATTACACTAGCACATGAAACCTGTAAATTTTTTACTCAGATTTTACATAGCAATCACAATTTTATCAGAAAAAAATCTATTTTTCCCAAAATCGTGCAGCCCTACTAGGCTTATAGAAACTCATCGAAATTCAGAACACATTTGTAATAGCATATCATGAGAATCATGACTTTGACGTATATATATATATATATATATATTACATTTAATTCAAACTTCAATTATAAAAAGGAAAATCAAATAAACAAACTCACAATGGTTGAGGAACGTGTCGAATTGTGAATGACGGGTGTTCGATTTCTGAGCTTTCTGTGGAATTCACCAGTATGAATGAGTGCTCACACTGCTGCCTTACTTATTTTCCGTCTGGCTGCTAAACGATTTAGTTGCAGAGTTTAAGTATCTGTGGAAGTGTGTGTTTACTTAAGTTTGTCTGTCTGTCTCTTGTATATAAGTTCAATGTCATAACAGCGAATTTGGCTCTGTCATCATCGGTTCATGTAATGGAAATACACGAGGCTCCACAGCTCAAATTCATAGCCTGTATTTAACATCTCACAGGCATACATTACCGCACAGACTCATGCTTTTGGACACACAGAAACACACGGAAATAGGACTCTTTTGCCAACATACACACACACATTCACCAGCACACTCCGAATACTCCCTACATCCAGATAGAATGACGGTCAAACACACACAGGCCTTGAAATGGGAGCTTTCTCTGGCTGCTCAACTCTGATTGGTCGGTTTAAACAAGGACCATCTGGAAAGACAGTTATGGGGAGAAAAAGTGTGTTCACTCAAACTATGCCCTCAATATTCCTCTAAGAAGATGTAGGTGTAGGCAGACCTGCAGGGAAAAGCTAGATGTTGTTTAATCAGAAGAAACACAAAGGAGAGGAGACCTGCTTGCTGTAAGTCACCATTCCTCTAGTTTCATATGTTGAGAGATGTCATCTTAGGTTTGTGTAAGACCTTCTTTGGAAGAATAGAGCACTACAGTCTCGTACTGGTAGTACAAATCCCATTCAGTTTTTCTCTACGGAAATGTATTTTTAATAATATCAAGCCCGTTCTCATCCTTTAGCGTCACATAGAAAGCTATATGACAAAACGGCGCTATACTACGCACATGGCACCCTTTATCGTTAATATTCACGCGAACCCAAGGCGTCATAAATTCTTTAGCATAATATGAGACTACCGATAACGGGTGCCATGTGCGTAGTATAGCGCCGTTTTGTCATATAGGGTTCTATATGACGCTAAAGGATGAGAATGCGTTGCAATATCATATAAGCCTTGCTTAATATTTTACACTAAACTTCAAATATGTTGCATATGTTAGTCATATTGTTCCATTTTTATTCGTTAATGTAATTTGTTGTGTTTTGTGGGATATGGAGTTCATTAGGTATAATATGTTAAATATATGTTTTTCTTGGAGTTTCAAATACAGTTTCGCTTCAAAGTTTGTAATTTTGTGATTCATTTCATTTCATAACTTGATTTGTTATTGTTAATAAATAGTTTTCAGTCATTTAAATAAAGTTAATGCACAAATAATTATACAAATTAAATAAAAAACCTAAACTTAAAAAAAAAAAATGAAATTTAGAAATATTTTCCTGAAATAAAATGTTTAAGTTGATGTATTAAAATGACTAAAACAGCAATAAAAATAAATGAAAGGTAAATAGAAATATAAAAAACATGACCAAATCATAATACAAAAGATAATACAAAATATCCAACAGTAGTGTATAAACAATAATAAAATAACAGTGATTCTTAAGGAGAAAATGAAAAAAAAAATGAAATTTTCCAATGCTCCTGAAAAGGGCGGGTACTGATTGAAAAAATATCTTCTGTTTTCGCATTGGACAACAAGACACTGGGATGATATAAGAATACATTTGTAATCAGAATCAATCATCTTTTTCCATAGTAAACAGTATGAATGGAGATGAGTGAAACGTCTCATGTGGACAGTATTCAAATAAAACTTTTTTCCTTTGAGGCTTTTCCCGTTTGTCTAAGGTTAGTATGTGATTGTGAATAAAGCAGTCCTTCAGATGTGGCTTGGCATTTAGCCCAAGGTGCTCTTCTGAATTATATGCTGTTGATAGTTTGATGCTCGATAATTAGTTATTAATGTCAGTCATTAGAGTGAAATGGTAGGGTAGAGTTTCAGAGACTCTTCCAAACCAAAGTGAGCTGTCTACTGTTTACATGAGCTGTGAGTCATGCAATCATGTCATCCATCTATCTATCTATCTATCTATCTATCTATCTATCTATCTATCTATCTATCTATCTATCTATCTATCTATCTATCTATCTATCTATCTATCTATCTATCTATCTATCTATCTATCTATCTATCTATCTATCTATCTATCTATCTATCTATCTATCTATCTCTATCTATCTATCTATCTATCTATCTATCTATCTATCTATCTATCTATCTATCTCTATCTATCTATCTATCTATCTATCTATCTATCTATCTATCTATCTATCTATCTATCTATCTATCTATCTATCTATCTCATAGAATTGAGGGGATCCCTAATAGAGTGTCATGAAAGAAAAGACAAGTGATTTATCGATATGGTCGCAGTGCCATGTCAGATATCAGCCAATGATAATAGTTATTACTGTAACACTGTTGACTCTTACCCGGCCATCATTTTTGATCATTTTCATAAACGTTTCATGGCCCCCTTAATATTTTGTTGTATGAATATTTGTATAATCAAAAGAAAGAACAGACTTTAAACAAACAAACAAAAAGTTTTATTCTTGCTTCATGCATCCCTTTTCTATCAATACTTGAATATGGGTAATTTTCGTAAAAACAAACAACAAAAAAATCAAAATTTTGAGCAAAAAGCCTGGGTTTACATTTCATTCAGTGACATTAGGCAGTTTTGATGCTGTTTATATGTTGATGATTGTGTTATTTTACATGCATTTATGCTTACATATGATATTGCTTGTTTCTGCTTCTTCTTCACTTGTGTTTTGATCAGGATATTTAGTATTCTTTCAGAAGATGCATAATAGCCCGCCTACCGTATAACAGTGAAAACATGGACATTTCTGTCAATGGCAGGGAAAGAGTTAAATGTCCCTTTTAGCATTTTTTTTAGATGTACATTATAATGTTCTGATGCCCAAACTCGTGATTTTACTTTTAAGTGTGGTATTTTTAATTTATTTAGACATTATAGTGTAGTTGCATGCTTCTCTCAATCTTTCTTCATGTTTCCTCTTTCTGTTTTTCAGGGGTGTTGTATCTGCAGTATGGAGACGACACAAAGCAGATACGCATGCCTAATGAGATAACGAGTTTAGATACAGTCAGAGCTCTGTTCGTTAGTGCCTTCCATCATCAGCTCAACATGAAGATGTTGGAGTCGCCCAGCACCGCCATCTACGTCAAAGATGAGACCAGGAACGTGTACTATGAACTCACTGATGTCAGGTGAGTGTGTGTGCATCAGATTCAGCCACTTTAAAGGAATAGTTCGCCCAAAATTGAAAATTATCCCATAATTACTCAAGTCGTCCTAGGTGTATATGGCTTTCTTCTTTCAGTCGAACAAAATCATTAAAGGGATACTCCACTTTTTTTTGGAAATAGGCTCATTTTACCACTCCCCCAGTGAGTTTTACCATTTTCGAAACAATTCAGCCGATTTTATGATTTTTAGAAGAATATCAGTAACCAGACAGTTTCTGGTCTCATTGACTTCCATAGTATATATTTTTTCCTACTATGGAAGTAAATGAGACCAGTCTGGTTACTGATATTCTTCTAAATATCTGAAAATCGGCTGAATTGTTTCGAAAACTGTAAAACTCAACCGTTTAACTCTGGGGGAGTGGTAAAATAAGCCCATTTCCAAAAAAAAGTGGAGTAGCTCAAAAAATAGAAGCTCAAAAAAGCGCATCCATCCATCATTAAAGTGTTCCATACGACAACACTGGGTTAATAAATGGTTTCTGAAGCAAAGTGATGGATTTTTGAGAGAAAAATGTCCATATTTAACCCTTTATAAACTATAATCACTGGCTTTCGCAACTGTTTACGCGTGTTCACGAGAGAGTCAAGTCCCGACAGAAAGGTGACCTCTGACCTTACCTAAGACGTAGCTTCACTTCTCTTATATCGAAATACTCTTACATTTTTCTTCATAATTTCTCGTTTTAGACTTATGTAACTATAAATGTGTTCGCCTGAAAGAAGCAAGTCATATACTCATATGGTTGGCTTGAGAGTGAGTAAATTATGAGATCATTTTCACTGGGTGTACTATCCCTTCAAAGTTTGAACAGATTGCTGTCTTCCTTCCTCATTCCACATGCTTCCTTTTGTTTCGATCAACACAGCAAGTGACATTCTTCGAGGTTTCCTGTTCGATTGCTTTTTCCTTGAGAACAAACTTAGTTATCAAATCTCTCATGCATTGATTTGACAGGAATTGTGCAGCTGGTAAAGAATCTTAAATTAATGGAAATTAATATTCTGTTATCCTTTACTCACCTTCATGCTGTTCCAAACCCGTATGACTTTCTTTCTGCTGTGGAACATAAAATGGGATTTTTTAACAGAATGTTCATGTAGCTTTTTTCCAAATGACAAAAGCATACAGTGTCTAATGATGTTCAAGCTCTGAAAACGTCACAAAAGGACCATAATTGTGTCATAAAAGTAGTCAATCACACTGGTTTACTATATTTCAAGCCTTCCACATGATAGCTTTATGTGAGGAACACATTGAAATTTAAGTTATTTGCTGACAATGTTCACCATCGTGGCTCTCAAATTTAATTTGCAAAACTAAGACATTCATATTGGTTGGAGCGAATAGAGGATGACAGACTTTTCCTTTTTAGGTGAATTATCTCTGTATGGAACTATAGCTCTGAAAGTCTTCAGTATGTTTGTAATTTTGTGATTCATTTCAATTCATAACTTGATTTGTTATTGTTACTAAATAGTTTTCAGGCATTTGAATAAAGTTAATGCACAAATAAATATACAAATTAAATAAAAAACCTAAACTTAAAAAAATGAAATTTAGAAATATTTTCCTGAAATAAAATGTTTAAGTTGATGTATTAAAATGACTAAAACAGCAATAAAAATAAATGAAAGGTAAATAGAAATATAAAAAAAACATGACCAAATCATAACTTAATTACAAAAATTTTAACTAAAAATAAAAGATAATACAAAATATCCAATACTAGTGTATAAACAATAATAAAATAACAGTCATCCTTAAGGAGAAAATTAGAAAAAATGACATTTTTTCCACAGTAAACAGTATTGATTGAATATTTATTTGAGCCATCTGTAAATAAGCCACCCTCGCTCACATACACACAGATGGAAAATTTTATTTAGATATTATTTGAACAGAATTACAGTCAAAGCGAGACAGCTAAAGTAAGAATGGTCTCACATCATTTGTTATTCTTACTTTAAACCAATAAACCTGACCGTCATACATCACCCACCAGCACAGCTAATGTTAACATACCACTTATGTCACACTCACACATCAAACAAACTCTCCAACATATCTTTCACTCTCATTTTCTCTGGTCTTTCATCTTTCCCTTGCGTAGCTTTCCTTACCTAATGTATCTCTCTACCTGTTTACAGAATTAATAGTAAACCACAACACTTTCTCAGTTGGGAATCAGCATTGAAAGACCTGATGAAATGAAAACTTGAGCTATCTACATGCTAGCATACTGCTAGAAATTAACTTCTAGTACATACACTACCTTTCATGCAGTATTGTTTGAGATTTTTATAAATGTTTTGTAAGAAGTCTGCATTTATTTGATCAAAAATACAGTAAAAACAATAATACCCCCCAAAATACTTAATACTTAAAATTCACTTCTGGGGAAACAGATGGAAAGTATTGATGACTCAGCTTGCACTATGCCGATTTTTGTCCAATTAGATGTTCGCTAGATTGAGTATGACTAAAGGCTATTGGCCCTTCAGTTCTTTCCACTCAAACTTCTTGTTTCAGCTGAAAACACTCCAATATACAGTATGAAAGAATCATGTGATCATCCAATGTTTCTTTTTGTTGTTGTTGTTTTGTTTTTAAAAAACTGGCACAGCCAAATTTAATCATTGACTTTTACTCAGATCTATTGAGACTATAAATAGTGACTCATACACACATTGTCCTGTAGACAGAGGAGCGGTCAGTACATTTACATTTCCATGATGATGCAACATGTACTTTGAGACAACTCCTTTTTTTTTTTATCAAGGCTGTAAATGTGAATTACAGCCACATGACCACATATCAGATTGCATTAGAAAAATGCTCACGTCACTTTACACAAATAGGTATAACACGCAAACTCATTTTGAGAGCTCCAGGAAGACAGAGACTTAAAAAAATAAATGGACAAACTTGATTAGTAGACAGTTAATGTTTCAGCTCAATGCTGTATTAGTAAATAATTTCTGGACCTACGTAGAATTACAGTCTGGACATTAACGGATATCTCAGCCACAATGGATTTTGTGAGTCGTAGCTTCTCACCTTCATCTCCAGGTTCTCGCACCAGCTCGCCTGTGTCTCTCAGCGAAACGCTTTATTCTCGTGATTCCTTTGACCTCTCTCGCTGCCACTCTCCGCTCTCGCGTGTTGATATACCGTCAGCCCTGCTGCACCCCGTCGTGGCAGAGCTCAGGGGCCGACCTTCGGGGTACCGTATGCGACCCCGATCGGATGGTGACGTTTGGTCTGAATATGTGACCGATGTGGATTTCTCCCCGCACAGGAACATCACAGATCACTCCTGCCTGAAGGTGTACCACAAAGATCCAGCACAAGCTTTCAGTCATGGAGCCCGGCCAAGCAATGGAGATGCAAGGGTGAGTGCCATGCTAGTGTAGACATTTTTGTTAGACCAATAAGAAGTCAGAATCCTTAACGGACATATGTTTTCGCGAATGGTTAGATAGCTGATGGAAAATTTCACTTTGACATGCTTTGTATTTGGTCTTGATAATGTCAAATTTATATTTGTGATCTAAATACTTCAGACTTCCATGTTGCACGTCTGAACAGATACATATTACTCAAGGAGAGCACTAGATAAATGAGATCAAATAATTTGGTTTTAGTTGAGAACTCTGGATAGTCACCCAACAACCTACATGTCACGTTCACTAGTCTATCTACTACTGTTAAAAAGTTTGGCGTCGGTACGATTTTTTGAAAGAAGTTTCTAATTCTCACCAAGGCTGCATTTATTTGATCAAAAACAAATAAAAAACATCTCAGGTTACGACTGTAACCTACGTTCCCTGAGAACAGGGATCGAGACACTGCGTCAAAGTGCTAGGAGAAACGCCTCAGCATTACTGATGACTGAAACACTGTATAATCAACCTTGTTGGCCGGCGTCAGCCATGACGTCATGCTTTAGTGCGATCAGGAAGTATAAAAGGGGCGCCTAGAGAACATGTCATCCACTTCTTCGTCTGAAGGGACTGTAAAAGCAGACCGTAGGCATGGCGAAGAGACGCAGTGTCTTGTTTCCTGTTCTCAGGGAACAGTCGTAACCTGTGACGTTCCCTTTCGAAAGGGAACTCGAACTGTGTCAAAGCTCTGGGTGAACGATCTACCCATGCTTCCATGCTGAAGGGATGCTTTAGCAACTATGGCTACAAGCAAAAACACATTAACTCAAAGTTAAAGCCCCTTACGTCAGGCTAACAGTAGCACTACTCCCCACGGCCACTGCACGAGCTCAATGCTTAACCGATATATATATTGTACTTAGTATTAGTGTATTTGCTGGACGTGACTTTTAACAAACACAATTATAGTAGGCTTCTCGGTAACGCTTCCTTTTACAGTACAGTACTTACAGTGTACTTACCTAGAAAGTACTGTCAAATATAAGTTAAGTACATGGAAATTGGTAGGTTTAGGGGTAGGTTCAGGGTTAGGACTAGTTATTACCCAGTAATTGTAGTTACTAAAATAAGTACATGGTATTTACATGGGTAACTGGACTGTAAAAGGAAGCGTTACTGGCTTCTCTACTTGTTAGAACAACCTACTAAGTAGTCAGTTTTTTCAAATCCTTCTGTAATGCTCACATATTGCCACGTTTCATTTTTTGGCATGCTCTGAAAAATGAACTGAGGGCATTATTTAAATAACAGGTCCCTTCCCGGCCTCCCCTTTTCTTTTCGGCCATCACCAGGGATCCCTATGCTCTTCACAGTTAGAGTCACCCCCACCCCAGTCACCCCATTCCAATCCTTTCATGTCCGTCTTTGTCCCCCGGGCCTAATTTCAGGGGGATTGGATCAGGATTGAAACAGAATTGGTGGAAGCACTGAATAGAAGGCAAAGGCTTTTTCCTCGTTCCTTTTCCTCCCATAATCCTCTCTAATCTCTTGCCATGCCGGCCCTGTTTGTTTGGCGGTGATGTAACGGAAATTAGATCGCAAAGCTTTCATTTTCTCTGTTTCCCCAAATTTAACAAGGTAGCCCCAGACTTTTGTCTGTGGTAATCCTCGGTTTGGCTTTGACCAACTTGCACAACTAATATGCATTTGATTAGAGTTTTGACACTGCCGTAAGAGCCCTTAAGCGAAGTTGTGAAAGTTCCAGGAAGTGAAGGACTTTGCTCACTATATTTTGTTTGATTTTTGTTTTGAGAACGTGTGCAAAGTTAGAAGTTGAAAGGCGCATTGTTTGTGTCACGTGTCCATGTCTAAGTGGATTAAACTATGGTGAGTGATGCCTTACAGTCGCACACGTTTAAAGGGAGAGAGAAAGAATACAAAAGATAGAGACTATTATCTGTTTGCTGACAAGAGAGCGAGGACAAGTTGTCAAAGTTCACTGGAAGTGTCATTGTGGCAGTTCAAAGAGATTTTTTACATGGCTATGTGATGGTATTTTACTTTTAGGCAAATGTGTGACTGTAGAAGTGTTTGGTCTTGGGTCGCCATCAAGTTCAGGCACAAATTAGAACAATGGTAATACATTTAACAAGTCAATGAAAGTATAATCAGCTAGAAACTGTGACATACTGTGTGGAGGGTTCCCTGTCTCTATTAAAAAGCCTGTTCCTCCTTCAAGTGGTTATTGCATAACAGCTATCAAGGCTTCGTACAAGCTCTCACATGCTTTACCATGTGACTGACATGGATCATAGGTTTGACGCCCAGCTCATATTGTGTTTCTGTAAAAACATAGCTGCCACTTTGCACGAAAATGATACAAAATACGAAGAAAAAAAATCTTTTGCAACAAATTATCAGTAAAATAAGCTGCTTACCTTCAGAAAATATCCTTTTTTGGACTGCAGTTATGTTACTTGCATTTTTGGGACTGCTGGTTTTGATACACTAATACATTTATAACAACATTTGTAACTATATCAATTCAGTAGAGTATCTTTGCAACCAAGAGGGATGCAGGTGTATCTAAGACTAGATACTTTTCAGGCAATGTAGATAATAGTTAGACAGTCCTTCATCAAACATATCTAATCCATATCATAACAAATAATAAAGTATTTTCTGCCTAAAATGCTGTGATGGGAAACTCAAGCCTACAATATTTGTTGTTTGTCTTATAGGTGAGTGGATTTTATATGAATGATGTGGTCTGTGTGTGTAGGAGAGTGATATGAAGTTTATGTCTTTAAACTCTTTTTAACTCTTTAAATCTCTCAGCCAATCAAAAAAGCAGTAATTTAATTTTTTTTCCATGTCACATGAGAGGCATTCCGCTCCTTCCATCTTCTCCCATTGTGGAAAAGGGAAACATTCAATGTCAACACACAGCAGTGGACGTCCATAAACAATGGTTTATATTCACATGAAGCCTGAGCATGAATCAATATGCCAGTGAAAACTTAGGACATAATTATTTGATATGTAACATAAGACACATTGTTGATGGTTTATTGACTCGTCTTTGTCAGGCGTGACAGGCTAAACGACATGTTGTATAAATATGGAAATATATCCAGTTGGGAGCGTTGCCTGCAAATCTCCCAGTATAATTGTGTTTGTTTCAGTAATTCAGATATGGCGATTGAGCTTGATTTGAGGCCAGAACGCACAACATACATGTTGAAGACCATGTACAAACACACACTCTGATGTTTTGACAACAGATGTTGTTATTGTAACTGTCCGGGGACAAGAGATCCATTATGCTTTCATCCAGTGATTATACTGAAGTACACACACACATACATGTGCATGAGCGAACACACACAAAGAAACACATGATTAGCCAGTCTCAGTCCAAACAGGCATGGAGATACTCAGACAGACTTAACAGACTGATCAAATAATCCCTGCACCTGTTCAAACACACCATTTGTGTCTGTGACAGAGACGGAAGAAGAGTCTTGATCACTGTCATAACTTCAGAACTTGATAGCCTACTTAATAGGCTCTTTTTTATGTACGAAATTATTTAAAGGAACACTCCGTTTTTTTTATATTAAAGGATTAGTTCACTTTTGAAAAAACTTTTGCTGATAATTTACTCACCCCCACATCATCCAAGATGTCCATGTCTTTCTTTCCTCAGTGGAAAAGAAATTTTGGTTTTTGATGAAAACATTCCAGGATTTTTCTCCATATAATGGACTTCAATGGGAACCGGATGGTTCAAGGTCCAAAAGACAGTTAATAATTGTTTCAGATGCAGCTTCAAATGTCTTTAAACGATATCAGACGATGAATAAGGGTCTTATCATGCGAAACGATCGGTTATTTCAAAGCTTATTCCAAAAATGTAACTTTTCTAAGGACAAATGCTAGCCTAGCTCTATTCTGTGAGGCGCGTTTGTAACGTCACGTAATACGTAATTACGTTCAAAAGGTCACGGGCGACGTAGCCGGAAGTACAGAATCAAAATCGTCCGACATCGTTGTTTTACCTTTTAATTATTTTTTTGTAAACGGCGTTTGAGTTAGTTTTCACGTTCAACCTATGCGTTAAACTTGTAAACACTCTGACTCTGTACTTCTGGCTACGTCGCCCGTGACCTTTTGAACGTAATTACGTACTACGTGACGTTGCAAACGCGCCTCACAGAATGGAGAAAGGCTAGCATTTGTCCTTAGAAAAGTTACATTTTTGGAATAAGCATTGAAATAACCGATCGTTTCGCATGATAAGACCCTTATTCATCGTCTGGTCAGTGTCGTTTAAAGACATTTGAAGCTGCATCTGAAACTGTTATTAACACTATCTTTTGGACCTGAACCATCCGGTTCCCATTGAAGTCCATTATATGGAGAAAAATCCTGGAATGTTTTCATCAAAAACCTAAATTTCTTTTCGACTGAGGAAAGAAAGACATGGACATCTTGGATGACATGGGGGTGAGTAAATTATCAGCAAAAGTTTTTTCAAAAGTGAACTAATCCTTTAACTAAGATGAGTTGACTCTCTCGTCTCAGTGCCTGACGCACGGTGACACTTTGATAGCACTTAGCTTAGCCCAGTTCATTCATTAGGATCCAAGGAGAGGTCCTAATTACTGAGTCGAAGTGCTCCCAAGCACTTGCTATGGTATTCTGCCATACATTATAGTTCTACCAGAAAGACTCGGGAGATAAAATGAAAAGCAGGATACATTTATTGACAGCTCAGCAAGCATAAATTTATGAGTTCTTTGGCGTTGGCCCCGTCCTTAGCGAGCATAGCGAGGTTAGCCGAATCTGCTGAGATGAAGGCGGGGGCGCAGCCGACCCCCTGGAGGTAAGGAAAGGACCATACTGGTGGTGGTGGTGGTGATGGGGAGGATGGAGGGGAAGGTACCATCTTGGTACACAAACATAACAAGCTAATGACTCACAGCTGGATGTAATCACACAATAATGAGTCAAGGCAAATGTTTATGGGAAATGTAGTTCATGATGGAATGGCGAAGGACTAGGGCGGAGTGCCCTCTGGTGGTTATCATAGGCACTCTGGCTGGCAGGAGTTTCTGTGGATCAGTTCATTTAATTGCTAATTTATTTTAACTGCAATTTAATAAAGAAAAAAAATAAACCAACAGTTGGGTTTGTCCATATTTGACTCAGACATACTGTAGGTTGAAAAAACCCAGCGTTTTTGAGTGTACAGATACAGTTCGAAAGTGTGTGTGTCCGTACTACCCACGCACACACATCTGAGCTCACACGTACTCAACCGCATACCAGTCTGTTAAAACAGAAAGCAGATTATTGTGCAGCGTGACTGACCACAGTTTACAGTTGACCGTTAATTTGAAACAGACCCATAAAGAGCAATGCAGCTCTCTGCAAGAAATCAAAAATGTATCATAGCACGGGATCTGTAGGAGTGATGGTGTCTTTTGCTTACACTTTCTGTTCATATAGGTTTTCAGCAAGGCCTTGAGACATTTTATCTAAGAAAGAAAGAGGAGCAGAAAATGAGTGGAAAAGGGGGCATCAGAATATGTCTTTAATCCCTCTTGGGCCAAACTCAAACCAAATGTTCTCATTCCATCATCTTTTGATTTCTTTATTTATCACAGGTTTAATGTTTCATGTCTATTTTCCTCCAGCAAAATTCTCTACCTTTTAAGGTAATGCAGAGAAAATGAAAAGTCGAGAACCCGGAGATGTTGAGACAGGCAAGAACTTTCATGTTATTCAGATGGTGTTGCTCAGGTAACATCTGGAGATGATTGTTATGCCTCCCAGGGTATCAAACTCCAAGTAATATAACACTATAACTGGTGTGTGCGTGCATGTGTGGTTTATTTTTATTTTTTTATTTTAAATTTAAATTTTAGTTTAATTTTCAAACGTAAGTTTAGGGTGAGTACATTTTTTGAATTCAGGATGAACTCAGGATGATCAAAAGTGATAAAGAAATTACAGTAAAGACATTACTGTCAATCTTTTATTTCTGTTTAAAAAAATAATTATTTAATAGATAGAAAGTTTAAAAGAACAGCATTCTGTCTATTCTATGACAATAAATACAGGACATGTAAACAAGCACCTTTGGTGGAAAATAAGGATTAATGTTTATATATATATATATATATATGATCCTGTAAAAATAAATCTGCATTGTTTAAATTTGCAAAATCAAACCTTTCATTGAAGTAAATCACACTATGAAATAAATGTTTTTCTTATACAATATAATATGGCCATAATTATTGCCACCGTTTTATTAAATACTCTCAAGATAGCAGCTCTGAGTTTTCTCCTATAATGCCTGATGAGTTTGGAGAACACCTGACAAGAGATCAGACACTATTCCTCCATACAGAATCTCTCCAGATGCTTCAGATTCACAAGTTCACGTTGGTGCTTCTTCTCTTCAGTTCACCCCACTCATATAGGGTTCGGGTCAGGGGACTGGGGTGGCCATGGCAGAAGCTTCATTTTGTGTTCAGTGACACAATGTTTTTGATTTGTTTGTATTGGATCGTTCTCCTGATAGAAGGTTCAACCACGGCCCGTTATAAGGTTTATTGCAGAACGGTCAGGTTTTGATTTTTTATCTGTTGGTATTTGATAGAATCCATGATACCATGTATCTGAACAAGATGTCCAGGACCTCAAGCAAAGAAAAAGAAAATAGGCCCACAACATTAAAGATCCAGCATTATATTTAACCGTGGGCATGGGCTTCTTTTTTTAGATTAGTCTGACCATAGAACCAGGTCCCTTTTGAAGTTCCAGTTGTGTCTGACCACTGATTATGCTGGAGTTTTCGATAAGCCCCAACAACTTACTGTAGGGGTTGTTTGAATTTGTTTTTTTGTCTTTCTGTCCCTCATGACTCAACTGATCTCTGTAATTCTCTATCTGTGATCCTTGGAGAGTCTTGGGCCACTCAGACGTTCCTCCTCACCGTGGTTTAAGACAATACTGACACTTGTCTTTTTCCAGGCAGATTCACAACATCTTTAGTTGATTGGAATTATTGCCCTTATGGTGGAAATGGGGATTTTCAAAGCTTTTTAATTACAGACACTTTCTATTTTGTGAAGCTCAACAATCTTTTATTGTACATCAGAGTATTGTTGGTTTTAACTAATTCTGATGAATGATTGATGGAATTTGGCCATTGTGTTCTCTCATAGTTAATCAATCAAGAAGTCATAGCTAGAAAATTTCTTGTTCCTTATCACCCTGGTATGCAAAAAAAAAAAAAAAAAAAAAAAAAAAATATATATATATATATATATATATATATATATATATATATATTAGGGCCGTGCAAAAATTAATTGCGATTAATCACATCCAAAATAAAAGTCTGTGTTTACATAATATATTTGTGTGTGCTGTATATAATTATTTTGTATGTATAAATACACACACATGCATGTATATATTTAAGAAAATGTGTTATTCATATATAAAATATTTATATTTATATAATATAGATTATGTATTTATAAATATATACAGAATTTAAGCGCAAATAATTCTTAAATATATACATGCATGCATAGGTATTTATATATACAAAATAATTATATACAGCACACACAAATATATTATGTAAACACAGACTTTTATTTTGGATGCGATTAATCGCAATTAACTTTTATATATATATTATATATATAAACCTAATATATATATATTAATGGGAATATACAGAGATATTTTTTAAAATTCTAGCGGTGCCAATATTTTGTAATGTGATTTGCCCACCCACCTTTCAATTATTTTAAACAATCAAAGAAAGATTTTTGCAAATATATATATATATATTTGCAAAAATCTTTCTTTGATTATTATAATTGATATATATATATATATATATATATATATATATATATATTAGGGCTGTCAAACGATTAATCGCGATTAATCGCATCCAAAATAAAAGTTTGTGTTTACATAATATATGTGGGTGCACTGTGTATAATTATTTTATATATATAAATACACACACATGATTGTATATATTTAAGAAATATTTTCATGTATATACTGTTTATAGATTTATATATAATTTATATTTCATATAAATATTTTTATAAATAAATAATATTTTTTTCTTAAATATACATGCATGTGTTTGTATTTATATATACTATATATACACAAAATAATTATACACAGTGCACCCACATTATATGAACACAAAATTTTATTTTGGATGCGATTAATCGCATCCAAAATAAAATTTTGTGTATACAAAGATTGTATATATATATATATTGTCTGTATGTTTAAAGCGGTCAAGTAGGTGAAATGCATTTATTTATAAGATTCACCACCATGGTCATATGATGTTGCAGAAAAGCATGCTGTTGTCCTGAAGCAGATAAAGACTTTTTTGTCTCACCTGTTCTGGGTGTAGCCTGAGCGCTGACTCACCCCTGCACAAAGCGCTCATTGTTTCAGATACTGAGAGACAGGGTGACGCTTAGAGCAAAGAAACCTCATTTTGTTGCCTTTCTATTATTTTACAAATCTCTTTGGCTTAAAAGAACATTCTTGTCTGTTTCTTCTGTATCTAGTATTTCCACTTTGTTTGTTTTCTATTTTTGGATGAGGCAGATACAGTCGGACAATAACTCTAGTCTGCCCTTTGCTTCTGCCCTCATAAGCAGCTGCCTTCTAATGTGGCATCCTAATTAAATGGAACCTGATTTGATATGGGACTTTTGCTTTAAATGAGTTACTGATGAACAAATAAAAAAATAAAAACAGGTTTGGTGCTTAAATGAAATTGGGCCTGAGGTGATGAAAAAGTCTGAATGACATTTTTGTTTCTGTCTTTTTTACGCACCGAAAAAGGAAAACATCTAGTTTCACTCTGAACCAGTTTTTGTCTGAATTCTTTTCATCTGTCAAGTCATATGGTTTTTCCTGTTGCTCCTCATTGCTGAGTTTGGAGATAGATACATAGGAGTTTGTCTGTCTAGTATCCTCAGGCGTGAAGTTCTGCTTTCTGAAGCCGATTGGAAATCTTTTATCCGCTCAGGTCATACTTTTTGTCTTTTACATTGTTGCAGTCAGTTACTAGATGCAGATAAGTGGTCTTGATCATGTTTTATTTCTCCTGTCTCCATCAGTTACGTTCAGTAGTTGTTTATGAATGAAATGGCAGTTTATCAGTGCCTTATCAATCCATCTTCTGCTTACAGTAGATTGTGGTAAACCAGTAGCATTGTTCTATGGATGCAGACATCAGTTAATGTATACTAATATAGTATACATATATTATGTATAGTATACTATATTATATATATACTATATATATCCAAGTATGCCTGTTAATTACATTGTGGGATGTGTGAACCATGCAAGACTTTTTTTTTAAACCATGAATACCATGGTCTCTCAGTCTTTCTTTCTTTGACTTCTCTCAACCCTTTTCATTTCACATGTGAGATGGAAATGTAACACTCCTTTCTCACTGAGATGGCTGAACAGAAAAGCCTTTTAGACTAAACTGGAACAATAAAGATCACATGGACCCTCATTTTTTTTTTTTTTTTTCAAAAATAAGAAACGTTGCCCTGTCAACTAAGTTGAAGTACTAAGCTTAAACTAAAACCGAAATAAAAATAAATGACAGCTAAATAGACCCCCCAAAAAACAAAAATTAAAATAACAAGTTGATAATATAAAAATAAAAAACAATTCAAAACATTAAAACAATACTATAATAGTATAAATAATGTTAATACAAAAATAACAGGGTAATTTTAGGGCTAACACTGATTTAGAACCATGTAAGTGTACTTAAGTGTAGTTTTATTCTCTAATTTTCCCTTTTCACCTCTATTACATATGGTTTATGGTTTTAAATGTAGAAATATGATCAGAAATATAATTTGCATGTGATTCCAGCTGGTATTTGTAATGTTCTTAAAGGAGTAGTTCACTTTTTAAAACAAAATTTGCTGATAATTTACTCACCCCCAGGTCATCCAAGATGTCCACGTCTTTCTTTCTTCAGTCGGAAAGAAATTAAGGTTTTTGATGAAAACATTCCAGGATTTTCTTCAATGGGAACCAATGGTTCAAGGTCCAAATGAGAGTTTCAGTGCAGCAGTGTTGTAGTACTCGAGAATCGGACTCGTCTCGGACTCGGTCACGAGACCATATTTTAATGGTCTTGGTCTTTTCATGGATTCGTGTCCATTTGGACTCGGAATTGACTCGTACTCGAACATTTTTTTTTTTAGGACTCGGAATTATTCCCGAGTCCACTCGAGTTCAATTAAAAATATTTTTCATGATTATTAATGTATGTTAATAAAATATTTCTTTAAATTGATTGACACGCCCAGTGATTGGTGATTTTCTAGTGCGCAACTGCGCATGACAAATTGTAATAAAATTACTTTTAACACCACCTACTATGTGGCCTTTTTACCCTAAACTGATCATATTTTTTAAACTCTTAAGTAAATTCAGAAAAAAAAGTAAGTAAATAAAAGTAAATAAAAGTAAATAAAAATAAATTAGGTAATCAACCCTCACTGGTCTCGGTCTCGACTCGGACTCGACCGTCTCTGGTCTCGGACTCGACTCGGACTCGACTCTCTATGGACTCGGTCTTGACTCGGACTCGAGTGAGGTGGTCTCGACTACAACACTGCAGTGCAGCTTCAAAGAGCTTTAAACGAAACCAGACGATGAATAAGGGTCTTATCCAGGACCCTTCGAGTCATGACTCGAAAAAAGATTTGTTCATTTTGATGAACGAGTTTGAACAGGAGAGTCATGAACGTTCATCACAGAACAGAGCAAGGCGAGCATTTGTGCTTATAAAACTTAAACTTTTTTTCAATCGTTTCGCTTGATAAGACCCTTATTCATCATCTGGAATCGTTTAAAGCCCTTTGAAGCTGCACTGAAACTCTCATTTGGACCTTGAACCGTTTTGAAGTCCATTATATGGAGAAATTCCTGGAATGTTTTCATGAAAAACCTTACTTTCTTTTCGACTGAAGAAAGAAAGACATGGACATCTTGGATGATGTGGGGGTGAGTAAATTATCAGCAAAAGTTTTATTTAAAAGTGAACTACTCCTTTAAGTTTAGAATTGTTTATACTTATTTTTATTTCTTTTAGCATAACCCATGTTATTGAATACATTGAACCTTTAGTGTTCACATTACATATACATATATACTGTATATATATATATATATATATCTATATATAACATATCTTGAACATATCTCTTACTTTCCCTGCTGAAAAAAAGTCTTAAGCTGACTGAACGAGCAAGATTTGAAATGTTTTACTCTCCTTTAATGTGAAATCTTACGTCCTCTCTCTCGTTCAGGTTCACAGGGAGATGATGTATGGTGGACGGGATGGTCATCCTCTCCGGCAGCCTCCGATGGGTCCTCCTCCACCCCACCTGCAGGGCTCCATGTCCCCAACCACACCTCATGCGATGCCCCCCTCCCCGTCTCGTATTCCCTTCGGTCCACGTGTCTCCGGTGGTGGGGTTGCCACAATGCCACGTGAGCGAGCCGGGCACACACTCCCCGCACCCGCCCGCGCATCCTCCCCCTGCCCGAGCGCCATCCTCGAGCGGCGGGACGTAAAACCAGACGAGGACGTAGAGCACGCCAAGAGCATGTCGCTGCCCGCCCGAGCCGAAAGTCATTACGCTGACCCTTATATGTTACATCACCAGGTCCTGCCCCCTGATGCAGTCGACCATGCCTACCACCGTGCCACCATGCGCTCTTACAGTAACCCCGGTGTTCCTATGGATGCACCGGACCATCATTCACTCTTCCGACAGAAAAGTAGGAAGTACACGGATAGCCAGCTCCCTATGCTCGGCTCCAAAACCCCACCCTCTTCCCCACACCGCATGGGCGAGATGCGAATGATGGAAATTCACCCAAATTCAACCCAACCACATAGCTCCATGACTATGGAGAGGGCCTCTCCTGTCAGACAATCATTTAGGAAGGAGTCTCCAATTACAATGGATGCCATGGTAAAGACGAGGGGCGGCATGGGGTCCCCGGCCACCCCGGATCTTCAGGTTCACAATCCGCTGACCCCCCCGACAGATCCTCAGACACGGTGAGTCAACGTTTAAGAGCGAACGGGGATATCTGAGCATGGAAATAACTAACAGGAGACATTAGCATCCATGTTCATATTCTAACTCTGCATCAGTATGTTGTCTTCCACTGCATCATGGCATCCCCTAACTGCATCCAAAAACACACCGACAACGTCTCATCTAAATACTAGCAGCCGGTATTATGTTCACATAAATTATTTAGCTGGGTTTGTTTTCAAGTATATAGCCTTACGTAACTCACAGAAACGCTTTGAACTGTAGTTCAGTCAGCTTTGTTTTACTGTGTTGGTTAAGTGGACTTAATCATATCCTTTATGCTTGAATGTGCCTTGTAAGTCAGATTTATTTTGCCTGGTGATGTACTTGCTTGCAGAGAACAGTCAATACATGGAGTCAACATGCTAAACTGTTTTTACAGAGCAGAGCACATGCAGACTTTTCTAACATTATCTTGCAGAGCTAAGAAATAGTGGTTTGAACAGTGTGCACAGAAATGGCAAATGGGTCCTATGAGACCTCTTTATGCTTTAGTTATTTAATCATTTGGTGTGACAAGTTAATGATTGTGATTTTTTTTTGTACATGCGACAAAGATCACAGACAGGAGTCCATATCATACTCTCTTTTGTGCAGTTAACATTGACCTTGAATCGTTAAAGGAAGTGATTTTTAATTTAAATGGGGTGAATATATTTCCAAAAGTGTATGTTTTTACTTCAAGTTGTTTTATCTGTGCAATTTCACTTAAGATTCCCATGTTCCATTAAACTACCGTTAAATTTTGGGGTTGGTTAGATTTTTAGGTAACACTTTACAATACGGGTGCACTAATAAGCATCTTAACTACTGCACAGATAATACTGAATTAATGTGTAACCAATGATTATCTAAGCTATTCATTAATCACATGAAGGAACTAATTAAGAGTCTGTAAGGTTAATGTATTAGTTCATACATGAATTGTTTTTAATTAAATATGTAATTGTGGATCAATTCCATAATAACTCATTTTTTTAACTAATAGTGTTAATTAATATGTTAATTACCAGAATGAGCCAAAGCCTTGTATTTCAACTTCCAGATAATATGACAGGTACACTAATATGCATTAATACATGATTAATTACTTCATTGTTAGTACAAATTACTACAATTGCTAAATGACCAGTTAATAATGATGTGCCCCAACAAGTAAAGTCATAACGTAATGATACCTTTGCAATTAAAGCAGACAACTGGAAGTTGAAGTGCATAGCTTTGACTGATTGTGGTAATTAACACATTAATTTACACCATTAGTTAATACAATATGTTATTAAGGAATTCATACACAATGACACATTGAATTAATAGCAATTACTTAATCTATTAATCATATAGACTCTTTATTAGTTGCTGATGCAGTAATCATTAATTAATGGTTTAGTTATTCATTAGTTATACATTAACTCTGTGCATTAGTTAAGCATGAATTAATGCATATTAGTGCACCCGTATTGTAAGTCTCTTACTTGCACTAAGGCTGCATTCATTTGATCAAAATGAAGTAAAACAGTAATGTTATGAATTATTACACTTTAAGATAACTGTTTCGGTCTTAATATATTGTGAAACGTGATTTATTCCTGTGATACCTAATCGGTCACACAATCCTTTGCTGATTTGATTCTCAAGAAACATTTCTTATTATTATCAATGTTGAAAATGGTTGTGCTGAACAGAACTGTCTTTTTATTAATGAGGAATTATAGTAAAAAGGCCTTTGATAACTGAGCCATTTCATGAGGTATAATAGTCCCACTGTTATTTCAATATGCTTTCCCCTCGTCCGCCCCCCACACACACCCCATCGGTAGTAAGAGTGCGATATGCTCTATCTCTCTACAGAGAGAGAATGAAGGCCATGGAGGAGCAAATAGCCAGTCTGACTGGTCTTGTGCAGCACGCTCTCTTAAAGAGCCACAGCACTGACAGCAACAAGGAACACCCCAGGTAAGCAGGGCAGGCTGGGTAATGTAGTTCCCAGAAAATCACAACGTTTCCCAAATTAAATAGGAAAAGAAAATAGGAGGGCTATAATGGATTAATGGTGGTGGTAATCAGACACTAGGTCAGACTTGGTGGGTAAGATGACTTACTAACTGGGCATGAACTAAATTGACTACTCATCCTCACTGTAGCCGGCGGTACCTGAATGAATGGCAATGCCTGTGCCACTGTAACAAAGACTAACTTTAAGCATTTTGTTGAGTGATTTTATCTGTGTGTGTGTGTGTATATATGTGTGCATATGTACCTTCAGTCATTTGATATCTTTTACATTTTTCCAGTGAGAAACCAGTAAAGTCTGGGTCACCGGCTCACAGCACATCTAGCACAGGTAATTTCCTTCCTTTCGTACCTCCCGGACCCCATCTGTTTGTTTGTTTGTTTGTGTGTGTGTATGTTGGCTCTCACAGCAGCAGATTGTAATGCAGTGGCTGTGAGAGCATCCCAACAATCCTACCTCTTCCATTCATCTGTCACTCAGAAATGCTGCCTGCCACAAGTTCTCCCACTCTTTCCACACACACAATGACGGGAGCGAGTCCCTCAGACAGCATCAGTCGCAAAAGAACAAACATGTCTACAGGCTGTCTTGTGCACACACATAAATAATGTACTTTTGCAATAACTTACTGACCTGAATTGCTGTATTTTGTTTATAAGTTGTGCTCAGTCGAGTTTGGAATGTAATCTTGCCAAGTCAAATGTGGGTACAACAACAAAAATATCACAAATCCTTATAGGGCCAACATGTGAATATACATTTTCTAAAATGCTGTATCTGTACTCTACTAGAGTATTGTTTTTTTCTCATACTTCTACTTTTACTTCGATATTTTTTTTTAATGTTCTGCTAGTTACTCTAAATCACACGCCAGCATAAACTAATGCAGGGGTTGTCCTGCAATGACATTTTTTGGCGGCCGCCAAAGCAAATTTGTAACCCGCCAAAGCGCCTTATTTGATTGCTAGTTCAAACTTTTGACTGCTTTCTTTAATAATTACATGACACAATACTTTTACTTTTACTTTTAGTACTTAAGTAGTGAATTTTAAATTAAATTACTAGCAATACTTAAGTACAAAAAATGTTGAATACTTTAGTACTTCTACTTAAGTGTGGTGCTTAAAGAGCACTTCAACTTCTACTCAAGTCACTTTTGTGATAGAGCACTTGTACTTTTACTCAAGTCCGGGTTTCTAGTACTTTATACATCTCTGATTTATAGTTTATACATTTATAGATAGTCAAATTGATTTAATATTAAAATGTTTACATTTCAAGCAACCTATCTGCATAACTGTCCCACACATAAGTTTGAGAGAGCACAGTCTGACTTTGGCACCTTTTCACCACACAGGCCATGAAACATTACGTACTACATATGTGATGTTTTTGTGTGTTTTTATGTTTTGTTTAGGAGGTTCTCCAATATTAGCACCAAAAGTTGCCGCAGCACCTCCTGAGCCTAGCCCCGCCCCTACACCGCCACTATGCCCCGCACCCTTGCATGTTAACTTTCACCTGTTCAGAAGGAATGTCTCTGAGCTCCGCCTCCAACTGCAACATGTCAAACAACTACAGGTAATAAAACGCCAATTAGATAGTATAATGAAAAAAACACATTTATAATAATTACTTTGTTCAACTGGTGTCTTTTAGTGTTGATATTTATGTTGAAGATAACATGAAACAACATTCATAACTCATTTAACTAGATTAATGTGACATAATTACGTCTCAGGTTACGACTGTAACCAATGTTCCCTGAGAACAGGGAACGAGACACTGCGTCTCGTTTGGGGAACGCCTCAGGCGTCTGAAATCACAATCAAATCAAGGCAATCCTACTGACCAGCAACAGCCTATGAATCATTAACGTGTATATATAAGGGCACCTTGCAAACATGATAATAATCTTTTCGTCTGAATGGACTGTTTGGAAGGCAGGCCCCGGGGCATGGCGAGATAACGCAGTGTCTCGTTTCCTGTTCTAAGGGAACAGAGGTTACAGTTGTAACCTGAGATGTTCCCTTTTGAAAGGGAACTCGCACTGCATCGAATGACGCATTGGGGAACGATATAACCACACCGCCATGCTAAGGGGAGGCAGTGGCAGGGACAACTCTCAGAACCAGCTAATTCAAATGAAATGCCAGAACCACTCACCCTCAGGTCACACTGGGTCAGTGACAGCATTCCCTACGCTCATAGCCCAAGCTATATGTTCCACAGGAAAACCTTCATAAACCCTGTTTAATGAAAGGCCTACCTGGGCCTGCTCAAGGGCCTAGGACCGCAGCTTCAAATTAGAAGGGGTCCCTTCTAGGGAATGTGGCTAGGGAACTCAAAGGAGACCTATCCAATCACTATTCAGAGGAACATACTCAACTGAAATGCCACCAGGAAGGCCTGACCTGGCGTCACTTACATTGGACATTTCAGCCTGGCCAGATTCCTGTCTGTCCAAAGACAGAGCCTCTGGACACTTGCCTTTAGATAAGGCATTCAACCCGAGGGAATGCGAAGCTGACAGTGAACCGCTCGGCCCGGATCTCAGAGACGGGTTATCCAGGAGAGAATGACTCAGCATAGCGCTTACAACCCTTGCCAGCAAGGGGAGTTTCTCTGATCGATCCTCAGATCTACCCTGTGCTTAGGTTTCAAAGCACTGAGGAGGCCTGAAAAGGCCTAAGAACTGATCTAACAGGGAGGCCTCAAGAGAGGCCTACGACAATCTGTCCAGACTCAGGAGGCTGAGTACTCATAGTGACCCTCAGTGAGGGGAGCACATGGCCTGCGTGGTAGGTAAACCAGGCTGTAGGCTAGATAAAAGAGGTTGGGGGGAACCAGTAGCAGAAAATGAGTCATGTTAGGGTGCAAGTTCACCTTCAGAAGCTGGGCAACTGGCCACTAGCTGCCAGGAGGGACGGACTGGGACTAAAAAACGGACTAGGCTCGGCCCAAAGCAATCGGCGCGCAGAAACTCAACAACAACAACAACAACAGTAACGCCTGCTGCCTGGCATGAGTGTCACAAGACTTTAATTGTGGATCATCATACTATACCATCCAAATGATAGCTAACAGCATATTATATCAATCTATTCCATGCTGTTATAACATTCATTTATTACTTAATAATCTTCATTAATTTATGCAGTAATTAATCTTAGCTACTGCACAAATAATAATAAGCTTCACCATTAAAAATGTAACTTCTGTATTCAAAATTTTCAAAGTTTGTAAGCATTAACTGGAACGTTACCAACATTTTCACAAGTAAAAGAACAACATGTTTCTTAATATTAGCTACTGCATGTGACATTTTACAGCTAAAATGTTAAAGTTTAGCTGTTTTAACTACTGTAATCATTACAAATGTTGCAAGCTGAATATCACTTCCTAACATCATCCCTAGCAAGTAACTTGCAATTAGCCTAATTTCTAATTAATTTGGTTCAGGAGTAGTAGAGATAAAAGCCCGTCCGGACTGACATTTGATTTGTTGGGTCCTTACACACGCACACTAGCACACACACACAAGGTCTCTAGCTCGCTCCTTTCTTTCTGCCGTGCGCACGCTATAAATTCTGGGAGATTTGAACTAATTTGCAGGCATCAGGGAGCCGCTTTCAATATGCGGGAAACTCCCAGAACTTCCAGGAGACTTTGGATGTCTGTGACTATGTGTGTGGCAGGCCGTCCGTCCTGAAGTACCGGCCGTTCTGTGATTCTCTAGCGGCGCATATATATATATATATATATATATATATATATATATATATATATATACAGTATATATATATAATATATATTATTATATATTATAATATATTATCATAAAATAAATGTAAAATATATTATTAATATATATATATATATATATATATATATATATATATATATATATATATATATATTAATAATATATTTTACATTTATTTTATGATAATATATTATAATATATAATAATAAATTATATAATAATAAAAAATATATATATATATATATATTGCGTAATATATTTTAAAATATATTAAATTAAATTTTTTTTTTAAATTGTATTCATATTTCACAATAAAAATAAAATGATTTAAATAAAATGTAGCCTTGGTGAGCCTGAGAGACTTCAAAACATTTAGAAAATCGTACAGACCCTAAACTTATTATACGATTTCTATTGTATGCTGTAGTAAATGTTTGTGTGTGTTTTCAGCTTCAGAATCAGGAGTGTATGCGTGCTCAGATAAAGCATGCAGAACAAGAGATCAGTGTGAAGCTGGCTGAAATACTGAGACGACAGGACGATCCGACACAGAAACAGAGGACGCTGGTGGAGGAAGAGAGACACCGATATCTCAGCATGCAGGAAAGAGTTCTCACACAGCTGGGGTACGACACACAAACACACACTTGTAATGGTTTTATACTGTAAAAACGGTAAATTCTATCCTCTTACACTAAACGTACCCATCACAGAAAACTTGTGGCATTTTTTGAATTTCAAAAAACACAGTTTATTATGTTTTTAAAGCCAATTGGTTTACAAGGACACAGAAAATGTAATACCCATATCATTATACACATTTACTCATAAACCATATATACAAGAGCACGCACTCTCTCTCTCTCTCATTTTCTCTCTCTCTGGGGAATCTGAAATTCACTTTCCTCTGGGCAAACAAATGCCTTTTATTCTCAACCATTCCTTATACGATTCATTACAGCTCCTCTTTTAACTCATTATAGCCTGTCCACCCTGCTGCACGTAAACCATAATTAAATCCCGCTTTAATTTAGCTGGTTAACAAGCGTGTTCTCCAGACAGCTTTAAACATTCAAAACAGAACTCAGTGGGAATTAACGCTAGCCAGAGATCAGGAGAAGCATTAACACTCTATTTCCCTTGGTTTAATGCCAGTGCCCAGTCAGCAAAGGTCTCTGGGCGCCTGTGAGCAGTGAAACGTTGAGCCAACAAGGACAGTTTGACTTTTACACATGTGGAGGCTTAGGGATGTGAAAGAACTGCATAATTTAATTACAAAACATAAGCTGTGGGGGAAAAAAACAACTCATGAATGTACCAGAACTCACCATCATAACAAAATCGGGTTTTTAAAATGCCAAACAACTAGTGCAGGCCAATTAAAAAAGCAGTGTAAAAACTGCTTACATGAAACTTCAGCATAATATTTTATTCCTGTGTTAGTGCTTACAATAACAGTCCAAAATGAACACTCACCAAGTGCCAAATGGGAGTGAAAACTGGCTAGCCTCTAACTCTTAGGAGTTGCATACAGTAAAGCATGGTTTGAATCACAATGTATGAAAGTTATAAAAAATAAACATCTTATTACTGGTATCAAGAAAAATAATTTTAAAACTATTTATGAAAAAAAAAAAATCTCATCTAAAGATTTTAAAATAATTAAAAAAATAATTAAACTCTCCCAGTGCCCCATTTTTCTTACTTCAAAAATTGCTTTTTATGTACTTTTTAATATAGTGTTTGCAAAATAAAAAAGTAATTTTTTTCACAGATCAAAGTGCATGTGAAATGGAGTTGTCTCCCCCAAAAAAGAACTGATTCTGAATAGCCTGAAACAAATTGTCAGTAATAATATTCGTAAGTTTGTAGTACATGCCAGTCTATGGTCTTCATTGGCTGTCAGCGAACATTGACCCGCCCTCAAACGCAACAGTTTCTGTGGCCTGGAAAAGTTTGGATTGTGTCGAATGTGCTGCGAATGGAAATCCACTTTGCATGCACTTCCAAAGGATGAGGAGCTGAAATTAATATATGTAATGACTCTTTCGTTTCTGACATGTGCCGTAAGTGGTAGACCAATTACGGCTGACTGGGCCATCTGGCCAATCAGAGCAGAGTAGGCTCTTGGAAAGGAGGGGCTTATGCTGCGTTCATGTGCTATGGTAATTATGGTAAATACCAAAAGCTGACGTGGAAAATGCACATGAAGTATTCATGTAGTATTTTCCACTGGGCAACTCGTAGAATATTTTGATGGACGAGTTGCCGAGATGAGATTACTTGAACTTTTCAAAATGGCGGAGAGCACCGTAAGAGTCGTGAATGGTAAAAATATACTATTCTATTCATGTTCTAGAAAATATACAGCATATTATTTACCTTTTGAGTTTTGATAAATCATTTTCTTGCTGTTGCGGATGACTTAAGCAATCTAAAATAGTTTTAGCTAAATAACAGGTCTGGATCTCCATCTTTTTTACCACATTACGACAACAGAAGCACTTGAACGCAACACACTGGTAAGTAACGTTACCAGTTCACAAGTGGAAAATATCCTACTTTCCATAGCACGTGAACGCAGCATTAGAGAGACTGAATACTTTATCAAACTGTTTCAGAGACTGTGAGAAAAGAGCTGATGCTGCAAGGTAATATTATGAGAAAATAATATTTTCAGTTTTTTTTAAATTGGATGCATGTAAACCTATTGTAAGAGACCTCCAAAGCAAAATTAGAAACCGTTAAATAGCATATGAGGGACACTTTAATAAAATGTTTGAAAACAAGCAGTATTTTCATAGGGGCCTTTGAATATTGTGTTAGACTGATTTAACATGCATAGGTGTGACATGGGCAAAACATAGTGGCCATAATGTCATCATTTTCAATTAATTGCCCCTCCCATAGTTTTCTTAAACCAGAATTTTGGCAAAATGTAAGAAACTAGATGGCAAACATGTCTGGAGGGTAAAAGGAAATCTGCACTGCCCTCTGGTGTCACAATAGTGTCATTTCAATATACATTCACTTGAATTTCAATGACAAAAAACGTGAATTTATATGGACGGATTGGCTCATCAGTGAAAATATGAGCATATTTGGGTTGCTGTTTGTGAAATAAGTATCACATATGTTTGTGGGTAGGGATCTGGAGCAGTATGTGGAGACTCTGAGGACGGACTCCAGCCCTGCTGTGTCTCAGAGATCCGTGAAACTGAAGGAGGTAGAGGAGGGAGCTGTCAGCCTGAGGAAGGTGGGCGAGAACCTGGCTGGACTGAAAGGTAAAACACTGGAGGACTTTGCTTTCTTGTTGTTCAAGATGGCTTCCTTAGTTACAGGAAGTTTAATATTCTCCAGTGCTAGACCTGCCCACACATGTTAAAGTCATGCAACTTGCAGAAACTGTGGGCTAGCTGTGTTCCTAGAGGTATGAATTGTGGTAGATATTAGATGAAAGGCACATATTAATACATAACCTCTCACTCCAATACAGTCATATGCTTCATGACCCGACCTGCAGAAACAAGTTGAAATGTCAGGAAGTTCCCTAGCTGATGATGACACTCAGATTAACAGTAAAGCACCTTAATTTTTCTTGCAGGAGAGTTTCCAGCCCTTCAGGCCCACATGCGGGCAGTGCTCAGGGTGGAGGTCGAGGCCGTAAAGTTCCTCAAAGAAGAGCCCCACAAACTCGACAACATGCTGAAGAGAGTCCGATCCCTCACGGACACACTCGGAAACCTTCGCAGGTATAAACAGAGAGAGTAAGAGATTGAGACACGTTTCATTAGCGAATAAAACAAGATTGCGGTTTATATAAGACTTTATGACAAACTTTATGGACCTATACTCCTTCCGATTCCAGCCAGAGCGTTATGGTCTGCATCTCTTTTTCATATTGTAATCGTGTGTGAGCAGAAACTCTGTATAGAGAGCCTAAGTCCCTCCCCTTCCGGTCGACCACCATGGGACCTTATTTCGGAAAAATATTGAATGGTAGTCAATGGCGAGAGACAACAAATATTTTGATCTTGTTTGAATTGTCCCCTGAATTACACATATGATGTAAATAAAGTCGCAGTTTGATGTAAAACCGTTGAGGTATAAGACTGTGAAAATACGTAATTACAAAGACTACAAACCCCAAAGGCGCACATTTTCTCTCAATGAATGAAGCTAACTTTACTGAGGCTATTGTCTGTCATTGTTTCTACAGTCTTACGTTATAATCGTAACGTTACGCCGTCATGCCTGAGTGTTTTGTACCAGACTGCACACACACGAGCAGCGGATCTCACTCGTTGTTTCGCTTCCTGGGAGATGTAGTTCATAGAGCGATTCTCACATAAAACTAAATGTTACTCTTCTGGTTTATGACAAACTGCGACGTTTTTGACTTTCAGAATTATCTTTTAAATTGACAAACATCGTTATGTGTAATTGAGGGCACAGTTCAGACGGAATAAAAAGATAAGTTGTCTCTCGCCATTGACTACCATTCATATTTTTTCAGAAGTAAAGTCTCATGAGCCTGTGATCTTCAAAAAATTGCACACTACAGCTTTTAATCCTCAAAAATAAGATAGAAATCATAAAAATAAGCTTGTGGTTTTAAATTTGACTCGATTTTAATTCATTCTGAATGTCATTGAACTATAATTTGTTCTCTAGGTGTGCCACTGATAGTTTGCTGAATCCCTCTGACCCCGTTCCCTCGTCACCTGCCTCTGAAAAAGCAGAATCGCCCATCGTTGAATCCCTTGAGCCTGCCTCGGCCATACCTCAGAGCTCCATAGTGAGGTCAGAGGTTATGACGTCAAGTCCTATGGTGATCCACCATGTCCAGGCCTCTCCTGTAGCCTCACAACGATCCCAGAAATCAATAGCACCATCACCCATTCCCCCTGCTGCACAGAGACGAGAGTCTACACCTTCACCCACCAAACAGCTCAAAAAACCTTCACTTGAGCAGACGCAAATACCAAATAACAGCAGTAATGGAGTCTCTGCTAATGACATTCATAGTAAAGGTCCTTCTCCAAACTTGTTAATTGAGGAGATCCACGCCAACCGCAACAAGAGCAAGAACAGGGCTGTGTCAATCGAGGTAAGTGTCTACTAAATAAATTCCACGGACAAATTTAGTTTTGGCCTAATTTTGTTTGGAATTACGTAACACTAGTTGTTTGTTTGGTATCTTCAGGCTGCCGAGAAAGAATGGGAGGAGAAGAGGCTGAACATGGGTCATTATGATGGGCAGGAGTTTGAGCGGATGCTCCAGGAAGCGGAAGCCAACATGCTGAGAGGAATACCAAACCTTGAGGTGCCCAGCGAACACGAGGGCTCTCCTTCTCCTCCTGCTGTGCTTCCTGCCTCCCTGGAGGAGGTGATAGAAAAAAACGAACCTACAGCAGCACCAACAGAGCAAGGTAAGATACGTAAAGAAATGTTAGTGGTCTTGAGACTACTATTTGGTGATGTCTATGCTAATGGTTTCTTTTTGTAGATGACAATCCGTCAAACTCTGAGAAACCTACTAAGACAGCTCCAGAGAAACCTCCCAAACCTCTGGAGAAGCCATTTAAGCCAGCCTTGGAGAGACCTCTTAAACCCAGCCTATCCATCAAATCCAACCTAGAAAGACAGAGTAAGACTCAGGAAAAAGTTAAGCTTCATACCACAGAGAAAGCTAACAAGTCCCCTCCTCCACCCCCACCTCGACGAAACTACACCACCAACACTGGGATGACCACCACCCGCTCTGGAGAGGTCATTTACACCAGCAGGAAGGAGTCTGTTACGGTACAAGTGTATTTGTATCTTAAGGGAGTTCGCTTTTAAAAAAACTTTTGCTGATAATTTACTCACCCCCATGTCATCCAAGATGTCCATGACTTTCTTTCTTCAGTTGAAATGAAATTAAGGTTTTTGATGAAAACATTCCAGGATTTTCTCCATATAATGGACTTCAATGGGAACCAAACGGTTCAAGGTCCAAAAGACAGTTTCAGTGCAAACTGTTCAAAGGGCTTTAAACGACACCAAACGATGAATAAGGGACGGGTCTTATCAAGCGAAACGATCGCTCATTTAAAAAATAAATTAAAAAAGTTTAAGTTTTATAAGCACAAATGCTCACCTTGCTCTGTTCTGTGATGAGCGTTTGTGACTCTCCTGTTCAAACTCGTTCATCAAAATGAACAAATCTTTTTTCGAGTCATGAGTCGAAGGGTCCTAGATAAGACCCTTATTCATCGTCTGGTGTCGTTTAAAGCCCCTTGAAGCTGCACTGAAACTCTCATTTGGACCTTGAACCGTTTGGTTCCCAATGAAGTGCATTATATGGAGAAAATCCTGGAATGTTTTCATCAAAAACCATTTCTTTTCAACTGAAGAAAGAATGACATTGACATCTTGGATGACACGGGGGTGAGTAAATTATCAGGAAAAGTTTTTTTTTTAAAAGTGAACAACTCCTTTAAGTACAAATAATATAATTAAATGTCATTTTAAAATAGCTGTTACATTTTTTTTCCAACTGCTTACACACATTGCCTCTTTCCCCCCCAAAAAGCTTTACACTTAAATCCAAGAATTTCACACACAAAATGAAAAATACCTCACATCTCTTGCAAAATGAAGCACTGCATTCTAAATATCACAAACACATCTCAAAAACAAACATTTGTCTTATGTTGCAAACGCGTTTGCCATAACATTATATTTTTGGATATATCATATACACACAGTTATTCAAAACCTAAAGATCTTTTTTCATGAGCTCCTATGTACATTTCTGTATAAGAGATGTTGAAAAATTAATGGTAAACACGAAATAAATATTGAAACCAAACTATTTATTTTTTTACTGTAAGCATTTGTGGTTGTGAATACAGTATTACACAGTCAAAAAGAAAGTAAATACATCAACCATGTTTAGCTGGACAGAAACCAAGCATAATTTAATAGGCCTATTCTAAAGCCATGATTGGTTGGTGTTAAGTAAAGCAATGATTGTTTGCACATGTGATGAGTTAGTGTGAAACACTGATGAATTAGTGTGGCATTTTGATAGTTGTGTTTGAACAAGGAAATCTAGATACTTCATGTTAGATTTTTGTGCGTTACATGTGGGTTTTGCAGATTTGGTGTGTGGTTCTGGTGTTTGAGTGTCAGATTTCAGAAATTGAAAACAAGTAAGGATTTTGTGTGTTAAACAGTAGACAAAAACTGTAATATAAAATAAAACGATTCTATAAATATAATTAAATAAAAATGTTCATTATATTAAAAAAATATATTAATATCATTTGTTAGGAGGGTGAAGAGGAGTCCAACAGTACAGCGCCTCAGTCTGAATCAAAGACCCCTCCAGAGGTGAAACGCAAACCCATTACTCCTCCACCTATCGCTGCCTCGGCTATCACTGAGGAAGAGGATGAGGGAGACAAGATTATGGCAGAGCTACAGGTGAGAGACACACAGAATCTCAAACATACATACATACATACCCTCAGACCTGTGGCAAGCATAACACAATGTTCTTATTGGGTATAAACGTCAATACATAATAGTACATGCTCACTGACTAATTACAAGTGTTTTGCTCATAAAATGTCTCGGGTGTGGAATTGCTCGGTGTGGGTGTTAATATGCTTTGGTGTGTGTGCCCTGTGGCTCATTCGGTGGCAGTTTCATTTCCCTGCACTAGTTTAGCTTCTGTTCCCCCACAAATTTGTAGATGCACAACCAAGTTTTCAAATTATTATTCAATTATTCAAATAGTTTTCAAATCATTTCCTTTTTACCTTTTAAATTAGTAGACATACATTTTTTTAATATAGAATAGAAAGTACGCTGTGATCAGAATATATGTAAAAGAAATTCAATTATAATTCAAATAATACAATGAAACTAATTTAATAAAACCATTTAAACATTTAAATATCGTAGCACATACTAGGGCTGTCAAACGATTAATCGCGATCGTTTGACAGCCCTAGTATGTGCTACGATATTTAAATGTCGCATCCAAAATCGCATCTAAAATAAAAGTTTGTGTTTACATAATATATGTGGGTGCATTGTGTATAATTATTTTGTATATATATATATATATATATATATATATATATACACACACACACACGTATGTATATTTAAGAAAAAAAATATTTTTATATAAAAAAATATATTTATATATAATATAAATTATATATAAATCTATATACAGTATATACATGAAAATATTTCTTAAATATATATATATATTATTTATATATATAAAATAATTATACACAGTGCACCCACATATATTATGTAAACACAAACTTTTATTTTGGATGCGATTAATCGTGATTAATCGCTTGACAGCCCTAGCACATACACATATTCAGATAACAATTTGATAAAAACTGACTGTAGAGCATTTCTATTACACGTACAGTAATCTTGAACAGGTTTGCCCAATTTAATGATGGGCAGATTCTTACCTTTAACTCCCTGCCTCACAAATTCTTCTCCTCAGGTTTTCCAGAAGTGCTCTGTTAAGGAGGTAGGGCTCAAGGGTTTGGTAGAGCCACAAATCAGAGAGCTAAGACCTGGGGTCTTACTGCCCCTTAAAGATAAGAAGGTAAAGGATATGATGTCCTTTAGTAGACCCTCCAACTGCCTGCCTGTACCAGCCGCTTGTCCCTGATGGCTGTCCTTTCACAATGCTTGATTGGCTTTCTTACCCTTTGCTAACTTCCTCTGTACACTCTTGTGATTGGTATCTGGCACAACATGTTCTTTAAGTTTAAATTCTGTTCTTTTCCTTTTTATTTCTACTGAACTCATGAACTGTGCTGCTTTGTAGTGATGTAGTTGGAGCCAAAATGGGAAACAAACATAATTGGCTTTGTGTGCTCTGAGTCAACCAATCAATAAACTAGATTTTCGACACTACTGTCAAAGGGTGTTGTGTGTGTTTTCTTTTTTTTTTACATTCATTGTAATAAAAAGGTATCTCAGTTGGACACAATCCAATTTCCAAAAACTTTATTACTTAAGGTTACATGATTTTTCAAACATTTATCGTTTATGATGTAGGCTACTCTTGCAGATTGAGTTATCTAACCAGGTAGCATTAACAAATTGTCCTGGCAAAAATGTTGTTTAGCAGATTTATGGGATAATTATAAGGACCTACTTTATGTGGCCATCTAGTTTTCTCTTTAGAAACGTTCTAAACCATATGCATCAGTGGAATGTAGCTTAGACTTGGTTTATTCGTGAGGATTTTAGAGGATATTTTCAGCTAGCAGTCTGGAGTTCAGAATTTGTTCTTTGATCTTCTCACTTTGCTGCATGCCTGCTACTATATAAGCCTCCTTACCTATTTGATGGATTTTCAGTCTCGCTTTTTCTCACTTTACCTTCGTTGCACCTCTTCACAGAACATTTTCACAGTGTTTTCTCTTATTTACAGGTGATATTTTACAGAAAAACAAACTTTTGATCTCAAAATTGTATTAAGCATACTTTATTTGGGGGGACAAGTTTTAGAAAAGTTGGAAACATGCATTACAACTTCATTTTTTGGTAAAGTTTGTACCTGTAATTTTGGGCTGTTTATTCAGATCAGTTCAACAATTCCTTAGGCTTAGCTCCAAATTATGATCTGTTATTAAATTATGAATCCAATTCATTGCATATTTAAAAATATGTCTAACATTAATATAGAGAAGAGAAATGGTCTGTATTTCCAGGTGTAACATTATTTGCATCATTATGCTTAGAAATTTGGTCGATTCTATGGCATTTCTTAAAATAACACATATTTTAATATGATAGAATGTAGTATCGAAGAAAGTGTTTCCTCAGTGGTCTAGAGTAGTGTGTAGCCCGATTGTTTCTTTGTGAAGTGATGTTTTTCCCCACAAACCACAGAATACAGAAAACCAAGATGGCAAGAATCCTGACACAGACGAGAATGGCAACAATACAATTCGTCAGAGTCCTGGGGTGAGCGGCAGTGTTTATTATTATAATGACTAAATTATCAGAAACGTACTGCAAACTCCTACAAGAAATGTATGATAAGATAATGTTATGATAGTATAAGCTCTGAAAAAAAAAACTGTCTTTGTGACAATCAGTCATTAAATAATTATAAGATCCATTTTCACCAAAATAGTTCCCTATCAGGTTACTCCAAAGGGTGTGTCCTTGCAATAGTGTTCTGTGAAACCTCACAAAGACCCTGTTATAGCGAAACCAATTGTAGAAAACATAATTAATTCCAGATAGGATTCATAACGAAGTTAACTCAACTAATGGAAATTTTCTTTTTTTTCTGACCTTTAACCTTTTTAAGGTCATCTACTATGTCACAGCTCAGATCAAGGGGACTTCATCAGTGTCAGAGGAATCAACAGAGCGTAGAGATGCATCACAGTCTTCCCCATCACAGGTGTCACATGTCAATGCTTCTGACCAATTCCAAAGCAAGCTGCAGGTATCCACTAACAAATTTGGTGCCCTCAAAAGTAGCAGTCCAGCCAGCTCTTCTAGCTCTCTGCACCAAAATCAGCTGTTTCGTTCAGCCTCGTTGAATTCAAATCCGCCCTCTCCATTGGAAGAAGTTCCAGGTAGCCCAACCAAAGGGAAAGTTCATGTGGTCAAGGCTGCTCAAGTGCAGGTTAGCATAGAGGAAAGGGTAGAGTCTCCAACAGCAATTTGCTCACCAGTTTCCTTTGGAGATACTGAACACATTGTTTCAAAAGCAATCCCTGTTGGGGATGATTTGGCAAATCAGAAGCTTCTGTTCGGTCTATCCAAAGTGAAGGAAAAGAAATTTGAAGAAATTGAGGAAAATGATGAGACCTTTCTCAGTCCTGATCTGCCAGGAGAAGAGCCACCTCCCCCTCCTCCTGATAATTTTGCCTTCATGATCACCAATACCAATGTACAAGCTCTGTCCACTGGAGAGTACCATCAGCTTGTCGACGCCAAAAAAGGTAGTGTGCAGACGGTAACTGTTGGCAGCAAACGACCAAGTGCATCTGACAGTGGCTCAGCATCAGGAGGTAATGGCAACACCAATGGTTCCCCTGGTGGTGAGCACTCAAGTAAAAAGCCAGTTATCATCATTTTCGATGAGCCGATGGACATCCGCTCAGCTTACAAACGCCTCTCTACCGTCTTTGAATGTGAGGAGGAACTAGAGCGTATGCTTGCAGAAGAAAGAATAGATGAGGAGAATGAGGAAACTGAGGATGAAGAATGGACTAGAGGATTGCAGGTCAAACAGAATGGAGATGGTAGAGATTCTGGAAAATGTACTGGTTCAAATTCTTCTGCAGATGTCACAGACGGTCAAGTCACGAACACTTCATCCTCAACTTTTTCTGAGGGAGGGGCATTAGAAGATGTGAATGGTGATGCAAAGCAAGATGGAAAGAAGAAGTTCAAGTTCAAGTTTCCCAAGAAACAGTTTGCAGCTTTAACGCAAGCCATTCGTGCTGGAAGCAAAACTGGCAAAAAGACTCTGCAGGTTGTCGTCTACGAGGATGAGGAAGAACCAGACGGAACTGTCAGACAACAAAAAGAGACCAAGAGGTTTGAAATTGCTTGCTCCAAAACAGAGTCTTCAAAATCAAATCCACAGGAGCCTAATGGACGAACTAACGAGATTCGCAAGAGTACATACAAAACCCTTGACAGTCTAGAGCAAACAATAAAGCAGCTTGAAAACACAATTTGCGAAATGGGGCCCAAGTCTTTGGAAGAACCAGAAAGCTTGGTGAACCCTGACAGTTCGGAGTTTGGAGAGAGTCCAGGGCACTCAGAGAAAGGACTTTCTCCCAAAACCTCGATTCCTAGGTCGACGTCTGCCAGTAAAGGTCCTGGTCTCCGAAAAAAGACCAAACCACAGATCCTTCCTCGGCCTGCCATCATACCAACTACAGGGGTCTCAGTCACACCAGTTCCCACCCACCAGGTCTCTCTCTAGCTCATACTATCTTAACAAAGACTATGGGTCTGTCCCTCTCCTCTTGCCCGTAATAGTTCCACCCAGTGACTTCCTTAGCCTCTCCTGTGGTGGAGGCTACCAACTCTGTGATCTGAACTTTTTAACACCTACACATATTTTTATAAATATGGTGTGTTTATTTCTGGTGTGGTGTTTCATGTATAAACCTTTGTGTGTTTACTGATGGTGCTCTAATATTGGGTTAAGGTGGCCACAATCATTTCCACAGTCGCACATTGTTTATGGTTCCCTTTTGTGGATTCTAAGACAGTCCTCAAAGAAACGTTGTTGGTATTCTGGGCTGGTTTGCATGCCTTCTTCTTTTCTGGTATACATACTCTACAGTGTTCACAGATGTGCTGTGCAAGCTTTGTCTTGCTGTGATTTAGTTTAAAACCCCCTGAAATAAGGCTCTCATTTTTTGCTTCTTTCTTTTTATCCCTTTTCTCTTCTGTTTGGTTTAAATCTTTTTTGCAGAATGCCAGCGTGGTCTCACCTACTAGTCGGATGCCTGTTTCTGCCAAGGTGCGGCAGCAACCGGGCACCTCAGACAAAGAGAGGGCAACAAAACCGCAAAAGCTACAGGACTCTCAGAGGCAGTTTCGCCAGGTAGTCTTATCATAGGACCACTTGTCTAGTCAAAAAGATACACACACCTAGGCATACACTCGAGAGGAAAGTTAGTTCTTGCAGGGGATATGTTTAGAGGGAAAGGGACTAACAAAGAACCTGATGAGACCAAACAACCTGTTCTTTGGGGAAAAGCCTGGTACCGAAAGCTGTTATTTTGAACTGTTGACGTTTTCTTCTGCTACGTTTTTTGAATGGCTGTGACCGAAGGCAACTGACTGTTATCTCATAATGCCATCAAATGCTTCTGCATGTTTGCTTTGCTTGTGGCTTTGGTGCAGTAGAAGACAAACTAATTTTACAACAGGGAAAGAATGATATAAAAATACTACAGCCACTGCTTACCTAACACTGTTCGATGCTTAGACTAGGGTCTTTTTAACTAAAACACACTGACATCTAACCCCTACACACTCCAATGCCTGTGACAGTTCCCTTGCAAGTCAGGATGCTTCTCTACCTAACCCATTTTTGGACCCTTTCCCTGTTTACCTCTCGGAGGAATGCCCAAACCCTGGCCCCACTGCCCAGGGTCCACAAATCTGTCCCTATTATCCTGTGGATGCCTTTCCAAATTGTACCTCCTCTATTCCTTCTGGAGCCTCATATGGTCTTGAGTACTGGTCGGTTGCACTTACACTGCGCATTACTCACCCCAAAGCTCATAATCCTACCATCTTTCATCTTCCCTCGACTTTCTCCTTTCCATCTGACATTCTACTTCAAGTGATATTTTTCTGTATTCTCATCTTGTAGACAGATCTGTTTTCTGTGTGTGCCTTTAGTACTTTCACTTATATATGTAGCTTCTGTGTCTTTGATAATCTGTCGTGAATAACTGTAGATCCCAGTAGTAGGATTTTAAACATGCTTAGACATTTTGCGTATTTTAATCAAGATCCCTTTGTTGACAATCAGTGTGTTTTGGCATCTTTGTTCGCAGGCTAATGGAAGTGCTAAAAGATCTGGAGGAGATCCCAAATCCACTTCTCCTACTGTGCCTGCTTCTAAAATTCCTGCTTTTTCCTCTAGTATGGGAAAAGGCTTGTCCCAGTCTGATTCTACTAATATTGTTAATTCTTCGACTTTGTCTTCCTCCTTTCCCGCTAGCAAATCTTCTATCCCTCCTTCTCGATCCAGTTCCACCCCCTCATCTCATATCCCCTCCCTTTCTAATGGTTCTTTAAAATATGCCCCTCCCACTCACAACACTAAAGGCCTCTCTATTCCCATGCAGACACAAAATGGTCGACCTTCCACCTCTTCTTCCTCTTCCTGTTCCCACTCCCCTTTGTCCCCGACTATGTTGAGTCAGAGTGCGAAGAGTATCCGTACCATTCACACACCCAGCTTCACCAGCTACAGTCGGCAGCACAATGGGAGTGCCGGTAAATCAGCTATCCCAACAGTAACTGTCGCTAAGGATGCTGCGTAAATTGCTTTGCTGCTTTGCAACCATTTGTTTATCTCTTAATGAGGGGGAGTCACCCCTGATTTACTTTGATTCTCTTTTTTTTTGGGGGGGGGGTGATTTTATTTGTTTGAACAGATAATATTGTTACATGAGAGTGAACTTTGTTTTGTCATGACTTTGGCTATTGCATGTTATTTTCTCTGTTCAATTGAATGGCCATCCTCCCTCCATTATTCAGTGTTTTAAACTTGAATCTCTGCAAATCATAAACATAAAAAATATCAACTGTTTTATTTTTAAAAGTAAAAAGTTTAATTGCAGAGAGCGGGCTCTTGATCAAGAATTTTACAGAGCACTTCATTTGAAAAGAGTATTTATTTTTCATACAAGTTGAAGAAAGGCTAATAAGTATTACAGTTAACATGGTAAAAAGTATGTAAACAACGTTTTGGTTATTAGCATCCTGTAAATGATAGTAGATTCTTTTCATTTTGCAGTTTTAAATAAATTGACAGACATGGTTGTAGCCATAATTAGTGAAAAAGTACTGTAAGTATACTAACCATTAACAGAAATTGTCAAACTTGTCGGGTTTTCTTTGTCTTTTTTACATGCACTGCCAATGTCTTTAAGATTTATTGTTATAAATTGAAAATAGTTTTGCAATGAACAGTTGTCTGTCTATTCAGTAGTTGCCTATTTGCCAAAGTTTGTAATTTACATCCTTAAAAATGACTATATATATACTGTGTTAGACACTATGTACATTTAGGATAGGTTATACCTGGCTTAACCTATACCTATGTCAAAAAATCCCTGATTTACCCAATGCAGTCTATGGCTCTTAAATTAATGAGTATTGATGTCTAAATGTAAACTAAAAAAAATGGTAGTGATTGATAAAATTGCTCTCTACTTCATATGTATATACTGTAACATCTCTATTTCAGAGATTGTCTTTAGTTTTGTTAACATATTGTACCAAAGTTTATTTCTATGCATGCCTATACACGATTGTAGAGAGAGAATGTAATAGAAGAAAATCATGCTTGCACAGACAGATTTTGTAAATATGTTTGGTTTTGTATAGCTTTAATTGCAGAAGCAATCTGTGCAAAAGAGTGTAGGTATTAAAACAATAAAGTTCTGCATGCTTGTCATTACATGGCCTCTCGACTGAGGTTTCTCCACTTCAACACTGCTTCAACAGGACTTCAAGTCCTTCTATTAAACATTTTGGGAGATAGTTCAGGTGACTTGTGTTTTTTTAATCACATATACAGTATTGTCTCTTACACTTTTACACTTTCATAGTAATTACATTCTTATAAAGTAAACATGTTGAGAACTGTACATTTGGACACATTTTGCTGAATGAATGTAATATGTGCAGAGCTGTATAGGCAAAAGGTGGTTATTTTGATAAATCGAAAATATTAAGTTTTAAGTTTTGATTTTTTTGTAAAATATTGGTAATATCCTCATGTTTGTGTTAATTTAAAAGTTCCAATGAGTTTAAAATGTGTAGAATAGACATATACTTTAGGAATCTTCAAACTTATGGCCGACGATACACTATATATGACCAAGTTTCTTACAATTATTTTAGAACTTAGTAAACCATACTGGATTAATACACGTTTTTCTTCAACTTTACAGTAGCCTATATTTGTCTTATGAAGTGTAACTTATGAAGTTGTAATGATCACATACAGCAGGTAAAGTGACCAGTAGAGGGTGATGTGTGTTAATGGGGATTTTCTGATTCTAAGTTAAAGGAGTTCACAGACGTCTGCATGTAATTTGTGTGTGATACCTCCTACATGAAGTCCATATATGACTAAATGAGGAAACAGATATGAGCACAGTCATTCAGCTGTGTTGGTCAATATCCAAACAACAAGGTGTTATCATTATGTGCTGGCTGCTTAGGAAGTCTCTAAACCTTCTTGTAAGTACATTGGTGACATTTAAAACTATTTCTTTTAGATTTTTGCATTTCATATTTTGTATTGATTGAAACATTTACCTTACTGTTCAGTGTATGTTATATATAATCAGGATATTTTTAGACAATAAGGTGTGTGTGTGTATATATATATATATATATATATATATATATATATATATATATATATAATATTCTTCAGGATATTTTAGACAATAATGTGTGTGTGTGTGTATATATATATATATATATATATATATATATATATATATACAAATCACAACTTGTTACCTAAAATTACCCTGAACATTTTTCTCGCTATGTGGTTTCAATAATAATGCATGCATTATTATCGTAGATAAGTCAAATTCAATATATAATAAGTTAAATTCAATATAAGATCTTTTAAATTTGAAGAAATATGTTTCAATGAAATATGGTCTTATGATTTAAAAAAAAAAAAAAACATTTACCCACACTCTGTCACTCTGCAGTTCTTGAGAAAATAATATTGCTAAAACCTGACTAATTCTGAACCTTTGCAAACAGCAGATCAGTCACAAAGTATAGACCTGCAATATGTCGAATCACTCAGTGGCGGGGATTTACCTCAGCACTCATGAGGAGAACATCCTGTTCGCAACCTTCTACATTATCATCTTCATCATCTCAGTCCCCAGCAATGCCTTGGCACTTTGGGTTTTCTGCCACAACAACACCAACAACACCCCCTCCAAAGAGTTCCTGAAGCACCTGGCTATAGCGGACATGTCTTACGTCCTGGTGCTCCCCATGCGAGTGATATACCACATGTCAGACAGTCACTGGCCTCTTGGTGAAGGGTCCTGTCGCGTGGTAGGTTTCCTGTTCTTCGTCAACCTCTACTGCAGCATGTACTTTATGACCTGCATCAGTGTAGACCGTCTGTTGGCTTGTGTCTTACCATGCAAAACTCAGAATCTGAGAAACACCAAGAACGCCAAAGTGGTCTGTGCGGTCTTGTGGGTCATGGTGACCATTTCCATGGTGCCTGTCCTGTTCTCCAAAAAAGAAGTGACTAGACAATGGCAGAATGTTACAGTGTGCGAACAGCTGTACATAGAGAAGTCCACTAATCCAACCGCTGCGGTGGTGTCCACTGCCATTGCATTCATGATACCTCTGCTCACCCTGAGTGTCTCTTACATTCTCATATTTTGCAAAGTCAAACAAATGACTTTTCAAGAAAGGACGCCAACTCAGCGTAAGGCAATGAGAATGATCGTGCTTACAGTGGTTAACTTCTTGATAGCATTTGTGCCCTATCATATCCACCGATTTTTCTTTATCATACAGCATGAGGACATGTCAAGGTCCGAATCCGAAAGACAAATGATGCATTTGGGAAATCGAATCACCTCAGCTTTAACATGCATAAGTGGCGTGTTGGATCCTGTCATGTACTTCTTTCTGGCTAGAAATTACCAAGAAACACTTCTGAGGCTCTGTGGTAGAAACCTCAACGATGAGCAATCCACCGCATGATCAGGCGAGAAAACTTCTACGGTGTTAACTACCAGGCACAATGAAAATCAGTATCTGTTAAACACGTGTTTAAAGTGAAATTAGAAGTAGAAAAAGTATGGCTGATAATGATGGAGGTTCATTCAGAAACCTATTGAATCCATGCAATTTGATTCCTTGTATATCAAATGTTGGAACTCCCATTTCCAGATTTCAAGATGACAAAATCTCATATGAAATCTGGAAATGGGAGTTCCACATTTGATGTACATCTTGTAATACACATGACAATGACAAGGTTATCTTTATGTTTATTTAACTTATTTCAGCATTTTCATTTATCAATATTTAATATATAATATATAATTTTTGTATATGCCACTTTTAGATGTTCAAGATCTGAATAAAATGTTCTTTCAAAATCTTACATATTTCAATGTCCTCACAAACAGATTTTAAACACCATTGTTGTATGTTGTTTGGTTCTTTGAGGTCGTTATTATATATATATATATATATATATATATATTTTTTTTTTTTTTTTTTTTTTTGAAAATGTAATTGTTTTATTTTAATTGCAATGCATGGTTGATTGTTCCGTGTACATTTTCACTATTTTATTTCCCATTTGGAAAGGAATAACCAGAAAGTATAATATGGCTTGTTTCCCCCCACTTTATTAAAAGAAAATTATGGCTCGATATCCCTTTTTTAATGGCTTAAATATTTAAAATGCAGTTGTAAAATTTTGTTGCAAAGAACATGAAAGAGATTGTTTTGGCTTTACAGCAGCTCTAGAATAAAGTTATTGTCCAGCTTTTGATTACCTTTCCTTGCAAAGATCATTATTAACTTATGCCGTTGTTTAGACGACACAGCTCTAACAGAAAACCCTTAAATGAGTAGTTCACTTATAAAAACAAACAAACAAAAAAAAAAAAAACTTTTGCTGATAATTTACTCATCCAAGATATCCACGTCATTCTTTCTTCAGTCGAAAAGAAATTAAGGTTTTTGATGAAAACATTCCAGGTCTCCATATAATGGACTTCAATAGGAACCAAACGGTTCAAGGTCCAAAAGACAGTTTCAGTGCAAACTGCAAACTGTTCAAAGGGCTTTAAATGATTCCAGACGATGAATAAGGGTCTTATCAAGCGAAATGATCGCTCATTTAAACAAAAAAAAAGTTTAAGTTTAGAAGGTCAAATGGTCGCCTTGCTCTGTTCTGTGATGCGCGTTCGTGACTCTCCCGTTCGAACCGATTCGAACTCGTTTATCAAAATGAACGAATCTTTTTACGTGTCATTTGGTTCATTCAACGAACGAAATGAACGAGTTGACTCGGGAAAAGATTCGTTTTTTTGGCCAGTCTTGTTTCACATTTGATTAGATGTCTGTACCTTAATACAGGTATACTTACCTGAAAAACATGAAGTACTTATTTCATTTGTGATGGTAACAGCATATCCGGGTCCTTCCTTGAGAATCAGACCAAAAAAGTGAAGAAGCCACTGAAGAATTTAACTCATCACTTCAACGAAAGTGACTTGAACTCACCTGACGTCGTAAACACGATTTCCCTCATCATAAATAAGAACTTCCCAGGAAGACTTGAAAGCGCCATGTGTCTACTCTGCAGCTACACACGCAAAGGTATGTAGTTTTTATTCACACGAGGCTTAACCAAAACGCTTCAGGTTAACTTTTTGGTCACACTCTGTCCCCGTAGAAGAAGGCGTGCCTAGTAACGCGGTTGTCAGGAAGAGAGTGCGGATCAAACGTGTGCATCGGTATGATTTGTTTACCTTTATGCCTGAAATGCCATTAGAGATTATGAAAACGTTTGTTGTCGATATAAGTTATATATTTTGGGTCTTAAAATCGATATGTGTGTTGTCCTGGTTTAGCGTTCTCGTCTCTGCTTGGTTGGGTGGAGAATTTTTCTTCACTCTGTCGTCTCCATATAAATTGCGAGACAGACACCATACGCATGTAACGTTAACGTTATAAAGACTTGTATTTTTTATGTGTGATTTAGCCTAGGTGTCTAAAATACTTTTCTGAGCCACTGTCCTATGAAAATATTTCCATTAGCATTAACTTGGTGAAATAATTGTATTTTTTTATATGACAACAAGAGTTTGCATACTGAATTAATCATAGACCAAAACATACCCAGCAGTTGCTGTAAAATATGATATTTAACTTACCCCCAGTTTCACAGACAAGGCCTAAACCTAGTCCCAGACTAAAATGCATGTTTGAGATGTAACTTAGTCTATTAACTGAAAGCAACTTGCACTGTATCTTAAAATGGTATGGTATGGTAATTTATTTATATAGCACAATTAAATACAATTTACATTGTCCAATGTGCTTTACAATATTAATAAAAAATCATAAAACAAACAACAATACAACAACAATGCAGGTATACATTTAAATAGAATACTATTAGATGTGCTTCAACCATATGATGATGAGATAGAGTGGAATAATTCTTTATCATGTGTTAAATGCCTTATCCAATAAAAGTGTTTTTAGCTTGGATTTAAAGACAAATAACGAAGAGGCCACTCTTGGGCAAGTCATTCCAAAGTCTGGGGCCAACTACAGAAAAGGCACGGTTCCCCCTAGACCTTAGTTTTGACTTAGGGATATAGGAGTCTCTGGTTTGATGACCGTTGTGATCTAGACGGAGGATGCTCAGTCAATAGAGCAGACAAATATGGTGGAGCCAGACTATTCAGAGATTTATACACAAAAATTAAAAGTTTATTCTCCACTCTATAGCGCACTGGCAACCAGTGTAAGGAGTGTAAAATTGGCGTGATATGATTACGCATTTTTAGCTGCCGCATTTTGTACTAATTGCAGTCGTGACATTGCTGAGTGGCTAGTCCCAACATAAAGAGCGTTACAGTAATCTAGCCTAGAAAAAAATAAATGCATGTATTACTGTTTCGAAATTTTTAAAAGAGAGAAATGTCTTTACTTTTGATAGTCTTAGCTGAAAAAAGCAAGATTTCACTACTGAATTTATTTGCCTCTCAAATTTCAAGGATTCATCAAAAACTACACCCAAATTTCTCACCCACGGCTTCACATAAGACGACAAACCACCAAAATGAACTTTAGGTATGGTGGAATAGTCTGAGGGTCTAATTAAAATAATTTCCATTTTGCTATGTTAAAATATGTCTGTGTCACTGTTTTGACTCAAGAAAACACCAGTAATTTTTTTTTTCCTAAGGCACATTTAGAAAAGTTACTTAATGAACTAAGGCCCAATCCTGGCTTAATCTAAGCCCTGTCTGTGAAACTGGGCCATGATATCTCCTTAAATAAAGCAAAACAAAACAAGACCTGTCATCCCTGCTGCTCTACTATTTTGGGACACAGTTTCAAGTTAACAATTAAAAGTGTTTCCTTTGTCCAACAGAACCAGCAATGCACATTCTGGAAGAGTGATCTAGCTGACTGACGTCTCATCAGTTGCTATGGGTACGGCATCCTCTCTGGTGAGCCCTGGTGAGGTGATTGAGGATGCGTACGGTGGTGAGGGAGGAGAGGCATGTGAGATACCGGTGGAGGTGAAGCCAAAAGCACGTCTGCTGCGGAGCTCCTTCCGCCGCGGGCCTCGTGTCATCGGCGCCAGCTTCAAATCCACCGGGTCGGTGGAACTGGAGTATGCGGCGGAGTATGAGCGCCTCAGGAAAGAATATGAGATCTTCAGGGTCAGCAAGAACAATGAGATCGCCTCCATGCAGAAGAAAGAAGCCAAGCTAGATGAAGAGAACAAGAGGCTGCGTGCTGAGCTGCAGGTTTGAGAGAGAATAAGATAATCTGACCTTTTTATGTGGGTCAATGGCAAATAAATGCGGTGGGCGAAGTAATAAAGAAAAATAATTTCAAAATCTAGTTTAAAACAAATGCCAAATTCTTTTTAGACATACTGTTTAAATTCATTTTTCTGTTTATTCACTGTTTTTATTCGTTTTTTAATATGGCTTTGCAAAACTTTCACTCTATCTTTAAGAAAATAATGTATTTCTTGAAATTGAATGGCTCTGAAAATGTAACTATCGAATAACAATGTATTAGTACATTTCCCTACACTATGCATTTGAGTTTACACAGCTTAATCTTTACAAAAAGGTTTATATATTTTATAGGTAATAATAATTTATTTATTTTTCAAGGTAAAATTTATATACAGAATTTATAAGTGCGTGTGTGTATATATATATATATATATATATATATATACACACACACTGCTCTGGTAAAAATTAAGAGACCACTGCAAAGTTGTCAGTTTCTCTAGATTTAGTATGTTTTGTTTGCGTTTGAGTAAAATGAACATTTTTGTTTTATTCTATGAAATACTGACAAAATTTTTACCAAATGTCAAGTAAAAACATTGCCATTTAGAGCATTTATTTGCAGAAAATGACAACTAGTCATAGCAAAAAGTTTTCAGACCTTGAATAAATAAAACAAGTTTATATACATTTTTTTTGTAACAATTGAATAACCTTAAAGGAGTAGTTCACTTTAAAAAAAAAACTTTTGCTAATAATTTACTCACCCCATGTCATCCAAGATGTCCATGTCTTTCTTTCTTCAGTCGAAAAGAAATTAAGGTTTTTGATGAAAACATTCCAGGATTTTCTCCATATAATGGACTTCATTGGGAACCAAACGGTTCAAGGTCCAAATGAGAGTTTCAGTGCAGCTTCAAAGGGCTTTAAACAACACCAGAAAAGGGTCTTATCTAGGACCCTTCAAGTCATGACTCGAAAAAAGATTTGTTCATTTTGATGAACGAGTTTGAACAGGAGAGTCACAAACGCTCATCACAGAACAGAGCAAGGCGAGCATTTGTGCTTATAAAACGTAAACTTTTTTTTATTTATTTTTATTCATTATTCATCGTCTGGAATCGTTTAGTCATTTGAAGCTGCACTGAAACTCTCATTTGGACCTTGAACCGTTTGATTCCCATTGAAGTCCATTATATGGAGAAAAATCCTGGAATGTTTTCATCAAAAACCTTAATTTCTTTTCGACTGAAGAAAGAAAGACATGGACATCTTGGATGACATGAGGGTGAGTAAATTATCAGCAAAAGTTTTTTTTAAAAGTGAACTACTCCTTTAAATCTAACCATTTTTTAAATGCAGATTTCTGCATGTTGGTTACACCACATGACTTTTGTTTTGTTGGCAGTTTTGTAGTTTTTCTAATGAATAATTATAGCAGATTACGCCAAAACCCCACCTTTTTTTACTTCAAGAATTTAATTCTTTTAATAATGTTTTCCCCTTCATTTTGATGCTTGTCAGGCTCTTCAGAAGACTTACCAGAAGATTCTTCGAGAGAAGGAAAGTGCCCTGGAGGCAAAGTATCAAGCCATGGAGAGAGCTGCCACTTTTGAGCACGACAGAGACAAGGTCAAACGGCAGTTTAAGGTGTGAATCAATCTCTTCTCTCTTACACAGGAACATTAAGTAAGAACTGACATTTGTACCTTGCACAGTTCTAAATCTGCCCAAGCCCCCTCTATTTCCATTATTTAGCCTATAGCTGTTTCAGTCTTCAGTTTTTCCACCATTCAGATAGATAGGATGCTCGAATCAGACTTTCCTTGAAAGGGACTTTGATTCTTTACCTTACCTTTCCTTCATCTTCATCTTTGCCTTAAATCCCCTGGCAGATATTTCGGGAGACTAAAGAAAAGGAAATTCAGGATTTGCTGCGGGCTAAACGAGATCTGGAGTCAAAACTTCAGCAGCTGCAGGCTCAAGGCATTCAGATTTATGATCTCGCTGACTCGGATTCAGACGACAACCACACCACCGTCACCAGTAAGAATGTGACTGATAAGTTTCACAATGGAAACTATATTTTTACACTTGATGATGTGATGTAATGAAATTATGATGAATCACGTAGATTTCTCGCACTGACAACACTTGTTTTTGAAAAAGGAAGTTGACTCTTAGGTTCTCTTATTTGTCTAATTAAAAAAAAACAACAACAACTATCCATCGATTTATTAAAAAAGTACAAAAGCATAATTTCACAAAACTCTAGATTGGAGATTTATTTTGAAACCTAATCTTTAAATCGAACCATTCAAGCTTTTATTCCAGTGCTATACTCTTGTGTGCAGCCGCGGGAACGCAGTGTGAGGACTGGAGTGGTGGTGTGTTGGGCAGCGAGCCGTCTATGGGCAGTATGATGCAGTTACAGCAGACACACAGAGGTCCGGAGTTTGCTCACAGTCTCATCGACGTGGAGGGGCCGTTTGCCAATGTCAGCAGAGGTGAGTTTGCACCTGTGTTTGTGTGTGTAGGTGTGCTTGTGTATGTGTTGATGTTCTAGCCTGTGTGTTTCAGATGATTGGGATGCAGCCGTGGCTAGTCTGCTGCAGGTTTCTCCTCACGTCTCTCAGGCTCTGTGGAGTAACACAGTCCGCTGCTACCTCATATACACACAGGAGACCAAGGCAGAGCTGCAGACCTTTATACAGGTACAGGATAACACCTCTTATTTAAATACACTCCTTCTCACGGTTTAGCTACATGGATTTGTCTCTCTCTTTCAGACTCATTCTTTGAGGCTGCAGAGGTTTTGTGAGGGTTTGGGCCATTTCTGCCTGAATGTGTCATTTCCTGAGGAGAAGGCTGCTCTATATGCTGCTGAACGCAGGCAGGAAATCGAGAGGAGCTCTGTGTGTGTGCTGCTACTGAAGTCCTCAGTATCCAGGTGACACTCTGGGCCCTATCAGATCCGTTTCCTCTCTGGAGAAGTGTTCAGTCTTCCCACTTGCAAATTCCGCCATGTAAATAGCAATCTGCCATGGCGCAAGTGCAACTGGCTTTTTTAAAGGGAATGGGAAATTACACTCTGATTGCACGTCACACCCATTAATCATTGAGACCATTTTTCCCATCCTTAAACTAGCAAAAGGGGATTTGTGCGCTTTAGATTGCTGCAATAAAAATCTTTCTCACACTTTTTATGTTATCGTTGCTATGAAACTCATGTAACTGTTTTTTTGTTTTAGTTGTGTTGTAGAGGATGTGGAGGAGGCGTTTATTAAGACACCAGACTCTCGTCCTCTTTTGTTGTATTTGCGAACGGGTGACAGAAAAGGAGAAAAGGAGGAGGTGTCCACCCTCAGTCCAGCCACCAGAGACCTGCTGGAGAGAGTTAACAAAGCTGACAAAAGTGCCAAACTCAAGGTATAGTTTAACATTTATTTTGATAGTTTTAAGGACAATTCACACAGCACCAACAGACGCTGACAATCACCAGATTACAGTACGTCACATCTGAGACATTCCAAGACCCAAAAAACGCTGACAGACAAAACCCAAGGAGGTGTCTGTTGTGGTTGATTCCGTTGGAGCAGTGTGAATTGGCCTTTAGGAGTTTCTTTTGAAGATCCTAAAAACATTTTTTAAAGAGTTTTAAGGTTCTTAAAAAGATTCTAATGTTTTTGAAGTTTGTTTTAATAATTCAAATTATTTTAATAAAGATTCATCTGGTGATTTTTTTGTAACATATATATATATATATATATATATATATATATATACACACTCACCTAAAGGATTATTAGGAACACCATACTAATACTGTTTGACCCACTTTCGCATTCAGAACTGCCTTAATTCTACATGGCATTGATTCAACAAGGTGCTGAAAGCATTCTTTAGAAATGTTGGCCCATTTTGATTGGATAGCATCTTGCAGTTGATGGAGATTTGTGGGATGCACATCCAGGGCACGAAGCTCCCGTTCAAACACATCCCAAGGATGCTCTATTGGGTTGAGATCTGGTGACTGTGGGGGCCATTTTAGTACAGTGAACTCATTGTTATGTTCAAGAAACCAATTTGAAATGATTGGAGCTTTGTGACATTGTGCATTATCCTGCTGGAAGTAGCCATTAGAGGATGAGTACATGGTGGCCATAAAGAGATGGACATGGTCAGAAACAATGCTCAGGTAGGCCGTGGCATTTAAACGATGCCCAATTGGCACTAAGGGGCCTAAAGTGTGCCAAGAAAACATCCCCCACACCATTACACCACCACCAGCAGCCTGCACAGTGGTAACAAGGCATGATGGATCCATGTTTCCATTCGGTTTACGCCAAATTCTGACTCTACCATCTGAATGTCTCAACCGAAATCGAGACTCATCAGACCAGGCAACATTTTTCCAGTCTTCAACTGTTCAATTTTGGTGAGCTCTTGCAAATTGTAGCCTTTTTTTCCTATTAGTAGTGGAGATGAGTGGTACCCGGTGGGGTCTTCTGCTGCTGTAGCCCATCCGCCTCAAGGTTGTGCGTGTTGTGGCTTCACAAATGCTCTCCTGCATACCTCGGTTGTAAGTTCGAGTGGCTATTTCAGTCAAAGTTGCTCTTCTATCAGCTTGAATCAGTCGGTCCATTCTCCTCTGACCTCTAGCATCAACAAGGCATTTTCGCCCACAGGACTGCCGCATACTGGATGTTTTTCCCTTTTCACATTTTTTGTAAACCCTAGAAATGGTTGTGCGTGAAAATCCCAGTTACTGAGCCGATTGTGAAATACTTAGACTGGCCCGTCTGGCACCAACAAGCATGCCACGCTCAAAATTGCTTAAATCAATTGTCTTGATCAGGATCACACCCCTAAATGGATTGAAGCAACTGCCATGTGATTGGTTTATTAGATAATTGCATTAATGAGAAATTGAACAGGTGTTCCTAATAATCATTTAGGTGAGTGTATACATATATACCAGCTTTTGGATGCTAATATTGAACCCTTCTAAGCTTTAAAAAAAATTAAAAAGAAAAGTACTGAAATGCACCTCTTGATTGAAATAACATCACAACATTTATTCCTTCTTCTTGTATTTATAAGAAAATATGCAAACCTTTAGAGATTTACTACATTCATTTCATATAGTTGGACAATTTTGACCGTGAACAGTCAATGTGACTTTTTTTTTAAGAATCATTGAATAAAGTTCTTTTTTTTTGTTTAGATTGCAAATACTTAAAAAAAGAAATGTATTTTTCCAAATAAAAACTTAATATATTGAGCTGCAGAATACGGTATATTCTGCAGTCCTTTTTCTGCTGAATTAGCAGAATACAAATGTATTTTGTAACATATATGGCAACCACCAGAAAAACGCTGGTGGTAAAGAGAAGGCCACACAATACTTTTTTACAAGTTTAGAGAAAAACTAAGATATTGAAGGTGCACACTGTCTGATGCAAACAAATGCAAAACACCATCATGGTAACACACGACTGTAAAATAACTATTAAATATAACTATTAATTTAACAACATAAAATGTAACATAACTAATAACAAAAATCTTCGAAGAAACATAATTATTAAAGCGAAAAAACATCAAATGTGGTGACACAACTTGTCACTGGAAACTTCAGTTTGTGGCTTTTCACTGTAAATTTCAAAATGATCAGTTCTTTTTTACTTCCAAAAATGGTGTAAGATATTGTGAGGTGTGTAGTTCACTTTTATTAGTTGTATTTGCTCAATTATTCTTTGCTGCGTGTTGTCTGCAGGTAGTGGATCATGCAGGCTCTGTAGAGGAAGGAGCTTCTCTTATCTCCTCTCAACTTGAAAGAATTATCAAACAGGTATGCACACACACAGGAAATCACAAGTTGGTGTTCTGGTTAATAGCATGTTGAAACTTGTAATTTCCCTCACCGATTGTACACTATTAATATGTCAACTGAAACTGTCGACTTAAAACTTGGTAAATATCAGGCAATACAGATATTGGTTTAAACTTTTAGCATTTTACTCATTTTACTCATTGCTTATCAGTTTCAGCCAACTATTTTACAAATATTTGATATATGATAATACTATACAGTGAACTTGAATGGGTTTTTATATGGAATTAAATAATGCCAAATGTTTTTGCACGACTACTTGAAAAAATGTGCATTGAATTAACCATGCTTGCATTTTAATGCATTGCATTTTTAGGGCTTGCATTTTTATGGGCTGAAATTTAGCATGGTTTAATATTTAAGATGTGAATATACATTTCAAACACATTTTCATTATTAAAAATTCAATAATACACCTTTCATATTTCACTTCCAAAATATTCAAACTGTTTACAATTCGCTTCCACAAATTCAGTGGTTCAAATTTGACAGCAAATTCAACGTTAACATCCAGGAACCGGAGAAAAAGCAGTAGATTACCGAGCATAATCTCCATCTGCTGTTAGTTGACCTCACAACAGTTAGAGCAAAGCCATTCATTCATAAAAACGAATCTACAGCAATTTAAAGTCCCCGTGAAATCAAAATTGAACCTATTTACTTTGTTAGCGCATATTACTAGTCTTGTGGTGAACAATTAATCCGTGCAAGTAAATATATATATTAAAAAAATGTTTTACCATGGTAATCTTTAATCAAAATCTGAAAAGTTACTTCCGGTCTGGAACGGTTTCTTTTTCTGATGGCGTAGGTTTCACAGCTTGGGTGGGGAAACGCTTAACCACTCCCCTCAAACCGTTAGTTTGCTATGAGCGAGAGATGGAGAGGAGGAGCGCTAGAGTAAAACCCTGCCCTCTGTTCAATATTCCGTTTCACTTAGAAATTCGTCACAGCACTGGAGAAAAATCGTTTGCAACTTCCGGTTCACGGGGACTTCAAGTGTATTTGTGTATATTTTATTGTCATTATTATGATGGCTTATTATGATGTTAAAATCCATGTCTTCACGGACACTGAAGTCCTCTGCAGCCTACATGCATCTTTCTCTACTGTGAACGAGATTATAATGTTATTCCCCCGATGCGGATGTACAGGTCCAATGGTAGACATATATTTCTCTTGGTTGTTTAGTTGCCTTAACTTTATATTGCAGAGATGTGTAATATAGAGTTTGCAACATGTAGCCATATTTATATATACTGTTTATATAAGAGAAGAGAAAGGGTTACAATTAATTCATCAAGTGTTGACTTTATGCCAGTATTTCACTGGGAAACGCTCAGCATGAAACTTTTTTACGTGTTTACTTTAGTTATGTCATAATCTGTCCATCTGCTTGCCTGTAGCCTATATAGTACAGCCTGCATGCCCAATTTGGTGCGAGTTTGGTCTTTTCTTTCACTCTATTAGTCCATTAAAGGGATACTCCACTTTTTTTTTGGTTGGGGGGGGGGGGGGGGGGAAGGCTAATTTTACATCACCCCCAGAGTTAAACAGTTGGGTTTTACCATTTTCGAATCCATTCAGCCTATTTTATGATATTTAGAAGAATATCAGTAACCAGACAGTTTCTGGTCCCATTGACTTCCATAAAAGGAAAAAAAAATATATGTTATGGAAGTTTTTTTTTTATTTTACAACAACTTTATAATATTTTAATGATATAAGGAAAAAATATAATATGTAATTTAGTGCACATATTTTGCAAAATACTAATTTATACTAATTCTAAATGTATTATAAAATACTTTTTTCTAGCCAACTTGCATGCTATGGTCATTAAAATGGCTTTCCTGAGGTAAATGTAACGATATGTGACTTTGTAGTCTACTCCAGCTATTTTACTGACCTATTTCTGCGGTTGAAAAACTCTTATATTACAGTATGTATGATGCATATACAGTATATTTCGGTACGTTACTGTATCTTTCAACACACACCTATTGATCATTTGTGTTTATTTACTATTAACTAGGCTAGTGAAGAGAGCTGATCGGTTCACGTGCCATTTGAACTGAGGCGCTACAGCTATCTGTCACATTTAAAAGCGCCAAAACGATATTCATTGTTAGAGTTTTGTAATAAAATTAACAGAATCTGAGAGCTGTGAATTTGTTCCATATCAAAAGTAACCTTCTCTGTCAGTGTCCTCTTTGCTTCACAATTTTTGTCTGCGTGAGAAAAGGGTAAATTGTGTCTCTCACGGTCAATGCGTGAGAGTTGGCAGCTCTGCTGAGCCATTAAAACGACAGCTAAGTAGAAATAAAAACACTTTAAAAATAACCCAGCGTATGCGTAAAAATAAATGCATTGTTTAGAGTGTGGTTCACCATTTGAGGTTCTGAAAGAGGAACTTATCTTCCTTGTAAGTTTGCTAAATTTTCAACAGAAAGATTCTCTCTCTGTCTTCAGGAGTTGTTGGGATTGGAGTTAGAGGAGAGTGGGGCGGAGGAGGAGAGGGAAGAGGAAGACTCTGGTGATGTGCTGTGGGATCTTCATGATGAGCAGGAACAGATCGAGGCTTTCCAGCAGGCCTGTAGCGCTGCTGCAAAATTTAGCTTCCAGAAGGCATGGCCGCTATCATTTTCTTTATTATTTATTGAGTTTACATGCACACTCATAATGTGATTATAATATAATGAAAGGGATAGTTCACTTTGAAATTAATTTTTGATATGTTTTAGCTTACCTCAAGGACATCCAAGATCTAGGTGTCTTTGTTTCCACAGTATTTTCAATTTTGATATTTTTAGGTCAAACCGTTCTTGTCTGTCAGTCATATAATGGAGGTTTATGGGGTCCACCTCAAAGAGCATGCACAGAGAAGTCCAAATTAAACATGATTTAATGACTCGTAAATGTAAGTACACATTGATGGTCTAAGACACGAAACGAGCGGTTTGTGTGAGAAATCGAACTGTATTTATATCGTTTTTACCTCTTGTAATCACAGTCACGTCCAAGTACTCTGAGGAAGCGGGCGTTTCTGTCTGCGCAAGCGCCGGAAAGCCCTGGAAGTGATCTCTCGTGCGTGTATGTCACTTAATGTTTACACAGAACAGAGATTGTAGGTAAGACGGCTAATTAAAATGTTACGAATTTGTTTAAATCATGTTTAAACCGTTGAAAAAGAAAACAATTTAACAATTTAAACGGTTCCCGGATAAGCGCAAATTCATACGTACACGCGCGAGAGATCGCTTCCGGGACTTTCCGGCACTTTCTGTGCAGACAGAAGCGCCCTCAGATCACTTGGACGTGGCTGTGGTTACAAGAGGTAAAAACTATAGAAATACTGTTCGTTTTCTCACACAAACCGCTCATTCCGTGTCTTAGTCCATCAATGTGTACTTACATTTACGAGTCATTAAATCATGTTTAATTTGGACTTCTCTGTGCATGTTCTTTGAGGTGGACCCCATAGGCCTCCATTATATGACTGACAAACAAGAACGGTTTGACCTAAAAATTTCAAAATTGAAAATACTGTGGAAACAAAGACACCTACATCTTGGATGCCCTTGAGGTAAGCTAAAACATACCAAAAATGTATTTCAAAGTGAACTATCCCTTTAAGGTAATATGATAATGTGTAATGTGTATTTGATGAGAGCTGAAAGTGCTACACCCATATGGATGGGAAAAAGTATTACCAGAGCAACTGAATGTTAAATAAACTGTGCACAAATTGCAGGAAATGTGTACTGTAAAGTGTAAATGCTATGAGTTGAATGCGGCATTGGTTCTCTTCACAGTATGTCGACCGACTCAATGACATGGTAGCTGCCCCTCCTCCCACTCCACCGCTGCTGGTGTCTGGTGCACCTGGATCGGGCAAATCTCTTCTACTGGCTAATTGGTTATTTCATCTTAATTCTAAATATAAGGTATTATTGCACAATACTTATGTAGGTCAATTATCACACAATAATCAATTTGTCATTTCTATGCAGGATAGAGTTACAGCAGAAACACTCTCCCAATACTCTCATTCTTTATCACTTCACGGGACGTCCGCTCTCTACCAGCACAGACCCTGTGCTCATCATTAAACGCCTCACAGTGAAGGTGAGATACACTATAAAAGAACAGAGGCAGACTGTAGAATACATGCAGTCTGCAGTATTGGAGGCTATTGGCACTGGAATTTTGTTTTACAATTTGCAAATTTTACCCAAACATTACCAAAATCCTGGGTTGTCTTGTTTCACACTGTTCATATTTGGTTTTGGGTGAGTTACAAGATTTACACTAGATTTGTAAACCCTGGGTTATATGCATGTATACAAGCTTGTCTGTCTGTGACAATATTGCCATGTAAAATGTTCTGATAATATTAAGTCTTTTGAAAACCTCCAGTTAACATGTCTGTAAATAACCACAAGATCCATACAGTCATGCAAGTAATTCAGAAGAATCAATAATAGAAGTTCAGGAAGCGATGAAACATTCTTGATGAAATATTCTTGAAATATACTTGCAGCCTTGTCACAACCTGAAGCCCTGACACATCATCATTGCATGCAGAAAGAGGAAGTCTAACATTTAATAAGGTTAACCTGATTTCGTTGGTGGGGGTTTTAGTCTCCTGTAAAGGGTTTGGATTTTTGGATTAGGGTTTTATACAAAGTTAACTCAACCTAAAACTTTCCTCTGAACTACTTTTTCCACCTATATCATCCCTGTAGCTGCTCCAGCATTTCTGGTCTATCTCCGGCCTCTCGATGGACCCTTCTAAGATCCTCGAGGAGTTCCCACGCTGGCTAGAGAGACTTTCCGCACGCCACCATGGCAACATTATAATCATCATTGACTCCATTGACCAAATACAGGTAACACTTCCTTACATTAACTTCCTCATTGAGCTGTGGTTTGATCATGTTTGGAGATCTCTGCTACTAAAGAAACACAACTAAACACAATCAACTGATTTACACAGTCACGTTGTCATAACAGTTTACATAATGCTAAAATTGCATAGATAAGATAGATACTAGCTTCAATCTATCTTATTCCCTACTATTTTTACATTTTGCTGTCATTTAACTTATTATACTGTGCATTAATGTTGCCTAAATTCACTTTACCATTTAAAATGCTTTATTTTGTTGTTCATTTATTTAGGCTAAAATAGTAAAGAATGTTTTGTTAATTACCGGTAGCCATTTATCAGTTGTTTGCCATAGCATGAAAATAAATATCAGCATATTGTCATCTGCCCAGATTTTAATATCGAATAATGTCCTTTAGCATGATTCAGTTTGTCATTTTTGTATTTCCCAGAATGCCGAGCGGCATATGAAGTGGCTGATTGATCCTCTTCCTGCTAACGTGAGAGTTATGGTGTCAGTTAATGTGGAGACCTGCCCACAGGCATGGAGGTTAGTGATGCACAAACACACATTGATTTCAGATATTATGAATATATTCAATGATGTACATAGGACAATCACCAAACATACACAATTATTCAGATTGTGGCCCACACTGCACCTGGACCCACTCAATCCTACAGAGGTGAAGAGTGTCATCAGCACAGAGTGTGTGAACACCGATCTCAAACTCACTAAAGATCAGGTAAACTTTAATGTCAGCCTGTGTTCATCGGTATTTATTTATGTGGCGTTTGAGTATCTGTCTGTACTGCTGTCAAACAGGAAAAAAAGTTGGAGAGACACTGTCGTTCAGCTGCAACATGCAATGCACTCTATATCTCTTTACTGGCCAGACTTATTACACAGTAAGTAGATGTGTGTTTGTTATTGTGAAGTTTGTTATTTTGTGTCTACTTAAAATACATTTGTTCTTTGGTATTGTATTTATGGCTCTGTATGTTAGGGCTGTCAAATGATTAATCGCGATTAATCGCTTTCAAAATAAAAGTTTGTGTTTACATAATATATGTGGGGGCACTGAGTATAATTATTTTATATGTATAAATACACACACATGCTTGTATATATTTAAGAAATATTTTCATGTATGTACTGTATATATATTTTTATATAATTTATATTATATAAAATTTAAATATTTTATATATAAATAATATTTTTTTCTTAAACATACATGTATGTGTGTGTTTTTATATACAGTATATACAAAATAATTATACACAGTGCCCCCACATATATTATGTAAACACAAACTTTTATTTTGGATGCGATTAATCCCGATTATATCGTTCGACAGCCCTACTGTGTGTGCATGCAGTTCTCTTTTATGTATATCAGTTTTTGCAAGTCAGTGTATTTATAGAGTGGTGCGGGAATGAAAAAATAACGATTGAAGTTGAATCTATCAGCTCCAGATCTTCCTGGACGTTGGACATGACTCTACAGCAGTGTGCGTTGTGTCAAGACACAGTATCACTATACAGACTGGGCCTGAAGTTGGCTCTAGACTCACTCAGCACGGATCAGGAGAAAAACATCATGAAAGAGGTGACCTGAATCACTCAAAAAAACACCTCAGTGCACAATTTACTGTTTTCTGTTATTAATTTGTATTTATCCTCATGCAGTTATTGTGCCTGGTATGTGCCAGTCACAACGGCATCAGTGAATCGGAGGCTTTGGAGCTGTTCCCAGACCTCAGTTTTCCCGCTCTCACCTCACTACTCTACAATCTGGAGAGGCTCCTCATCATTACTTACGCCTGTGGACTCATTCGCTTTCAGCACCCACAGGTGTGTATGGCTCTGACTCTAACCTAACTTTAGAAAAAACGTCCTCACAATTTGGCAAAACATGGGTGAATTTCAGTCAGTGTGTGAAACTAAATATGGCACTGTGATCTTTCTTTGTTGGGTGAAGATCTCACTTTCACATTTCATTGACGGTCATTGAAAGTCTATTTAAGTGAAGCTGGTTTGTGCTGGTGTAATGTATGTGCAACCGTGTGTTATTTCCAGGCTTGTGAAGCGGTCAACCAAGAGTTTCTGGATGGGGGCAAATGCTGTGGATCCTACAGGGAGAAAATCATCCAGTTCTTTAGTCAACAGCTGGAGTAAGAACATCTCTTCCCCCAGGTTTCACAGACAAGGCTTAATCCCAGACAAAAATGCATGTTTGAGCTGTTTTAACTGATATCTCAAATTCATCATTGTATTGTCTTAAGATACACACCAGTAATGTTTTGTTTCTAAGACACATTTATAAAAGCTACACTACCGGTCAAACGTTTTAGATTGGTACGATTTTTTTAATGTTTTTAAAAGAAGTCTCTTCTGCTCACCAAGGCTGCAATTATTTGATAAAAAATACAACAAAAAAAAACAGTAATATTGTGAAATATTAAAGTGTAATTTATTCCTGTGATCAAAGCTGAATTTACAGCATCATTACTCCAGTCTCCAGTGTCACATGATCCTACAGAAATTATTATAATATGATGCTCAAGAAACATTTATGATTATTATCCATGTTGAAAACATTTTTTTTTTGCATTTTTATTTCAGGATTCTCTGATGAATAGAAAGTTCAAAAGAACAGAATTGATCTGAAATGGAAAGCTTTTGTAACATTAATCACTACCATTCAAAAGTTTGGGGTCAGTAAGAATTTATTTTTGTATTTTTGGGGGAAAGAAATTCGAAAATACTTTTATTCATCAAGGATGAGTTAAATTGATCAAAAGTTACAGTAAAGACATTTATAATGTTAGAAAAGATTATATTTTAAATAAATGCTGTTCTTTTGAACTTTCTATTCATCATAGAATTATGGGGGAAAATGGTACACGACTATTTTCGACATTGAAAATAATAATTTATGTTTTTTTGAGCATAAAATCAGCATATTAGAATGATTTCTGAAGGATCATGTGACACTGAAAACTGATGTGTAATCAGCAACAGTAATGATTTTGAAAATTCAGCTTTCAAATTACATTTTAAATTGTCATAATATTTCACAATATTACTGTTTGTGATTTTTTTTTCATCAAATAAAGCAGCCTTGGTGAGCAGAAGAGACTTCATTTAAAAACATAAAAAATCTTACTGATCTAAAACCGGTAGTGTATTTAATCCTGGCTTAATCTACAAGGGTGTACCTCATGATTAAGTGTTTAACATGTCTCAAAGCATTTTGGTTTATAATATTATTGTACTGTAAAATAAAATTATATAATAATAATAATACTGTTATAAATAATAATAATACAATAATAATTACATTTTTATTTTACAGTACAATAGCTGTATTATTGCGTTAGCTATTTAATTTTGATAATTAAATAATAATTCAATTAAATAAATTGTAAAAAATAATATTTATATTATCATAATCATTGTTGTGGTTTGATATTGTTATTGTCAGTATTATTGTACATAGTCATGTTGAATGGGGGTAAAAAGAGTATTTTAAATAGTTTTGTCAAATATTTTTTGACGGTTCAGGCAAGACAGAGTGACATGGAGGGTGGCTGATGAGTTGCCATGGTTACTTCAGCAGCAGGAGGATCGAAGTAAACTCCAGATGAGTCTGCTTAACCTGTTTGTGTCCCAAAACCTTTACAAGAGGTGCATTCTCATGTTCTTGCTCTATATTTTCTTCTGTATGTCTGTAGATGTGTCTAAAATAACATCTGATGTGTATTCTTAGGGGTCATTTCTCAGAGCTGCTGGCGTACTGGCAGTTTGTTGGTAAGGATAAGAGCTCGATGGCGACAGAGTATTTCGACTCATTGAAGGAGTTTGAGAAGACATGTGAGAGTGAGCAGAGCATGAGCCGACTTGCCAACCTGTACGAGACGCTGGGCCGTTTCCTCAAAGACCTGGGACTGCTCAGCCAGGTGATGCGGACAAAAAGACTGATGGTCATCTGTATTTCATTTTAAAGTGTGTATAAACGATGTGAATGTGTTGTTTCAAGGCGGTGGCCCCCTTGCAGCGCTCCTTAGAGATCCGTGAGACGGCTCTGGACCCGGACCACCCAAGTGTGGCTCAGTCCCTGCACCAGCTGGCTGGGGTTTACGTCCATTGGAGGAAATTTGGAAACGCAGAGCAGTTCTACAAACAAGCTATGGAGATTTGTGAAAATGCCTATGGCCCCGAACACAGCACCGTCGCTAGAGAACTAGACTCGCTCTCGCTCCTCTACCAGAAACAAAACAAGTACAGAACCCTTTTCTTCTCCTCTACACGTCGGTGTAGGAATGAGTGAGTGAATGTGAGGCAAAATGTAAAGCGCTTTGGTGGCCATTGGGTCTATGAAAGCGCTATATAAATGCAGTCCATTTACCATTTACCATTTCTGAGAATCATAATTGAACACTGTTGATATTTGAAATCAATCCAAACAATCCTTCATTGCTCCGCCTCCAAAATGCACAAACATGCAATGCAAGTGTAGATGTCTCTTTATCATAGCAGAAGCGAAGCAACATAGAGCTTCGCCAAAGATGATGAACGAACGACAAGGAGGAGCAAAAAATTAACATACAGTATATACAGGCAAGAGTTCATTGTTATTTATATTATGCAGCACACCAGCTGCAGAGATGACACTCAAAACCAGTGTTATTCTCATAAGGAACAGAAACAAAGCCACCACTGTGTCTGTTTTCAGGCGTTCCCGCTTAGGTCTCTCCAGGGCTGATAAGCTTTTCTAATATTAACATGCGTCTTAAAGGTATAGTTCACTTTGAAATTAATTTTTGATATGTTTTAGCTTACCTCAAGGGCATCCAAGATGTAGGTGTCTTTGTTTCCACAGTATTTTCAATTTTAATATTTTTAGGTCAAACTCGTTCTTGTCTGTCAGTCATATAATGGAAGTCTATGGGGATCTCCTCAACGAGCATGCACAGAGAAGTCCAAATTAAACATGATTTAATGACTCGTAAATGTAAGTACACATTGATGGCCTAAGACAAGAAACGAGCGGTTTGTGTGAGAAAACGAACAGTATTTATATCGTTTTGACCTCTTGTAACCACAGCCACGTCCGAGTGATTGGAAGGCACGGGCCTTTCGGAAGTGATCGATTGCGTGTGTACGTCACTCATTGTTTACACAGAGATTTCAGAAGTTTTTCCTTTCACTTTGAAGATCTAAACATATTTAGATATATCGAAATCGTCTTCCATTGCGATTTCCTGTATAACTTAACATGTTTAAGCTCTTGCCTAATCTTATCCCTTCCTTTTCCAGTGATATTCCTCTGACCATTTCTCTTTTGTAATGTCTCTAACGCATCACTCTTTCTACAGTCTTTCTTGCTCACTCTCTCCTCCCTCATCATGAGTGTATACGCCCCCTACTGCTGATTGGCTACAAGTGTGTTGTGGTGCTCAGTCTGATCTACTTTCAACAGCAATTCTTAGAAATCACTTACTTTAATTTCATACTCTGGAATGCACATATTACAGATGTTCCAAAATCTAGTTAGCTGCCGCTGTCTAGGTAATTATTTCTTAGACAGCACCCTATCTGAAATTGATGATTAAACTGAAACTCGTTACATAGCCAGTAAATGAATTCAAAAATCATGGAAAGCTAGTAAAAATTTAAACATTTTGACTTACAGGCCTGGAAATCTTAAAAATAGCTAATATAAATTGTTCTTGTATGATATTCAATTCATACGATTTTTTAAAATGTTTTTGAAACAAGTCTCTTATGCTCGCCAAGGGCAAACATATGGTCAAACAGCAATTTTGTTAAGTATTACATTTTAAAATGTCTGATTTCTATTTGAATATATTTTAAAACGTAATATTCAAATGACAAAGCTGGTTTTTTTGCAGCCATTACTCCAGTTTTCAATCTCAAATGATCCATCTGAAATCATTCTAAAACAGTTTTCCTGCTTAATATTTTTGTGTAAAATGTGATGCGTTTTTTTCAGAATTCTGATGAATAGAAAAATGAAGAGAACAGCAATTATTTGAAATAGATTTTTTTATGAATGTCTTTTAGTTTCACTTTTGATCATTCGAATGCGTCATTGCTGATTAATTCCTTTATGAAACAAAATCCTACTGACCCTAAACTGTATATTTTAAAATGTTCTTTAATTTCCTTGCTGTGCATTCTGGGATTGTCTTAAATGCACATTTGACACATGACACTGCATTCAGTTTTAGTTAAAATAAGGCATTTTTAAAGGCAGAATAATTGTACTATCTGCTAATCTTTTCTTTAAAAATAAAAGTAGGCTGCTCTATGGTTTGGAAGAGATTCCTTTAGACCCCTTTGTTCAAGAATAAGTAAAACATGGGGTTCAATACATTAAAACCATATACATTATACAAAACAAATTCTGTTTAAATTGAATCTAGGTATGAGCAGGCTGAGAAGTTGAGAAAGAGATCAGTCAAGATCAGACAGAAGACGGCACGACAGAAGGGCCACATGGTGAGTAAAGGCCAAATAGTAACTTTTAGGCGCATTTGGTCCTACTCAATGGAGCGTGAGTTCTGAGAAGTGAAAAACTTGTGTGTGTTCTCTCTAGTTTGGTTTCACACTTTTGAAGCGACGGGCACTGCAGTTGGAGGAACTGACTCTTGGCAAAGACTCGGCAGATTGTGCCAAGACTCTAAATGAGCTTGGAGTGCTTTATTACCTACAGAACAACCTGGAGTGAGTAAATCATCATTTCATATTGACCAGTATATGCGAAAAAAGACATAGGGTTCCCACACATCATAGACAATCTGGAAATCCTGGGATTTTGCAATAAATAGTTGGATTTCCTTCTCAACTGTAGTTTTTTCCAGCATTAGCTGTAGACCAGGGTTTCTCAAACTCGGTCCTGGAGGGCCGATGTCCTGCAGAGTTTAGCTCCAACCCTCATCAAACACACCTGAGCAAGCTTATCAAGGTCTTCAGGATCATATATATCTATATAAAGGCTAGATGTCTTAAGGCGTCATCACCGGCGGCCATCTTGTCACAGGCAAGCTGATGTAAGATGAGTGGTCAGCACGAACACAAATACTCTTATCTCGTTGAAATCTTGACGGATTTACAAACGGTTTGGTTTCTTACAAACGTTATTAACGTGGCTGTAATTATCTGGATGATTATTTATTTATACACTTATTATTCATAAGTATGCTGTGTCATAGCTACATCTCTGACGTTTATAACAAACCATACCGTTTGAAAATCGGTAGAAAATTGAGCAAGTTATGGTTATTTAAATAGTACATGTATCATTAACACAATGTTACGATTGAGCGAGCTGCCTGTGACAAGATGGCCGCCAGGTGCAGACGTCGACCTCCATTGGCCAGCAGCGTGGATGAGATATCTAGCCTTTATATAGATATCTATGTTCAGGATCACCAGAAAGTCACAGGTAAGTGTGTTTGATCAGGGTTGGAGCTAAACTCTGCAGGACATCGGCCCTCCAGGACCGAGTTGTAGAAACCCTGCTGTAGACCATATGGGAATGTCCAATTTTTCTGTTTGTTTGTCATCGATGCATGGGCAATAAGAGTGATGCCAACCCAGGTCACTGGACGGCTCAAAACTACAGTTTTTGCAAGCATTGATCCCCATCATGGTGACTTCTGATTTGAGTCATGCCAAGAAGCTGGTTTGTTTTCATTGATGGGTTAATTTTTATGACAGGAAGTGGCATGTTGTAGCTGCATTGTTTGTCCTGCGGTCCTTAGCATCATTGTTTGTGTGTCCGTCTCCCACATCAGAGACCCCGTTTCAAATCCTGTTTGGTGCATGTCTAGTAGGACCACAACTCTTGTTCGGTCATAAATGGGTGCAAATCCATCACAATCTTTAGGGTTGCTGTTCCTGTCGCAGACCTTTCTACACCGCAGAACTTCCCCAAAATTTGAGATGGCATCATAAGCCACGTTTCCACTGCAATTACCAGGAACTATTTGTCCCAGGAACTTTTTTCATAGGAACTTTTTTTGCCCCAGACCGCTTGCTTACTGCGTTTACACTGCGTACTAAACCGGGAAGGGGCGGGAAGATGACGTTAAACTGCGTGCGACTGCTCTTCCCAGCCTGCGCATTTGTTTTGAGTTTTGTATGGAGGAGATTCAAGCTGTGCTGCTTTTGTGTGCGATTGGTTTACTAATGAGGTAATTAACAAAACGGTAACAAAAAGTGTATTCAGAAAGCTTGTAATGCTAGATATAAAAGTAGACGTTTGTTATCAGCGGACATTGGCCGTGAGATGGATGGGACGAGCGCACGCCATCAGGCAAAAAGAATAGAGAGCCTAAGTCCCTCCCCTTCCGGTCGACCACCATGGGACCTTATTTCGGAAAAAATATTGAATGGTAGTCAATGGCGAGAGACAACAAATATTTTGATCTCGTTTGAATTGTGCCTTGAATTACACATATGATGTTTGTCAATTTAAAAGATATATGTAAATATGATGTAAAACCGTTGAGGTATAAGACTGTGAAAATACGTAATTACAAAGACTACAAACCCCAAAGGCGCACATTTTCTCTCAATGAATGAAGCTAACTTTACTGAGGCTATTGTCTGTCATTAGCCGTGTCTGAAACCGCTCACTCGTTCACTCCTTCACTAATCCCTATATAGTGAATGGCAGTTGAGTGCACTACATCAGCAAAGAGTGAACGAAAAAGAGTGAGCGAATTCGGACGCTGACAGATATGAGAACAATCGACCAATTTATGTTATGTACAACTGCAAATTTAAGAGTTTCAGCACTAAAAGTGACTAAAAAGTAATTAAAGTACCAACAAATTAACCTCTATCATTTCGCTCCACAATATCTTTACAAATGTTTTTTTTAAATTAATAAAAAGTTAAACTTACATTTGTAAAAGTTGCCGCCTCCGGTGTTGCCGTCCGCCATCTTTATTTTTCTTTTGCACTCTATCGCCGTATCGCATTGAATCCTGGGTAACGGCAGAGCCCGGCGCTCCAACGAGTGTACATCGGATGTACACTCAAAATCAGAGAGGATTGTGGGTAAGAGTAGTGAACGAACGTAGGGAATGACGTCGTTCACTCAGAATTCGGACACCACTACAAAATGGCCGACACCCGATATAGTGCACTATACAGTGGATAGGGAGCGATTTCAGACACAGCTATTGTTTCTATAGTCTTACGTTATAATCGTAACGTTACGCCGTCATGCCTGAGTGTTTTGTACCAGACTGCACACACACGAGCAGCGGATCTCACTCGTTGTTTCGCTTCCTGGGAGATGTAGTTCATAGAGCGATTTTCACATAAAACTAAATGTTACTCTTCTGTTTTATGACAAACTGCGACGTTTTTGACTTTCAGTATTATCTTTTAAACTGACAAACATCAAATGTGTAATTGAGGGCACGGTTCAGACGGAATAAAAAGATAAGTTGTCTCTTGCCATTGACTACCATTCACATTTTTCTTCTGAAATAAGGTCTCATGAGCCGGAAGCGGAGGGGCGGGACTTAGGCTCTCTATAGCGTGGTAAGAACCAATCAGCAAGTTCAGCACACAAGTCCCACCCCGAAAGTTCATGAACTCTGAAAAAGTACTACCTCGCCAGCAGGGACCACGCCAGGGGGGGAACGCGGCTATAGCAAACCTTTCTTGGCCCTTAATAGTCATTTGTTGGGACCATATGATGTGCTTTGGTTTGCCCAATATCTCCAAAAAATTCGGAACCTCAAGATCAAGAAAGATTTTTTGCATCAAGGCAGTGTTCAAAGGTCAAAAAACCATACCCACAAGACCAGTTGCTTAGTGTATTTCTGCACACTCGTAAATAACAGATTGGTCCTGAATGGCTTACAACCCTTGTTCATTTACAACTGAGTGCAAATTATTCTCAAGCAATGACCCCTGGTCTTTTGGTTGACCATGAACCTCACCTGAAAACCAATTTTAGGACATTGCCATTTTGATTGTCCTTCAAAGAAGATTGTTCACAAAAAGCTCTTTTAAAAAAGCACAGTTGCTGTGTAGAACTGACAAAAGAAGAACTTATCTGATCACGGAATTATCACAGCAGTTACATCATAGCATGACATACCATTCTCTGAGTATTAGGAGGTCATGTGAGATTCAGAGTTTCATTACTCTACACCAAAACGCTGATATGAATATTATAAATTATCGCTCAATTAAGTCTCTGATAAAGAGATCATAATGCAATGTCAAGTAGATCAGTGAGGCTAAAAAGATGAGCACTAAAACTTCAGGTATTGCACTTGTTGGGCACATAAATAAGCCTTTTCAGAAACGGACAATTCTTTTCAACTCGCTTCAAGGCACAAGTTTTATTAAATGAGTTTGTAAACCAGTAGTAGTTTAAATAGTTTAAAGAGCCCCTATCATGGATTTTTGAAAATGATTGTTCATATGGTGTGGAATATAGCTCTAAGGGAATGAAAATATCCTGCAAAGATTTATATCTGAAAGTGCACCGTATATAAAGTTATTGTCTTTCAAAAGTGAGAGTCGACTTTGAGTCTGTGAAATGAATTGTTTTTGAAACGAGTCATTAGCTGGTTCGTAGTGACGTAGATACATACTGGCCGTGCGCAGACGGAAGTGTAAACTTGAAGTCTACACTTTCAAATACTTCATCATAGCATCATGTCGAGAAGACGCTGTGTTCTACAATGCAAAGAAAGTTCAGCCACTTTGTTTTCATTTCCCAGGGATGAGCATGTGAAGAATCGGTGGTTAGAGTTCATATTTGCAATGATACCACAACAGTAGCCCGATTAGGTTCTCATCATTTTATTGACGAATAACGTTAGTTCAAAAACATAAATGAATTCAAATGTGGATTCGCAAGCGGTTGTTCCTGAAGGAGGGCTCAGTAACTTACTTACCCAGTGTATATAGATCAGCTTCCTCCTTCGAATAACAACCTGTAAGTATTAATAATTGTTGCTTTTATGGGTTTTGAACGGTTTTGTTGCATCGGGGCGCGAGGCAGTATGTGTGTTCGCGTGTATCTGTGTGTGTGTGTAAGTTACGCTCAGCGCAGCTTTTAGGTCTCCAATGTCAATTTTTTTTAAATATGTGAAATGTTTGTCGCTGTTAATGGAGTTGTCATAAAGAATAGAGCGTCTTGTAGTACTGCAGTGCTCTATCAATATGTTTATGCATTATGCTAACAAACAATAACTGACTGGGTCTGTCATCAGCCCAATCACCGCCGATTAGCGTCACGCAAAGGAGTGGTTTGGAAAAATGAGTCGTTGTACGAATCATCTGGGAGTCGGTGAGCAAATCAGTTAAAAATAAATGCATAGTATAAGACAAATAAAGTGTTTTTTATCCTTGCATGCATGTTAAACTGTTTTTGGAAACTCCTAAAACAAAAATAGGAACATTTCAAATGCTACGATAGGGGCTCTTTAAAATATGCATTTCCCATTTGTAGTCATATAATAGCCATTTTAACATATTGTTTTTTTATAACCCAGCGCCGCAAAGATGTTCTTGACCCGATCCCTGGAGATGCGTCAGCGCGTGTTGGGGCCAGATCACCCCGACTGTGCCCAGTCTCTGAACAACCTGGCCTCGCTCCACAGCGAAAGAAAGGAGTATGAGAATGCCGAGGAGCTGTACGAAAAAGCACTAGACATCCGCAAACGAGCGCTCGCCCCAGATCACCCATCTCTTGCCTATACCCTCAAGCACTTAGCAATGCTCTACAAACGCAGGGTGAGAAACCACAGGAAAGACTCGCATCACAACCTCTCTGCAGAACATGTAGCACGTAATCTAGTGGCGATTATGCATAGTTCAATGTTTTGTCTTTTTAATATTGCTAATGAATTCCTGACCCTTTTTAATTGGCTGTATGTATGTGTGTGTGCGTGTGTGATAGGGGAAGCTGGAAAAGGCAGTTCCTCTGTATGAACTAGCTCTTGAAATCAGAGAGAAGAGCTTCGGGCCCAAACACCCCAGTGTGGCCACCGCTTTGGTTAACCTTGCAGTGCTCTACTGCCAACTAGTGAGAAAAACATCTCAGATTTCGGCCACATTTTGATTTGTAAAATTATCCCGTCTACTGTGTTATTTGATGATGTGACTCATGGGATGTGTGTTTATGTTGCAGAAGCAGCACAGTGATGCACTTCCTTTGTATGAGCACGCTCTAAAGGTATACGAGGACAGTCTTGGCCGACTTCACCCACGTGTCGGAGAGACTCTAAAAAACCTGGCTGTACTAAGGTTAGCCTTATTTTATTAGCTCACCTGTGCCAATTTATGGCACAATCGTTTTAATTCAATTCAATTTGTATTTATAGTGCTTTTTACAATGCATATTGTTTCAAAGCTGCTTTACAGAAAATGCTTCTTTCAGTATTACAGTTATGAAGTATTCTAACAGATGAGTGAATCAAAGTAATGTCGGTATGACCGTAATGGTCAGCTATAATGTAATGTAATACATATAATATTACAATGTAAGGATAATCTGACAGTTTTGAATGCCTGTAGTCTTTTCAAAAGATGAATATTTACAGCACTCACATATGGAGTGCCTCAAGGGTCAGTATTAGGCCCCCTGAGGTTTTTATTATGTTGTGCCTTGGAAATATTGTTTTTTATTTAACTAATAGAGAAAAAAGACTGGACCAGCAAGTAGCCACATGGCAACTATCCAGAACACCCTTGTAACATCAGCATTGCAACCACTCTCTGTTTCAGCTATGAAGAGGGAGATTTCGAAAAAGCTGCTGAATTGTACAAGCGAGCAATGGAAATAAAGGAGGCAGAGCCGTCTCTGGTGTGTGGTAAAGCCCCCTCACATCACTCATCCAGCGGCGACACCTTTAGCCTGCGGACCCCCGCCCTTCCTCACACCTCAAGGTGACACTTAAACAGGACCCCTCAACACTTAACTACGGTGTACTCTGGCCTCTATTAATGAATCCATATCGGCCACACTTGTTGTGTTCAGGCCTGTGCTTGAATGCTTCAAGCATGTGAAGTCCACATGGAACAATCAAAAATGCATTGGGAATTGGGATCCGACTCCGTCCCAATTCCTACTGTAATTTACAAGTGTCTCAAATGTTTCGCTCATTCCCACTGGGTGCTCTTTCTCAAAAAGGCAAAACCTGAGAAATTAAGCATTTTATAACTGTGATTTTCAATGACTGTTGTAACACACTCTATCGCATTAGCATACCAGTGATTCCAAGTGCACTGCTGTTACACTATGAAGTGTTGTAAAATAGTGTTGAACCGAATGGTATTTTTTATGGAATGCTACCTCAGAGTAAACAAAATGGGTAAATGGGAGTTTTTTAAAATAAAAACATTTAGGAAATATAAAGTCAAGTTAGATATGTAGTCGCAATTATGAGATGTGAGATATGAGAATTTGCAATTGCGGGAAAAAACATGACAAATACAGTAAGACAGATGAAGTCGCATTCGCAATTTGGAAAAAATTGCATTGCAGTTACGAGATGTGAAGTCGCAAATGCCAGAAAAGTCGCAGTAATAAAATATGAAGCCGCAGATACAAAATGTTAATATGTAAGGTGAAAAAGTAGCCAATTCCAATATTTCTTCTCTTTGACAGCAACAGGCCTCCATAGTTATTGATTGATCATGCAATGCAAAAATATTATTTACATTTTCTCGCTATATGTGCTATATATATATATATATATATTTCAATTATCACTGAGTATTATAAATAGGGCTGGGCAATGATTAATCGCATCCAAAATAAAAGTTTGTATTTACGTAATATATGTGTGTAGTGTGTATAATTATTTTGTATATATAAATACACATACATGCATGTATATATTTAAGAAATATTTGCATGTATATAATATATATATATATATATATACATCATTAATTTTATGTGTAAATATAACTATTTGATATATTAAGAACAAATTTTTCTTAAATATATACATGCATGTGTGTGTTTGTATATACAAAATAATTATACAACATATAAACATATGTGTGTTTATATATACAAAGTATTTATACACACTACGCACACATATATTATGTATACACAAACTTTTATTTTGGATGCGATTAATCACGATTAATCGTTGCCCAGCCCTAATTATAAATGATAAACTTGAGTATAAATATATCTCAACAGTAATGTTGAAGAAGTGTATTTACCTTTGTATTGTATAAGAATTATGCATAAGAATTATTTCTATTCCAAAGCACTTTTCACTTGCACAGTACAAACATCTGGGAAACAAATATAGTCACATCACATGGCATGTGAAGTGAGATGCCAAAAAGCTAAAGAGTTGTCTATTCACATTGTTTCTATCACTGCTGACTTCAGGATATGGAAACTAATCTGAGCATAACTTTGTGCTGAAGTTGCTTACAGATTCAAGCCACACTGAAGTGAAGCATAAGTTTCACAGTCTCAACTCCTTCCTCTGCCCTATCACCTGCTTCCTGTAGGCAAATGATTCACCTTTACCTTAAACAGTGAGAACAGTTGTAAAGTGCAAAGCATACATAGCCATAGAAAACTATAACTTGAGATTATCTTTCAGGTATTCAATAAAATGATCTTATTTATTATAAAGGTCTCTCACATTTTGAGCAACACCACAGAGCACAGCATGTAAAAATGCTTTTTTTTTTTTTGTAATGCAGTGCCAGTATGTGGTTTATTTTATACAATGACTGTTCAGCTGAAAAGTGCATCTACATCCATATGATATTATGACCTATTATATATTGATATTGTATTTAGAAATGGTACTGTTTTTTTGTTTGTTTGATTGATTCTGCAGATTGTCTCTATGTGAAATACTTTGCTATTTAATTGCATGTGCCAAGTTTTTGATGGCTAGACCTGTTTACATAGGATGGATATATAAATGAAAAGGTTGTATGGATACAAAATCATGGTAGAAATACCAAATTCCAATTTATCAGTGTCTTAAAATGATTTAAATGCAAATATTTAAACACTATTTGAAAAGGTGCTAAAGCAGATTCAGTCAACTAATGTGCCTCATTTTGTAGCAAAATCATCATGTAACTGTTGAATTTTGGGAAAACGTGCTAATTATGGAATAATTAATTTTTTTTAATTTAGCTGATCATCAGTGTCAAAAAAGAAAAAAAAATCTTACTTCTAATACCTAAAAATCATGTACTGGATCAAAGGAAGACAGTTTATTGAAGAATAGTTATGTAGCGTAGCCCTAAAGGGATAGTTCACTTTGAAATTAATTTTTGATATGTTTTAGCTTACCTCTTTGTTTCCGCAGTATTTTCAATTTTGATATTTTTTAGGTCAAACCGTTCTTGTCTGTCATTCATATAATGGAGGTCTATGGTCACCACCTCAAAGAGCATGCACAGAGAAGTCCAAATTAAACAGGATTTAATGACTCATAAATGTAAGTACGCATTGATGGCCTAAGACACGAAACGAGCGGTTTGTGTGAGAAAACTAATAGTATTTATATCGTTTTTAACCCTTGTAACCACAGCCATGTCCAACTGATCTGACGGCACGAACGCTTCGGTCTGCGCATGCGCCGTAAGTGATCAATTGCGCGTGTATGTCACTCATTGTTTACGCAGAGATTTCAGAAGTGTTACCCTTCACTGTGAAGATCTAAACATATTTAGATATACAGGAAATCGCAATGGAAGACGATTTCGATAAACGTGTAACAGACAATGTTTGACAACTTTTTTTTTTTTCACAACCAGGACACCTACATCTTGGATACCAAAAATGAATTTCAAAGTGAACTATCCCTTTAAGTCTAATTTTTAATCCAAGTTATGGTACGAAAAGACCTTACATTTGGTAATAATAATATAACATTAAAAGCTTACCGCTTTGAATCGAGCTAAGGCAAGCAGATAGTTTTGAACACTGGCTGGTTATGTACTTGCTAAAATTTATTTTGGATCATTTTTTAACCCCCAAAAAGTTACGTATTGCAGCTATAATATTCCATAATGTCTTGTATTACATTAAATTGTATTGTACTAGAAGATTTGTGCAAGTGCTTAGGTGTTGTTTTTAATTTCACGGCCAAAAGGTATTTTATACCCAAATTCACAATGCACAAAAGAATAGTATAGTGTATTGTACCAATAAATGCATAATTAAATAAAAACAACATTTGAAAAGATTTTTTACAGATTTCACGATCATTGCTAAGGCTCCATGACATTTATCTGCTAGTTGAAATGAAGGAAAAGCTGAATAGAATGTAACAACAATAAATTTATTTTCTTTTGCATTATTCCAAATGTCATACCATTCAATACAGCAGTCAGAATCAGACTGATGATAAATTGTCTGAAAATATTTGTGTGATGTTCTTTATAATATCTGGATGAGGTCTATAAGCACAGATAGAATAAGAAATGACACGTTTATATTTAGATGTGTGGCTGAAGCTACATCCATTTCCTCCACGGCTGTTAAAATTACAATTACGGCATTACAGTTAGTTCTGTTAACCATCGCCAACTCTGAAACCTCAACAACAAAACAAAAGAGTAACAATGATGGCAATTCAGTATTAAGACTTTCAGTCAAAGTAAACCTGTAAACATCTTGAGTGTTGCAGGTTGTTTCGCAAAAACAATAAAAACTAAATCCAAACTGATTTAGTATGAGACCTCAGATGTTACATGTCTACAAGTACAAAATAATAATGAGATCGATTTCAGTGTCTGTGGGAGAGTTCAATGATGTCGGTTCCGTCTTCCTTACATGTTTTTCATCTGAGCCATCAGCTCCTCTAAACTCTGTTCTGTTTCCTCCACAGTCTCCCCTGATACTTCATCCTGGCAAAGAGAAAGAACAACTGGAATATTACATGTAAACAACAGTAAATAGAGACAATGATGCTCACAAACTCTGCATTTATTTGATTAAAAAAAAAAAAAATGTATTATTGTTAGTTAGGTAATTAGGTTTTCTTAGGATATTTGTGACATTATTGATGTGGCCTAAAATATTGAAAAACCAAAGATTTATTATATTTCAGTGGGTCGTACTTTCTTAGGTATGGTGTAGGCTACATTAATGCCCTCTGGTAGATCTGGTACCGGTCCTGATGCGTCCTGAAGCTCCGCTTCTGACACCTCTGATACCAACTCAATACCTGTCAGAAATAATTCTGGTTCAAGCTTACTAATGTTAACACATTTCGGTTTTATGAATGAGGAATCGTTTGTGTTTTGCGTGGTGTGTGTGTGTGATGCCAACCCCATTCATTGTCTTCATGCACCACTTCCTCTTCTTGCTCCTCCACTTCCTGCTTTGGCCGTTCTGCTTCTTTTTTCTAGAAAATTACCAATGAATAACCAATGATTGACTGCTGATATTGGTCAATGGTGCCAAAGTTCTTCAAAATATCTTCCAACAGTTTGCAACAACTTGAGGGTGAGTAAATGACAGAATCTTATGTTTTCAGTGGAGTATCCCATTAATTTACATCGCTTATTAAAGGAGTATTCACTTTAAAAAAAAACGTTTGCTGATAATTTACTCACCCCCATGTCATTCAAGATATCCATGTCTTTCTTTCTTCAGTCGAAAAGAAATTAATTTTTCCAGGATTTTTCTCCATATAAATGGACTTCAATGGGAACCAAACGGCTCAAGGTCCAAATGACAGTTTCAGTGCAAACTGCAAACTGTTCAAAGGGCTTTAAACGATTCCAGACGATGAATAAGGGTCTTATCAAGCGAAACGATCGCTCATTTAAAACATACATAGAATAATAACAACAAAGTTTAAGTTTTATAAGCTCAAATGCTCGCATTGCTCTGTTCTGTGATGCGCATTCGTGACTCTCCTGTTCAAACTCGTTTATCAAAATTAACAAATCTTTTTTTGTGTCATTTGGTTGATTCAACGAAATGAACGAGTTGGCTCGGGAAAAGATTCGTTCATTTTGATGAACGAGTTCAAACAGGAGAGTCACAAACGTGCGTCACAGAACAGAGCAAGGCGACCATTTGAGCTTATAAAACTAACTTTGCTGTTATTTTTTTTTTAAATGAGCAATCGTTTCGCTTGATAAGACCCTTATTCATCGTCTGAAATTGTTTAAAGCCCTTTGAACAGTTTGCAGTTTGCACTGAAACTCTCATTTGGACCTTGAACCGTTTGGTTCCCATTGAAGTCCATTATATGGGGAAAAATCCTGAAATGTTTTCATCAAAAACCTTAATTTCTTTTCGACTGAAGAAAGAAAGACATGGACATTTTGGATGACATGGGGGTGAGTAAATTATCAGCAAAAGTTTTTTTAAAAGTGAACTACTCATTTAAGTAACTTGCATAGCAACAGTCACGTTAATAATTTGGAACTATGCAACTACTCAGCAGTCAGAATCAGGCTAATGATAAATTGTCTAAAATTTTAAAATAAAATTTAACATAAAAATGAATGAACACCCTTGAAGTAAAGAAAAAATAAATCAATGATGTTGTGGTTTAATAATATTTCATTATTAATCAATAAATCACACTTAAATAACTATCAAGGTCCAAAAATAAGGCGGGAATACACTACATTACTTAAATTTGATTTTTTTTCATAAATTTCGAACAGATTTAAAATAACTATGCATCATATGTTTGATATCGTCCGACTGGATGAAATCATAGTCTGAAGCTAGGAAAAAAAATTGAGTATGTGGCCATCATACACTACACGATTTAATATATTAAATCTGTCAAACTCAAATCTGCAGGCTGGCTCTGACTTTCAGCAACTAGCGTCAACAAAGGCAAAAGTTGTATAGTGTATTCCAGCAGTAACATAAAAATTGTGTTTATGTTTGCATTTGTAGAAGTGTCACCTTGTACTCTTCCTGTTGTCGTCTGCAGTATGCGTTATCACACTGTGGGTTGGCCTTCATTGCCATGCTTGGGAAGAAATCCTGCATGGCATTATAGCCCAGGTAATAACTCACTGTCCCAAACCCCAACAGATACCTACAATACAGACAATGTCATTCCAGGCCTTGTGTTTTAAAGTCCTTTTGAACCGTACTGACTGGGCAGGACCTCTAAGGACTTGAAATGACCATGGGCTAAATAAAGGGTTTGGCTGGGTTGTTTGCATGGTTCAGTTAACCCCTGCTTTGACAAAAAAAAAATGGCTATATTTTGCCATCTAATGGCATTTATGTGATACTACAGCATTTACTACTTACAAAGTAATGGCAAATTAGTAACTCAACTGGAATAGGATACACCAGTTAGTAATAGTAAAAATTTTCTTTCGTTTAAATGGATGTTTGTGTGTTTTTTAGCATCATATTTGATATCATAGTATGATATTGGAGAATATTGAGCTCAAACTTCAATTTTATTCAGGTAAGCTAACTTAATCACTTAATATAAAACGTCACTCTTATCTCCTAATAATCTTAGTAAGATGATATTTAAATGCTTAGTAATATGGTTAAAGCCTTGTAATTTATATTGTGAGGGGCAAAATATATAATGTAATGCAATACAATGATCATTGAGAGATGTACAAATAAACATTCCTCAAAAGCCTAAGGAATCATATTTGATACATTTTAAAATGATTTAAAGATAATCAAGTAAATCTAAGTTGCTTCAGCCAGGTAAATGTTAATCTTGAAATATTATCAATGTAAAAGTCCTTCCTTTCTATTATAAAAATTAAAGATTTCACAGCAACAAGACATGTACCACAACCTGAACGTTTTTATAATTATGCTAAAAGACCTAAAAGTAATCAGACGACAGAGAGTGTAGCAGATTGTGTAAGTTTTGATCATATTGATAAATTGAGAGACCGTAGAAACTTAAGATCACACTTCAGATTAGGGTCAAATTCTCAATCTTAATTTTTCCTCCAACTCCCAAAAACTGCTTTTTAATAGTTAGTAAGGTAGTTATTAAAGGGATAGTTCACTTTGAAATAAATTTTTGATATGTTTTAGATGTAGGTGTCTTTTTTATCTAAACTAAACATATTTAGATATACGGGAAATCGCAATGACTATTTCGATACATCTAAATATGTTTAGTGAAAAGTAAAACTTCCGAAATCTCTGTGTAAACAATGCGTGACGTAGACGCGCGAGAGATCACTTACGGCGTAACGTTGGACACGCTTCAGTTGGACATCTGATTCAGAATCAGATCAGTTTGACAGCTGTTAACAAGAGGTAAAAACTATATAAATACTGTTCGTTTTCTCACACAAACCGCTAATTTCTTGTCTTAGGCCATCAATGTGTACTTACATTTACGAGTCATTAAATCATGTTTAATTTGGACTTCTCTGTGCATGCTCTTTGAGGTGGACCCCCTAAACCTTCATTATATGAATGACAGACAACACCGGTTTGACCGAAAAATGTCAAAATTGAAAATGCTGTGGAAACAAAGACACCTACATCTCGGATGCCCTTGAGGTAAGCTAAAACATATCAAACATTTATTTCAAAGTGAACTATGCCTTTAAGTTTAGGTATTGGGTATGATGGTATGTGTTTTATGAGTACTAACAAACAGCCAAAAATCCTAATATGCATGCTAATAAGCAACTAATTAATAGTGAGAATTGAATCCTAAACTAAAGTGTTACCAAAATTGCATAACAAACTTAATACAGCAGGCTTTATTGGTTTCTAAACAGTGTGGTTAGGCCTGTGTTGAATCCTTAGGATTGTGATGAGGTCTTACTTCAAGACATTCTGCACAAGGAGACCAGCGACCACTCCCATTGTGGTGGGCAGGCTGGCGGCACACACCCCGTCCTTCTTCAATGTCTTCTCATCGATATTTGCAGCCACCACGAGGGGAGGTGCACACTGACACACAGACAGAACTGCATCAGACCACTGTTAACTTTCCAACCCATTTGATTTGACAGAACTAGTGTTTAGAGGGTACAACCATACAATACGAAATGTTTTTTTTAAGGGCCAGATTTATGAAACAGGGCAAATTAGCGTGAGAGATTAGATTTACTCACAAAGCGCACGTTAAAGAACAGATACAGCCAGGTCATTTCCATAATGACAATTCAGTCTATCAAGAACAGCATGGAGTCGCAAAAATTGACAAGCACAAACCTTAGGCAATTGCATTGTGTGATTCATTTAAATACTCTCCTCCCACAAATTTTGCAACAGAAAGGTTAACTCCTACTCCTAACCTACTAACTCCCATGCCTTTTCAGCACTAATCATTCACTGCATGTCTTTACTGGGTTTTTTTTAACACCAAAAAATAGGATTTGCGCTGATGCAAGCTGTTAGTAAATCTGGCCCGTAATTTGTTATTTTGGGTGAGGGTTTATCATACAGCAAAACAAGCCGTTTCTCCAGGGATAATGAGCTGGATGTGTCCAGAAACTGCGTTCTCACTGACGCCTGACTCCATCCAGGTCTGACCCAGCTCATTACATGCCTACGAGAGAGAGAAGTAAACTTAATTGCTGATTATTTGTAGTGTAGTGTGGCTAAATGGCTAGCTATTTGTTTCATATTTTCATAAATTTGCACAAAAAAAGTGTTAAAGAAGATAAACAACAAATATAGTTCTTTCGATAGTTAAATGTAGTTTAATGCAAAGAACTCACCGTGTTAATGGCCATCCGAGCCTCAAAGTTATCAACACAACTGAGGACCAACTCTACAGGCTTCCCCTCCTCAAGTCCTCCGTGACTGAAAACACAAAAACAAAAGTGTTTTTTACAACTAAATCAAAATGAGGGAGATAAATTTGAGACAGTAAAAATAATAATCACCTAATGCGTTCCATGAAATGCGTGAAGTTGTCCATTGTGGTGATGTTGTAATTGTGGGTCTCAAAAGCAACATCTGGATTAATGTTCCTGTGCAGGAAAACATATAATACATTAAAATGTTGGCAAATTCATCAATGACCCCTCAATTCATAATTTCCAATCAACACTACAGTTGAGGTAGATTTCCATTAATAATAAAATAATAGTGTGTGTATATTATCCTATAATCCACTGCCATAATAAAACTTGGAAGAGCCAGGGTATTTTTTTATTATAACTCCGATTGTATCCGTCTGAAAGAATTAAGTCGTATACGCCTAGGATGTCTTGAGGGTGAGTAAATCATGGGCTAATTTTCCCTTTAAATTGAATGTCAGAATGTTCATTTTGTGTGAACTCTCCCCTTTACCTAAGAGTGTGTTCTGCAGCCTGAACTTTACTGAGTCCTGCCTGATGTGGCTGGAAGAAGAGACGGTTCATGTTGGCCAGCTCCACCTTATCATAGTCAAACAGCAGCAACTGCAGGGGAAGAAATCACAGACACAGCAGAAAGAGGCATGACAGTCTGTTACCGCAGAGCCGAGGCATGTCTCCAGGGGTTATGCTATTGGCTTCCCTCCTGTGTTCCACACTAAACACTACAGGAATACAAGGCTTGAGGAATGCACCATTTTTAATTAATGTTAGGGTTGCACCACACTATAGACTGGCCAATCAGTGCATCTCTACATTTGATTCATGCCTCTTAATGTCACATATATTAGATCTAAATATTGAGGAATGATGATAAAGGTGCTTTACCTTACCAATGCCACATCTGGTGAGCATTTCTGCAGTGACACTCCCCACCCCTCCAACTCCCACTACTGCCACACTATACGAGCGGATTCTCTGAGAAAGACAGCAGGGGAATAGTTGTCATCTGAACAAGAAGTCAACACTGTAAAAGTCTCATAAAAGAATAAGTAAGCATGTTTACCTCATAGTCTTGCACTATGCCCATCCTTTTGAGTGCCATCAGACGACTGCAAGACATTTAATTAAATGTGAAAATTGCACTCCATATGTCAGTCAAACACATACACACACAGCTGGATTAAAGTGCTCACCTGTATGGATTTGAGTCTACGACTTCAGCGCTCATTTTATCAATCTTTGGTCTGAGATGATGTTCAGCATCACTTTGCTTCTGTTTGGATTTAATGAGTTCATTTTCTAACTCGCGGATTCGCAGCCTCAGTTCCTCAACGGTTGTCATTTCTTCTGTAAAGACCCTCTATTCCAATAAAGACGGGTTGGTGTGATCGGATGAGAGGAGGGTAAACAAAGCACAGAAACGATTAAAATCACTACTTAATGTACACGTCTGCACTGTTAGAAATCAGCTGGCGAATAGTGTCTCTCGCTATTGAGTCCGGAGTGAAACACAAAGTTCACAGAAACGGATGTTCCACCAGTTCATGATTCTCACGAATCGGTTCGTCGCAACCAAAATTTAAATTCATAGGGCGGCTGTTTATTACGTTTAGTTCGATACATTTTTTCCAGTTAAATTTTTGGAGACATAAGTAACAAATATATTGCCATTTGGAAACCTAAATATGTTGTACACTTAGCAACTGCATTTTTGAGCTACACTTATTTACAAAAAAACAATTTACAAAATCTCTCGTTGGGAGACTCTTGTGGATAACATAAACAGTTAAATTGAACAAAATTCAATAAACAAAATAAATACAAATAAATATAAAATAAATTAGGCATTTCAGTCCATAAGGCATGTCAACGTTATTCATATATATATATATATATATATATATATATATATATATATATATATATATATATATATATATATATATATATATATATATATATAATCCTAAAGTAAAATTATATGGAAGCTTTAGAAATTATAATGACAAATATTTTGAGAAATCTTCACATAGAGAGTAAATGTTATCACTGGAGTCTTTCAGAAGTTTCAAAGAAGCAACGTATTCCCTCAGTTCAATTTTAAACACATGGATGGATTCATTAAAAAGATCCGAATAAAGAAGAAGAACAACTCATTTACAAATCGTAACTATGGTAACAGCAGTCTCGCTCGCGAGTGAGGAAAATAAAAGCTGTTCTTTGTATTTAGGAAATGATTGCTGTTTTTTTTTTTTTTTTTCTTCCAACTAACTTACATAGAGTAAACAGAACTTGATTTTTAAATAATTTAAATAATTTCTGATATTACGAACCTCCAGTCCGGTGGGTGGCGGTCATATATTTTAATATTTCTCCTGTCCATACCAGAGTCCATACCAAAGAAGTCAGAAGTAAAGCGGAAGTTGTTTTCAGAGCTAGTGGCGCGAATGACTGGAACTGGCTTTCTTGAATGAAATACACACAGATTAGTTAATAATTTATTCTGTTGTCTTATACTATAGATATTTATATGGGTGCAGTCGCAGAAATGATATTAAAAATTAAGTTGAAATGAGATCACAATCTTAGAAATTAGTTTTAACCCTCTGTCTCGCGGTAAGTCTTCGTTTGTTATTATGAGTGTTTGTTTTATTTAGAGCTGTGCGACAGTACGACTCACTTTGATTTGTCTTGTTTGGCTATATGTTTATGAGATTATCAAAACAACCTGCCGTGAGAAGCTGATTGATCGTTGTTATTGTCATAAGTAACATCCATTTTTTGTTTGATTTTTGTATTGATTTCCTATTTAACTGGTAAAGTATAGAGACCTATTACATTATAGAATAACAACGTGCGATAACGATGTACTAGCAGATGTTTATTAATGATTGTATTAATTAAGCCCACATTTGTATTCCTTCCACCTAATTTAGATTGAATGCCACCATGTCAAAAGGCAACAAGGATGCATATATTGTGAAATTTGTTGAGCGCAATGGACAGAAGACTGAACTGGCTCTACAGGCCTATAAGGTGAAACATGTGAAACTCTTCTTAATATCTATCATTTAATAATATATAATGTATAAGCCTTTTGTTCATACAGTCATATTCTTGTCTTCAGGCAATAGTGGAACTTCAGTCAGAAAAGTATGTGCAGACGGTGGACGAGGAAGCCGCACTAGAGCTGGACCACAATGACAAATCCCTGTTTGTGTTCAGTGATTTCACCAGCAATTCCTTTGACCACTGCAGGAGGGTGAGGACTCACTTTCAACAGTGCACAGTATCTGCTTTTTGTGGTGTATTTATAATTCCCAGAATTCCAGTGCATCAATAATCTCTGTATTATTTACAAAGATGCTTAGGATGATGTAAAACTTCAGTTGTAATACCTGAACTCTTGTGTTCTGTCCATTTATGTTTCCCTACTTGTCCCCATATTATTATAAATGTTGATAGTCTTCTAAAACTCTGAATGTTTTTAATTTTTGCAGCTGGGATGCAGGATCGTGAGTCCTCTTGTAGTACTGTTCTGTCTGCAGAAGCAGAGATGTGTTCCCAAAGCAGAGCAGCCTGTGTACAACATGGCAATGGCTGATATCACTATCTCCTGCACCAATCTCGACAAAGAGGCACGGGTACGGAGAAAACATTGTTATTTTATCCACCTTTGCTTACATTAGCAGTAAACTGGAATTGAAATGGCGATACACTAAAAATAAGCAGCTGTTTTGTTGTTCTTGTAGAGTGAAGTGATGGATCTTGTCCAGCTGATGGGTGGACGGGTTTACCGTGATCTCAACGTGTCTGTTACTCACCTGGTGGCAGGTGAAGTGGGGAGTAAGAAATACCTGGTGGCCGCAAGCCTCGGGAAGCCCATCCTATTGCCCAGCTGGGTGAAAGCATGCTGGGAAAAGTCTCAGGATAGGTAACTCATTAACTTCTACACGGTCAAATTAGTTATTTAAAGTCACTATGAAATCAACATTGATAATTGTTATGTTTTTATCAGAGTATTTTTTTTTATTTTTATAAGTTATTTATCCATGCAAATCATTTTTATTTTTAAATTCACATGCCCTTGTAATCTTTAATCAAACTATCTCCTTGCAAAATTCCCTCTAGCATTGACATCTCTTTTTTTGATGAATGTGTACCAGGCAAGAACCGGACAATAAGCATTTAGTACCTCGTTGTTCAATTATTGAATTTGCATTTGTTCAAAATCAAGTACCTCCTTGTTTGATCAAATGTTTCAAAATGGAATTCGGAAGAAATGACGATTACAATTTTTATTTCATGCTGACTTTAAAGTCGGCATGAAACGGAAGTTGTGATAGTCTTTTTTCCCCTATTGTGAAATATAGCCGAGTGAAACAGCTTCTCGAACAAGAAAAAATGTAGGACCGACTTGGTCCATTGGAAATTGATTGGACCATTGTTGTTTGCTATTGCTGCGAGTGACAGGTTGTCCTGCCCTCCCGCCGAAAAATAGAGGAGAAATATTCAAGTTATTCTGATTTAAAGATTACAAGGGCATATGGGGCATTTGTATCATTTATAATAAATACAATATTTGAATTGGCAATTTTGATTTTATGGTGACTTTAAAGGGGTAGTTCATCCAAAAAATGAAAATTATGTCATCATTTACTCACCCTCAAGTTGTTCCAAACCTGTATGAGTTTCTTTCTTCTGTTGAACACGAAATAAGATATTTTAAAGAAAATGGGTAACCAAACAATTCATGGACCCCATTGACTTCCATTGTATGGGAAAAAATACTATGCTAGTTAAAGGATTAGTTCATTTTTCAAAAAACTTTTGCTGATAATTGACTCACCCCCATGTCATCCAAGATGTCCATGTCTTTCTTTCTTCAGTCGAAAAGAAATTAAGGTTTTTAATGAAAATGTTCCAGGATTTTTCTCCATATAAAGGACTTCAGTGGGAACCAAACGGTTCAAGTTCCAAAAGAAACTTTCAGTACAAACTGCAAACTTGTTCAAAGGGCTTTAAACGATTCCAGAAGATGAATAAGGGTCTTATCAAGCGAAACGATCGCTCATTTTTTTTTAAAAATAACAAAGTTTAAGTTTTATAAGATCAAACGCTCGCCTTGCTCTGTTCTGTGGTGCACGTTCGTGACTCTCCTGTTCAAACTCGTTCAACAAAATGAACAAATCTTTTTCCGAATCAATTCGTTAGTTTCTTTCGCTGAATGAACCAAATGACTCGGAAAAAGATTTGTTCATTTTGATGAACGAGTTCGAACAGGAGTGCGTTACAGAACAGAGCAAGGCGAGCGTTTGAGCTTATAAAACTTAAACTTTGTTATTTATTTATAAAACGAGCGATCGTTTCGCTTGATAAGACCCTTATTCATCTTCTGGAATCGTTTAAAGCCCTTTGAACAAGTTTGCAGTTTGTACTTAAAGTTTCTTTTGGACCTTGAACCGTCTGGTTCCCACTGAAGTCCATTATATGGAGAAAAATCCTGGAATGTTTTCATCAAAAACCTTAATTTCTTTTCGACTGAAGAATGAAAGACATGGACATCTTGGATGACATGGGGGTGAGTCAATTATCAGCAAACGTTTTTTCAAAAGTGAACTACTCCTTTAATGGGGCTCTTCAACTGTTTAGTATCTGAACTTTTTCAACAGGTCTCCTTCTAAAAACTTCTCTTTCCCCCCTAGTGTTTTCCATCACTCTGAGCTGAATATAGAAGACTATCGGTGTCCAGTTCTGAAAGGCTGTACAGTGTGTGTGACGGGACTCTCTACTGTGGACCGTAAAGAGGTTCAGAGGTTGTGCAGTCAGAATGGAGGAAGCTACACGGGACAGCTCAAGATGAATGAGTGCACTCATCTCATTGTCAATGAACCCACAGGTGACCTCATAATCTCTTGACCACATCACGCTGTTTTGGGTAACAGTCTTACTTCAGTTTCTGTGTTGCATTCCAGGTCAGAAATATGAGTTTGCCCGTAAATGGAACGTGTACTGTGTGTCCCTGCACTGGCTGTTTGACAGCATCGAGAAGGGCTTCTGTCAGGATGAGAGCAGGTATGTCATGGGGCGTGGAGAGAAGAAGAGAACCGAGGAGAAGGCGGGCAGACCCAACACTTCCACTCCTACAGGAGGCAGCAAGAAGAAAGAGGGTGCGGAGTAAAACACTTTACTTATGGTTTACGGGGGATTATTTATATTTTTGTTCAGCAAGGATGCATTAAATTGATCATAAGTGGCAGTAAAGACATTAATGAAATTACAAAATATTTCTATTTTAAATAAATGCTGTTCTTTTGAACTTTATTCATCAAAGAATCCTGAAAAAAAGGTATCACGGGTACCAAAAATATATATTTTTTTTTTTAACATTGCTTATAATAGCATATTAGACTGATTTCTGGAGGATTATGTGACACTGAAGTCTTTCAACTTTGACATCACAGGACTAAATTACATTTTAAAATGTATTCGAAATACAAAACTATTATGTGCAATTGTTATAATATGTCAGATATTACTGTTTTTATTATAATTTTTTTATCAAATAAATGCAGCCTTGTTGAGCATAAGAGATTTATTTTAGTAAACATTAAAAATCTTACCGACTCATAAGCTAGTATGTAAATTGACAATACACAAGATGGTTACAATTGGTATTTATTTCATAAAGCACAAAAAGTCACCTGAATAAATCAATATTATCACTAATTACTATGTCTGATTCATTTTGATTAATTGAATTTACATTGTCCTTTGTTTGTGCAGAAGGTCCTTCACTTCTGGGATTGAGTCATATATCCAATATCAGCATGAATGTAAATGAAACGGCCCTCACCACTGCAGGAATCAGCCACATAGAGACTCCTGATCCGGTCGACTCATTTGACATCACTGTCTGTCGAGTAGATGACCTGTTGGATGGCTGTAAGGTTAGTTGTACTCAAATATGAGTGTTTCCTGGATATTTATAAGTTACACATTTTGGACATTGTTTAGATTAAAAATCTCAATTAAATCCTAGAATTTAAATGTTGAATTTGAAATAAAACAACCCTGTTCTTCTTCCTGAAGTTGTACCTGTGTGGCCTTTCCGGAAAGAAACTGGAGAAACTGAGGCGGATGGTGAACTCTGCTGGAGGTCTGCGCTTTAACCAGCCCAGCCAGGAGCTCACGCACATAGTGATGGGAGAACCAGACCAGAGGGTCAAAGTCTTCCTTGACAAAGCCACTCACAGGTCAGTCAAAATCTAAGTTGGGGTACAAGTAGACATTGTTTTATTTTATATAGTTTTTAACTAATAAAGATTAGGTTCCAGGACAGGTTACTATAAAGGACCCGGTATAATTTAAGCGAAATCGAAGAATGAACTGGTGTGACTTTATTTAAAAAAATCAAGCCAAAACTAGTTTGTTTGGAGTTCAAGTCTGGAGTTCGAAACGGCTATCCAAAAATAATTTTCTGGAAAGGTTTTCTGTGAATGTGGTAAACACCTTTAAACCACTTCGTCTGTGGCGATTACGTAATAGTTAGGTGTGCATGGGTCAGGGTTCCAGACTGCGACCAAATTGGTCACATATGCAACCAATTTTTGAGAATGCGTGTTAAAATTTTATGTGGTCGCATAAATAATGTGGAACGCCGTTGTATCAGCTGCTGCAGTCCGTAACTTATGATCAAAATGAACGAGTAGGCTACATCATGAATCCATTTTCCAAACCGTGTTTTTGACTTATCCTGAATCACTACGGTACGCCTATAATAAGTGTTTATATTCAGACTATTTTATCCCGGGGTCGACTCTGGTGCGGAGTTGCCCAGTGCCTGCTTGACTCGCTATAGACTTTAATGGAGAAAAGTAGCTCTGGTTATAGTGTTCTTCCGCAAGACACGTGCAGTTTATTTATTGACGAACGTAGACAGCACCCGCATTGCACACTGATGGTGAAACGCGCCAATTACGAATTCACAAATTAAGGCATATAAAAATGAAAATGTCTCATGAAACAGCGTGCCCCTTCCTATATCTTTTCAGCGGTTAGATGAGAGTAATCGCTCGACTGAGGAAAAGGAAATTATTATAAAATGCAGAAGGTAAAATGTAAGGAGTGTGAGATTTCTGATTTTTGTTACAACTATAAACTTTGATAACGAAAAATCTGTATTATCTTATTATAATACTCTAATCTTTTCAAATGTAATGCATGCATTTGAATGTTTAATTATTTTTACAAGATGGAAAGATGATGCCGATAGAAAGATGATAATAGATAGCTAGATACAGTAGATTATGATTCAAATGTAAATAGATAGATTGTATATAATTCACATGTAAAATGCTTAAAATTACAGATTAAAATTACTGTCCAAAATCCATGAAAATCCTGAAATTTGGCAATGATAATTAATATATTACAGGTATTTATGCTGCAACCCAGAAAGCCTTTGCTAACTTTGGTCCATTAAAACCACTATTCATCAGCATGCATTGATTAAAGGGGTGATGAACTGAGTAATCAAATTTTCTTTGAGCTTTTGACATCTAAGAGGTCGTCATATTATGAGAATATCCTGTAAGTTTCAGAACTGAAAACGTCCTTGTTAGTCCAATAAAAGCTTTTATTGACACCAGCCTCTGAAAACGACTCGTTTTTAAAAGTGGGGAACTATAACGTCGAAGGGGTTCAAACACCACCCCCGCAGAAGAAGATCAACGCCTACTTCAACACGGCCGGTTTAGCCCCGCCCACCGATTCGCGCATTACACGCATAGCTAAGTAGCCTAACATGCATGCCTACCTCGTGATGACAAACCGGATAGAGCTAACGAGCAATACAGAATATTGTGCAGCGCCTGGTTGTGGAAGAAGACAGTCGCTGCATAAGCTTCCTCTGGATTCCAATAGGACTGCATGGTTAAATTTTATTTTTAATGACGTTTCAGCTGATGAGGGTAAAACGTCGTCTGTTCGCTTCATTTCACTGAGGATTGTTTTGTAAACAAGACTGGATTTGCAGACCGATTAAGAGTAAAGAACGGTGCTGTGCCGTCTATATTGGATCTGACAAGAATTGTGTAACACACGGACTCTTGGTCGAACATGTATGGGCGAATCCGGTTGCCATTTGACAACATTGGACGTTATGGGTGTATATAGCTGAAGAGCTATTTCGAACTTCTTTTTGCTTCTACTTCGTCGTGAGTGTATTGGGGCCTAAATGAGGACTTTGGAGGGTGAAGTAGTTGTTGAATATGCAAGGTTCATTGCTCATGTCGTTCAGATTGACTCTTCCTATCTTCCTAAATTGCCATCCTTAGCCAGAATAAGTGCAATTTAAGCATTTCCAATATGGTTCTCAGAGATGTTCTTCTCCATAGACCCCATATAGTGACCGTGCAGTGGCTGCTGGACAGTTTGAGCCATGGTACTTTGCTCCCAGAGGATGGCTACTTCCACCCATCCTTCCTGCCCCCTGCCCCAGCCGCTGTTGATTTGCCAGCTCCCCAGAAAGCTGCTCCCCGTGCCTCCAGACCCTCTGTAGCTCCCCCTCCTGCCCCTAGTCCAGCCCGTCAAGCCAGAGCAGAAGAAGACCTGCTCTCGCAGTACATGGAGCCTGACCAGACTGTTGGTGAGTTTATAAATATATATTTTTTTCTTTGTCTTCTACTGTCTGTCTTCCTCATTCTTCCCTGACTGTCTTTAATGTAGTGGAGCTGGCTCAAGCCACTAATAGTACATGGAGTCGGCAGAGCGTTTTGCTTCCAGAGCCTCCAGCTGCACAGAAGGACTCAACCTTGGTTGAAACCTCAGAGGGTGGCCTGTTTTCAGGGAAGCGCTTCATCTTGGTTGGTTTTGGAGCTGAGGCTGAAGCCCAGCTCTCAGAGCTAGTCATGGAAAACGCTGGGAAGATTTTGGTGGGCCGCTCGAGAGCAGTGGCGCATTACGCCATCGTGCCACTGCTGGGCTGTGACGTAGAGGCCACAGTAGATGAGGTCGTAACAGATACCTGGCTGGTAAGAAAAAACACAGAGTTTATGCACAGCCAGACAATATACCTTTTGTAATTTTGTGTGTGTGTGTGTGTGTGTGTGTGTTCAGGCCATGTGTTTGGAGCAGCAGTATGTGTTGCCGTTAGCCTCTCATCCTCTATTCACTCCAGTGACTGTGAGAGAGGGCTTCTCTCCTCTCAAAGACTGTGTGCTGTCCGTCAGTCAGTTTACTGGAGCTGAGAGAGACTCTCTCATTCAGCTTGCCAAACACCTGGGAGCAAGGTGAGACCTTGCTCACTGAGATCTTCTGCTCAACTTCTAGGCTGTTTCAACATCCTGTATAGCAACAAGTCATCCATTTTTAATTAATAATATGATATTCTATTAGCGATCTAGCTCATTGCAATGTGCAACAAGTCAAGTGCCTCATAGCAGCCGCCGAGCGAACGCACAGAGTAACTTCATAACATCATCACCACACATTTAAAGGTATTTAGTATGCTTGTTTTGATAAAGTAAAACAGCGCCGCGGTACCCCACAATTTTAGTTTATCAGATAAAGTGACTGATATGAGTAATAATTGAGCACTTGCTGCTGTTTTATTAGAATGAAATAAAATAATATGAATTTAAGTGATCAAATGTAACTGTAACAAAGTTCATGTTCAGGGAAGAGGGAGCTCAGATGTCAATTTAATTTTAATCATGAACTAAACTAAAAAACGAAAGAAGCAGGACTAGCGGCTGACTGGCATATAGGCAATAATGATACAGCAACGTAAAATGTCCCAGGCTCTCGGCACCGCCCTGCTTCATACTACAATAACGTTAATAAAACTTTAATGCATTAATTAGCTCACCCATGAACATGATTTAGATCATTAGTAATGTCAGATTGCTGTCCATCGGCTGTGGAGGTGAAGACAACAACTCCCATGATTCCACACTCATTCAGCGTCAAGCTACGCCTTTGTTATTGTTTTGAGAAAAAAACGACCTCTAGAGGCGAAACTTGCATACTCTGCCCTTAATGTTTGAAACATTGTAAATTCATTTGTACTTTTAGTTACATTTCTTAAATACTCAAGTTTTTGTTATTTTACAGTGAAAATTGTATTACAAAACTAACATTTTTCTTTATTTTATTTATTTATTTATTTATTTTTTTTATGTGTGACTATGTTTGGCCAAATTGTGTTGCACTATGAAAAAGCAACCAGAATTGCATTTAGCATCCAGAATTGCTGAATTCCTTACAATTCTCAGATATAATCTAATGTTTTGTTGCTTCTCTCACCTACATTTGTATCGGCAGTGTTCAGGATTACTTTGTGCGGACCGCTAATCAAAGAAAGGGAATGCTTGCCAGCACTCATCTGGTACTCCAGACACCCGAGGGCAGCAAGTACCAGGCAGCCCAAAAATGGGGTTTCCCTGCAGTCACGATACGCTGGGTTTTAGAGTCTGCCAGAACAGGGAAGCGTGCCGATGAGGGACGATACCTGGTTTCCCTGCCACCCTCTCCAGGTTAGTCAGAAGTATATATAACAGTATATACTTATATTATAATGTAAGTATTATAACTGATGATCTCAAGTGTTTTTTCAGAGATTATATGTTTTTATTATATTTAGAAGCTCTCTTTAATAAACATTTTGTGATTTTGATTTCCTTTTTTTTAATTGAATATAAAGAACAAAAGATCCGCACTTGCTTGTGTTTTTTAAAATGAATTATTAGTTTTTAATTATGCAACAAATCACATATAGATCAAGATCAAATGTTTTGGCAATCAACCTTCTTCAGTAAATCATACAATGTTACTGTCCCTAAGAATCTCAGGTGCTTCTCATCCAAAGAGTTTACAACTTAAATCAGCAAATCACCATTAAATGAATCCAAACAAACAAGTCAACACTAAAAACAACCACCCAAAACATTTGCAAAATGTTCAACATGCACAACAACCACAAAATATTCAACACATCAATCACAGCACATACAGTACAAATCATTAATTTATTACCTTCAACATCTAATGAGATAACAAATACTTACAAAATCTTCAATTCAGAATAAAAGTTGAGAATGATCAAACACATCAGGCCAAAAAGCAGTTCATAAATCCACATCGCCATCCACTTTCCCTGAACAAAAATAATCAAATTGCAATTTTGGTACAGCATGATAAGAAAAAAAAGACTGCAAATAACAACTTTCTAATTAAAGAAAACAGGAGAGGTCAAAGTCTTCATTAAAACCCAGAGGAGGCATGCTGTTTAATCGATACATCGAGCAAGCTTCTCATTATAAGATGTTTTTTTTTTTTGTGTGTGTGTGTGTGTGTGTGTGTGTGTGTGTATTTGATACTTTTTCAATACCTATACAAGTTAAATCCTTCATTTCATAGTAATGGTTGTGAAAATGTCTAGCAATTGGCAAATTAACATCACGGCTCCTAATCGCAGATTTATATTCACTAATATGTTTTTTTTAACGGACTAATAGTTTTTCAATGTAAATTAGTGTGTAAGGGCATTTTAAAATGTAAATCACAGTCGATGTGGCGCAAGCAATTATTAATGATTTAATTAAAAATATTTTACCAAAAGGTGCGTCAATAAACTGCTTGGTTTAAATTATTGATGATCAGGCTGCACAATTTCTACTGGGAAAACAACCTCTTAGCCTACGTTCAGACTGCAGATAAATGTGGCTCAAATCCAAATTTTTTTTTTCCTCACATGTGACTGTTCTGTTTATGTACCACAAACTACATGGAATCTGATCTTTGTGGTACTAAATCCGATATGGGTCAGATGTATTGCGATGTGACCTCAGTCTGAACAGTCCTGAATTCATGCGACTTTTCCATCAGATCAACATTCTTCACAATTCTTCAGAGTCTTCAAAGATTTGACGCATACAAAGTTATCTAGACAGTTGCAAAAGGTAGTCAGTGGAAGGACAGTAATCTGTCAGAACCCATAAGTATTCTAATGACAGTCCTACATACAAGCAAAACATTAGGGCTTGTATCATAAATGTTTAAAAAATCTGCTCTCCTTATTCACATCTTCCTCTGTTTTTTTTTCTATTGCCTGCAAGAGATTAAATTTAAATATGCTGGTTTCTGCGGCATATCACACAATACATAATCTCGTAATCACTTACTGTTAATGTCCTTTGTGTTTAGTTTGTTCTTTTGTGCATGTGCAATACCATGATGTATTCACACTGTAATCTGATATTGGCCACATTTAAAACGACAATGTGAACGGGTATGCAAAAAAATATCAGAATTTTTGAGCATTAAGACTCGCTTTTATAACCTTCTGGATGTATTTTAGAACCAACCTTCAGAGTGTAGCCATATACCGGTAAATGTTTTAGTCTTATCGGTGTATATATCAGATTTTACCAATCTATTTGCTATGTTACTGGATCTTTTATGAATGAATAAAGAAAATCTTTAAAAATATTCCCTAAAGAGGGATTGGTTGAAAGAGTATTCCATTTTTTTTTATGATACCCTTAATTCTAATGTTTGTTAAAAGTTAACAGTCATTTGACTGAAAATGGTTTTCTGTGAACTTAATAAATAAGATTCATCCATTTCTATACTTTAAATTAAGAAATGTCATACAAATGGTCACTTCAACATTATATTATTGCTTTCTGTTTGTGATTTTCCCATAGAGAGAAGTGAAGACAGTTTTGTTGGAGCATCTCAGAAAGAACTGCCGCCTCTGCGCCTCTTGCAACGCTCCCCAGAGCTACCCCTACTGGGCCCACAAAACAGCGCTGCCATCACCCCCCTGGACACGACTCGCTTTCAGAGCCGCACTGTCCGTTCAGCAGTCAGGAAGTTGAGAGAAGGAGAGGAGGAGCAGGCGGAGGTGTCAACCCCAGGACAAGAGGACGCCAAAGGAGCCCTGCAAAAAGACTCCTCCCTCCAACTAGACACTCCCTCTCGCTTCCTGAGCAGAGACCGACTCTTCGGACCAACATTTAACACTAAGGTCAGCTGGAATTTCAAATTCAGAAAACATCTTTTGCTTTGTTTTGGTTTAAAATGGCGTTAATAGACTGATAAGAAAAGGTACAATGCCAAAACCAGCCTGCTTAATTCTAAAGGGTCAGAGAGGAGTGGATGGTTAAATAGAACTAAATGATAACTAAGTTTTGCAATGTGTTTGCACGTCTGTGTTGCAGGATGTCTTTGACCATTTACAGACTCCTGGGAATAACCCACAGCAAGGTCAGGGGGCGGAGACTCCCCTGTCAGAGGTCATCGAGAGAAACCTTAATGCTGCAGTTGCCAACAGTAACCGCAGTCATGTCACAAACCTCGCAGCCATAACTGCCAGTCCACAGCTGGAAAAAAAAGAGCCTGAACCTGAGGTACACACACTCGCATATACACTTGCTACGTTTATCTGAATACAGATGTTTACAGGTGTGTGTCTTGCAGGTGGAGCAGAAGACTGAAGCTCCTCTCAGGGGGGTGGTGGTGTGTGTGAGCAAGAAATTAAGCAAGAAACAGAGTGAGCTCAATGCAGTAGCTGCCTCTCTCGGTGCAGACTTCAGGTATGTAACAAATCATAACATCATATTACATGCATCTAAAACAGTGCCAGCTGAGATGTTGGTAAGGCATGTTTTTGAGTGAAGGGGTGGAAACTAATGCCATACTGTCTAATTTAGGTGGTCGTGTGACGACTCTGTCACTCATTTCATCTACCAGGGGAAAGTTGGAGACAACAGTAAAGAATACAGAGCTGTGAAAGAGAGAAGACTGCATATAGTGTCACAACACTGGCTACAGGCTGTACGTACATGCAGATACTTCTAAATGCATATTGCGCAAAAAAAGTGTCTATGAATAAATTAAGGATGCACCAATAATAAAATTCTGGCCAATACTGATGACTAGATAATCATTTTTTTTTTCAATCGTTAATATGGCTGAGAAAAAAAAACTAGTGTCAAAACAGTATGAAAAGTGCAGTTTTATTTAAGATCTGCTAAAGATTATATTTAAGTGTTATTAAACTGGTATTGTTTTTAAAGATTAACTTTGAGTGATAGATGATGGCAAAGATAATCAAATTGGGGAAATGAGCTTAAAAAATTAAATATGTGAACTGATAAATTAAAAATGGGTAGATTACCAGTATGGTATTGATGATGTGTACATTCCCAATGGAAATATAAATTATAATTTTTTTTGTCAGAAGTTGCAGGAGCTCTTGGAGTACATCAGAAATAGAACAGAGCATCAGTTTACTGAAATCACTGATTATAATGGGTTCTATTTACCTTTGTCCCGTTGCACCTCTGACACATTGTTCTGCTCACCAAGGCTGCATTTGATCAAAAATACAGTTAAAATAGTTATAAATACTGTGAAATAACATTTGTATTTATATTTGAATGTGAAATTTTGCTGATTTGATGCTCAAGAAACAAAATATTGTATTTTTCAGGATTCTTTTAAATAAAATAGAAGAGCATTTATGTTAAGTAGAAATCTTTTGTAACATTAAAAATGTCCTTACTGTCACTTTTGATCAATTTCATGCAACCTTGAATACAAGTATTAATTTCTAAAAAAAACAAACAAACAAAAAAAACCCTACCCCAAACATATGATTTTGAATCTTGATATTGATTTTATAATTAGGTATACCACATTTACCATATGTATTTTGTTAGATGCACAATAGTGATACATGACACAAAGGACAAATAAAATGCACAAATCCTGTTTATTTTGGTTTCTTACCAAAAAACCTAGTCTGTTGGTAGTATCTAGCTTTAATAACATATAATTTGGTCATTCATTCATGATTCTTAATCGCTTCGCTCGGTCCTTGGCACTTATGTGAGGCGGCTGGTGAAAAAGTTTTCATTTCACTGTTTCACACTGACATAATGTTCATCTGTATCATTGTTAAAATAATGCATTGCAACTTCAAATTGAGGATAATTCAATTAGATAATTATTATTTTGCTGTGAAATGGTGAATTAACTAGTATCGCATAAAATGATTGTTTCATTTTATTGATTTTTGTATTTAATTCATCGATCGTGGAATCACAAAGATCTGGAGTGACTGTAAAGCATTGTGTAAAGTTTTGAGATTTCATTAAATTCATTGTCCATCCCAATTTCAGTGTGCAGATGAGCAGAAGCACGTGTCGGAGTCGCTCTACCCTTTCACGTTCAACCCCAAAATGAGCCTTACCATGAGTCAGATGGCAGATTCCACTCAGAGGTCACCTCCCCCTAGCACCCCCCGCACCAGACTCAGGGCGTTCACAGAGAGTGAGGAGACCGGGGTGAGGGATTAATAACTGCATTACCATATTCTTCAATCCACAATTATTATTAAGCTTATTAAGCTTTTTTTTTTAATTAAAACAATGTTTGTTTTTTTCAAGCTTGGCCCTAATGACGACATAACAGACATCTCGACTCCTCAGCGAGTCAGTGTGGGAGAGCCTGAGAAAGATCAGACCCTCAGCAATGAGAGAAAAAGTAAGTCATCTTTAAAGATGTGTCTGATTTGTGTGTTAGATCACAGCTTTTTTTCTCTCCTTTTATTTATTTTTTTTTTTTTACAGTTATTTTCTCTCCTTTTTTATTTATCCCGGCTCCCTTAGGTATTACAGAAGCGCTGGAAATGAGAGAGAATCTTCAAAGGCAGCTTCAGGAGATCATGTCTGCCACTAAACTGACCAGCGGTCGTCGAGGCTCCTCGCGGTTGGCTAGAACAGGCTCCGGGGGGCAGGACTCACCCCACACCCCGGACAGCCTGGGGCGAATGGGTAGACGGAGCCGCAATTTAGAGGCCATACGGTATAAATTGGTGTCTCTGATCCCATTGGATTGTGGCATCAGCAGTTTTCAGTTGTTCAATAGAGAATGTAGACAAAGGACATGTTCCTTGCTGCTGTTTTTTCTGTATCCTGTTTAACTGCATCAGATGCTGGTCATCAGCTAGTTGCGTTTTTAAGATTGCATGTTGTAAGATTGCGTTTTGGCAGGATGTCGCGTCAAGTGGATGTGGACCTGAACACCGAGCCGTCTCAGAGTGAGCAGATCGTGTGGGATGATCCCACCGCACGAGAGGAGAGAGCGAAACTGGCCGATAACCTGCAGTGGCCTGGAAGCCCCTCCCAGCACTCCGAACCTCTAGCCCTCGTCCCGCTGCCCCCCTCTGATCACACAGCCAATGGCAGGGACTCCATGACTGACTCTGAACTGGTGGAAATGGGTATGCAATGTTTTGCATTTGAAAAAAGTGTTCAAAAGTGTCAAGAAGTCTCTAATGCTTACCAAGTCTTAATTTATGTGATTAAAAATCCAGTAAAATCAGTAATATTGTGAAATATTACAATTTAGAACAACTGTCCATTTTAGTATATTTTAAAATGCAAATTATTCCTGTGATTGGCAAAGCTGAATTTTCAGCATCATTACTACAGTTTTCAGTGTCACATGATCCTTCAGAAGTCATTCTAATATGCTGATTTGGTAGAACGAGACATTTTCATATTATTATCAGTGTTGAAAACGTTTGTGGAAATCAGGATACTTTAATAATGTCTCAAAAGATTTTTATTTCAAATAAATGCTGCTCTGTTGAAGTTTCTATTCATCAATGTCTTTACTGTCACTTTTGATAAATTGAATGCGTCCTTACTGAAAAACAGTAATATTATTATTTTATTTTTTTTAAACGCACCGTTTTGAAAGGTAGAGTGTGTGAGGAAGTAAAAGTAAAATACAAATGTTCTAAATGATTTAACTCTTCTGACCCTTTCTAGCTGCTTTTGAAGTCATTGATGCACAACTGAGGCCAAAGGTGACCCCGCCTCGAGTCGCCACGCTACGAAACCCTGAAACACCTGAAGCTCCTAGTATTGCTTTCCCCATTTCTAAAACTGCAGCCGCTCCCCTTCCACCGGTACACATACACCTATCCATGGACAGCAGTTCTAATTATCTTTATTTAAATCTGATCTAACTCAATCTGCTCTCAATAGATTGAAGATAAGGACCAGGTGAAGAAGGATCCTCCACGATTCCTGCTGTCTTCATTGAATCCACAGGAACGCATTGACTACAGCCATCTCATAGAGGAGCTAGGTCAGTACGCAATACAACTTAGTGTTTCCTGTTCCTTCCACTGGGTGACTTCATATTATCTGTCAGTGTACCTCACTGCATTGTGTTTCATTTTAAATCTGCTAGTCGTCTTGCTTGGCCTTATGGCCCTTTCACGCTGGCAGTTTAGTATAAAACACGGCACGGTTCACATGAAAAATTGGTTATGTGAGAGCTGCCATGGGTGCCGAACCCGAGATTTACCTGTATTAGGTGGTCTGAGCTTGGTTGCACTGGAGCTGTGGTGTGATTCGCATGGATGTTAAAGCAACTCGTATTCAGGTGCTTACTTGTTCAGAAAGTAAAGTAACCTGCGCATGCATTTTGGCCAATGACGACATCATTAGTTGTCGGTAACAATTTGGACTTGGACAACATCAAACATGCCCAGTGTTAAAGCCCTGACTAAGTGCTGTGGCTGACTAAATACTTTCTGTATGATGTGTCTTGTATGCGTTACCTCTGCAGATGGTGTTGTACTAGAGAAGCAGAGTTTTGACCCCAGCTGCACCCACGTGGTTGTGGGTTATCCTCTGCGCAATGAGAAGTATCTGGCCGCAATGGCAGCGGGCAAGTGGATCCTTCACCGATCATACCTGGAGGCCTGCCGTGCAGAAGGACACTTCATAAAGGTGTGTGTCTGCGTTTGTGTTCCATGTCTTTCAGACATGATCTCAGATGATGTTCATGTCCTGTGTGTGTGTCGTGTGTTAGGAGGAGCAGTATGAGTGGGGCAGCAGCTCTATACTGGACGCTCTGCCGTCCATCAACTCTCAGCAGAAGAGACTGGCACTGGCAGCCATGCGATGGAGGAAGACTCTACATGGTGTCTCAAACAAGGAGGTACACATACACATACTATATATATATATATATATATATATATATATATATATACAGTATATATATATATATATATATATATATATATATATATATATATATATATATATATATGAAGAGTTCAGATGCAAAAGCCTCTAAATGCCATTTGAAATTTTCTTCTAAAATGACCATTTTTATCAAGCTTGTATATTTAAGTTCAGTAATTTCACTTAAATAACAATTAATAGGTAATCACCATTGCCATTTAAGTGAAATCACTGAACTTACATATACAAGTTTGATAAAAATGGTCATTTTAGAAGAAAATTTCAAATAGCATTTAGAGGCTTTTGCATCTGAACTCTTCATATATACAAACTTGGCATGGATGAACCTGCAAGTACATGGTGCAGTGGCTGATGCTGTTGATGTGCAGGGAGCTTTTGGCGGCTGGACTGTAATGTTGAATATTGACCAGGCCAGAGAAGCTGGATTCAGACGCCTGCTGCAGTCTGGGGGAGCCAAGGTCTGTTGTCTTTTGTCATATTTTTGTCTCTTGATTCCAGGTTTAAAATATTGGTCATTACAGGTAGTCGTTGCTATTTCCTCTCTCTGTATGGTTTCTTTGTCCTGTATTAACTCTATTTTTTCTGTATAGGTGTTACCAGACGCTTCTCCCTCGCTCTTTCCAGAAACCACACACCTGTTTGTGGATTTCAGTCGGTTAAAGCCGGGTGATGTCAGAGTGGACATCAGCGAGGCTGCAGCTCAGGGGGTCAAATGCCTAAAACCAGAGTATATTGCTGATTACCTCATGCAGGTGAGACAATGATTTTTATTTGTATTAAGCCTCTTGGTTTTCTGTGCTTGTTTGTAGGGCTGCAGTTTGGCAAAAAAGTTGTGTAATTATCAATTTAATTATGAAATAATAATTTTACGGTGTCATTGTTACTGTATATTAAGTATCTACATGTACTTACCATAGGATTAGGATTTGGTTGAGGGTTCAACAGCAGAAAGAAACTCCTTTATTTTACAGAAATATTATTATTATATTATAATATTAAATTTACCAAATGAAAACAAACAAAATAAGAAATTACACAAAAATCTGTAAAAAAAAAAAAAGTATTTAAGAAATATAATACTTGTATTTTGCAGTACAACTGAAGAATTTCAATACTAATATATATCACTGTCTTAATTTTCAGAAGTTGAACCAATGAGCTTCTCTTTAGTTGCAAGTTTGTAAAGACTGTTGGCCCATGTTGCCTTCACAAATGCATCTTATAAGTGACCCAAACTCGGGCATGAGCGGTTTCGGTTGTATGTCGATTAATCATGCAACCCTATTACACCTGACATTTAATGTACCAGAAGCAATAATGTGGAAATTTGATCTCAGTAATTGCTTGTTCTGTTTCAGCTCTGAAATGGTTGTTTAGGCAACAGGTTGTATGATTTAATAAATTTGCCCTTTTAATTTTTTTTTTTTTTTTTTCAGGAGCCATCTCCTTCAATGGATGCTTACTATCTTCCTGGTGCAGCTGCAGAGGATCTAGAGAAGGTTCAAGATGCATCTTCACGCAAACGGAAAGCATCCGGCGACATGTCCACATTGAAGAAGAGTCGTGTGAGATGAAACAGTCCTTTTTCATGCTCAAACTTAATGTGTATTTAATATGTATTTAATTCATTTTATTCATATTACATTGTAAGAATAAGCATTTGCCAGTTGTGCCAATAAAAAAATAAATTCATAATGTAAAAATTAGAAGAAAAGGGTTGTTTTTGTTTTTAAGATTTCACCAGAAATCCAATTTAAACAGAATTTCGCTGCTTGCATTTTTGTTTTATGCTGGACATCTCTGGACTGACTCTGATGTACTACCACTTTATGCCCTGCAGAGGGAGCAATCTTCACAAAATTTGACTTAATGATCATTTTAGCCATACAACCTATTGCCTATTACATACATTTTTTTACACGCACTCAAATGCATGGGCTAGTACTATATAAATATAGTTAGAAAGTTGCCAATTACCTGCCAGCCAAAAATATATAAGACATTATGTACAGGTGGACTAATTGGACAGATAGAAAATTAAAAGGCTTTATGTTCTCAAATCACTATATGATGTATCATATAATACTGTCTGTTGCGTGTAATTCTGTTTTAAAGTGATTTATCACTCATGTTCACTGAATCCCATGATTTTCTGATCAAGTGTACCATAATACTCAAGATCGTGTTTGACCCCTGGTGTATTGCTTTCTTTCGAAAGACTTTGGGAATCATCTGTGTCCACAGCAACCGTTCTGTTACTAACGGCAACAAGAGCATTGTTTTTTGTTTAATTCTGCTGTCTGACTTATGTCATAGAACCAATTCATATCGTTATGTCTTGGTCGGATCCTTTTTACTCTATTGGTATGTTACTTTCATTTATCTTCCTATAGTAACAATAGTGTTAATATTATATATATTTTTGATAATTATAATTTTTTAAACAACCAGTTTTAGTGCCACTTCTTCCTACATTAAGCTCATTTCAATGTATTTTAACCCACTATGAGTCTGTTTACCCTGTAAGTAACATTACTAATTCTTTTTGCATTCAAGTGCGTGTGGAATCACATGATGTCTGTCAAAATACACATTCACTTAAAGCCATAACTGGATTTGCTTGAGAAGTCTGGTGGCCTATATGGGCATGTAAATGATTTACTCTGGTCATGGCTAAGCCTGCAACCAGCCGATTACTGAGACTGGGGGGTTAAACCACAGACTCAAAGCCATCGGATTACGAAGTTGGATCCCCCATTTGTCACAGGGTGGTGTTGATAGGGGGAAGGGTTCTTCTGAATGCCTGTTAGTCTTCTGAACACATATCTGCTATCACCTTTTATGTCACTGCACTGCACATGTTTCTACCTTTGTGTTTCTTGCTTCAGTCCTGAATGAGAAATTAAATGTGCTGTAAATTACTTCCTTTCCACCCAAGCTCTGTAACTGCTGGTGCAGATAAGACCTCTTTGCTCCTTACCTGTCTACATGACTGATACTGGGACCAGTACCTCTATCTGATAGCAATGCCATTTTACTGTGGTAATACGAAGAAAAATAGCTTGTTGTGAGGCCTGTGATGACCAATGCAGGCCATAGAAAATGACCATATTTCCGTAAGATATGAATAGAGATTATGCATTGAAGTGGAACAGAATGTCCCTTTGTTCCTGTCTAAAATCAGGACACAGTTGCCTATTGTTGCTCAAGACAATGTAAAAAAAAAAAAAAAAAAAAAAAAACGACTTTACGCTTGCAATACAAGGGCACATAGGAAATGGAGTTTACATAATTAAGTGTAAAAATAAAATAAAAATTAAGCGTTTTGTTTGTTTTTGTTTTTTGGCTGTTTACAGAGTTGTGATGGAAAGTTTGATTCGTTTTGGTCGATCGGTTCATTCGAACCGTTTGGAACCCAGTTCAAAACCCGATTCAATGATTCATTTACTTATCGTGTTTCCTGACATTGTGCATGACACGCATTGCTATTATTTATTTATTTATTTTTTTTTTTTAATAGGTTGTAATAATAAGGTTGTGTGTTGTAATTCTATGTGTACCGATTTAGTTTTTATGCATTCATGAATGAGCTCATAAAATATCAAGTCATCTAATGTTGCCTGCCTATGTTGCCTGGCATTTACTGTAGGCCTACATTTAAACATTACTGACTTTCTTTAACAGGTGTTAACACACACACACACACACACACACACACACACACACACACAAAAGAAGAAGAAGAAGGTTTTAGCATGTTTAAAGCTGATAATCATCGAATACATAGTCTGACTCGAGGAACCGTTTGGGCGATTCAGTCCGATTCGTAAACCTATCAGACACATTGTTATAACTTTAAAGACCCCGAAGCTGTCAAGGAGATAGTAGTTGTCATGTTTATTATTTCACTGACATATCAGGTAGCCTAGTAAGAACATTTAATGTGTTGTAGGCCTATCCTAAAATAGCGCATTAAGTTCAATATATATAGGCTATATATATAATATATTTTAAAGACCTTCTCCAACATACGTTTCTCTTAGATTTTCGAATAGGCTTACAAATCTACTCTTTTCCTGTTTCTACTCCCTGATTTGTAGGCTACTTAAGTTGGTGTGGTCCTCAGGGGGGACCATGTCATCCTATACTAGGTTAGCCTAATTACCATAGCCAGGTTAAACCACTGGAGAAAGGATAACCCTCTTAGCCCAGTTAGTCCTGGTGCAGCAATATATACTCATTGTTATTCTGTGGCCGTATACACGGAACAGTTTTCGAGCCAGGGTGACCGACACGCACCATCATTAGTCTGATATCACTCCTCCACCTGCTGTCTTGGTTTCTCATGACCAGTCTATGATCTAAGCAAGCTATCCTATGTTTTTGGGGAGGTGTGCGAGGTTGGACTGGATTCAGACAGCCTATCTCCTGGACGGAGGCTGGAGAGGGACTGACCGCTCCGCTCATGTGACAGTCTGATACCTTGCGGGAAGCATGTGCGCGTTGCGCGTTTCGCTTAAACCGGTGACGCGGAGGCTTTGATGAGCCGGTTCGGCTGGAAGGAGGAGGTTTCGGACTAGTCTCCAGGTAAAAATAAACTCCTTATTCGTTATTTAATGCGTGTCAATGCATGTGTTTTCTTTGCGAACATTATGACAAACGTTTACGCATTTTGGTAGCCTATAAGGCTACTCGATTTTGGAGCTTCTAAGATGAATAAAGCTCTCAGAATCAATTGTGAATATTCCATTTATTTATTTTTTGATGATGATTTTTGGGTTGTCATTCGGCATTACACTCCAATGAGAGATGCTGTTAGTGTTCATGGTGGTTAACTGATGTGATTTCTAGAGTCATATAATTAGTCTGCGAATCATACGGAATCGAGTAGGTTCCCTAACATTTCCATGAACGATTCTTTGGTATTTTGGAGGAAGAAATATGTGAGGGGAAAGGATTTGGAAATCTTTAGGCATTTATTGACCTCAGCTGTCTCTAATGATGGAATAATTTGGTAGCCTAACTATATTTAGTTACTAATTCAATTATTTAAAATAGGCTATGCCCTAACGATTATTTAAATAAAATTATAAACAATTTTAATTTTATAACAAAACTCAAAATGTGTAACTAGCCTACACGTTAACCAATAGGCCTAGTTCCAGAAATGTTATCATCACTTAGCCTACCCTCAAGTTGTTTCTTTCTTCTGTTGAACACAAAAGAGGCTATTTTCAAGAATTTTGGTAGGCTTCAACGTTAGGCTAAGAAGTTAAGGCTACCACTGTCTGGTTACCGACATTCTTTAAAATATCTTCTTTTAATTAATTTTTTTTTAATTTTTTTTTTTATTTTATTATTTTTTATTTTTTTTTGGGGACTGTCCCTAAGTAATTATAGAATTCAGTTCTCCGACGGATTCATAAATGTAATTTCTTCACTGAAAAGAACCGGCTCTGTATTCGTTCCGAATCATTCGAATTGGACTACATTTTCTTTTCTTTTTTTCAAATTAGCCCACTAAAAAGTTCCGACTCCAAAGATTCGTTCATTTGAAATTCGGACTGGTGGCGCTGTGTTCACTAGCAGTGATGTGCTACAGAAGTGTTGGAAACACTGTCAGACTATGTTAGTTCGTTTTTCTGTCCGCAGAGGGGAAAAAATGGACCCGGACGTCACGAGAATCAATTTGTTCCGTTAATTTCTAAATAGAACTGAACAACAATCGATCCCTAACACTAGTTATAGAGTAGGCTAACGGCTTTTAGTCATTGTCATAGTGTGTGTGTCTCTCTCTCTCTCTCTCTCTCTCTCTCTCTCTCTCTCTCTCTCTCTCTCTCTCTCTCTCTCTCTCTCTCTCTCTCTCTCTCTCTCGCTCTCTCTCTCTCTCTCTCTCTCTCTCTCTCTCTCTCTCGTCACACACACACACACACACTCACTGAGGGTATCAGCCTATTTATTGTGAGCTCCTACTGAAGGAGAGTTAGGGAAGCTTTACGGTATCACCACCCGTGAAAGATCATTGTGTGTTTCATAGTCAGGAGGATTCTGAGGATATAGGCTAACGCAGATAAACATCATGTTATGCTACAGGCGTCTTTGATCGTTTTCCAGCATATTCTCATAAGGTAAGAGACATCAGAGCTTTTCTCACCCTTCCTCTGGAACATTTGCCTAAGTCACTCACATGGCTGCACCTGCTCATGATATATCTAGAGATAAATGCTCCCTTAATGGCAAACTTACTTAATGTTTGTTTGCATTCATTACTAAAGCAAGCAAACATCCATTCTCCACCATTCATTTAATCAACATATATCGGATATGCATCACTTTGCAGCCATTTTGCTATCAGAGAGTCAAACATCTTCATTTCAGCATCTTTTATTTCATTTTGTTGGCCTGCAAAGGTTCATTTTGGAATCTCAAGTTGTTTAGGAACATAACTTGTATTAAATTTTGCATTAAACCTTGTATCAAAATAATTTAGATTTAAAATAGTGTATAAATGTTATGGTTCGGTCTATTTGTTTGTCAAATACCTAACCAGTAGGTCAAAACTATTTGTTTTCTCCCTGGGAATTCAACCTATGACCTCATCATTGACTACGTATTACAGGAACGTCTGTAGAAAGCTAAAGAACAGAGTGAATGTTTCCTTTACCATGGGGCTCATTCATTAACATTCAGTTCTAAATAATGAGGCAACTCTCTTAAAGCTTGAGGCTGTTAGAAGGCGTCCTCTCCATAAAGATGCTCCATTTGTGTGTGTGTGTGTGTGTGTGTGTGTTGCCGGTCCCACAGAACAGTAAATGTTTAGAAGTGCAGGGTCATTAAAAGTTGGTCGCCTGAGAGCATTGTGAAAGGAATGTTAGTCAAAGTCCTTAACAGGACACCCCCAACTATATGCTTTGTTCTCCGGGACAATACCTCGCTGGTTTGTCCAATAGGGAGGTAGAGCGAGGGAGCTGGGTCTTGGGTCAAGTGGCAAGACAGTGACATATGTAGCTGACAACTTGTTCCGGAAGGGTCACCTGATACGAGGCTGCAAAGCGGTGAGCGTTTCGTGAAAAGTGGAGGAGGAACTTTGATTCATTGGGGCAGAGGGCATCACCCTTTTCCCTCCGTTGGTTAACTGGCTTCAGGATCATTATCTGTGTTCGTTTTTCTCCAAACATGGCATTCTTTAGAAATGACCTAAGTGTCTGTAAAAAAAATAAAAATAAAATATTTTTATTTAGTTTGCATGGGGTCTCCTCGGTTCTAGACCAGGGTAAAAATACTTCCACTCCCCCCCTTTTTGTCTGATAAAATCCATAACTTTCTTGATTTTTTTTTTATTTTATTTTTTTTCATTTTACTTGGATGTAATAATATTATAGAACTTAAATAAGAATGATTTTTATTAAAGTATATATATATTTTTTTTAGGGCTGTCAAACGATTATTTGTGATTAATCGCATCCAAAATAAAAGTTTGTGTTTACATAATACTGTATATGTGGGTGCACTGTGTATAATTATTTTGTATATATAAACACACACACATGCTTGTATATGTTTAAGAAATATTTTCATGTATATACTGTATGTAGATTTATAAATAATTTATCTGATATGTAAATATACATATTTTATATATAAATAATATTTGTTTCTTAAATATACATGCATGTGTGTGTATTTATATATATATACATACAAAATAATTATACACAGTGCACCGACATATAATATCTAAACACAAACTTTTATTTTGGATGCGATTAATCGCGATTAATCGTTTCACAGCCCTATATATTTGATTTATTTGAATATCTCTAATATATTATATTGCATTACATTATATATTATTCTTATTACATTACAGTTCAAAAGCTTGGGGACAGTAAGATACATTTTTTTAAGTAAGAAATGACTTTTATTCAGCAAGAATGCATTAATTAGTCAAAAATGACAGTAAAGCAATTTATAATATATTACAAAAGATTTCTATCTCAAATAAATGCTGTTTTTTTAACGTTTCTATTCATGAAAAAAAAAAATATTTTCAACATTATTATATTATTATACAAATTATATTTCTGTTTTTACTGTATTTTTGATTAAATAACTGCACCCCTGATGACCATATACTTTTTTTCAAAAATATTTTTAAAAAATACATCCAACTGCGAACTTTTGAATGGTAGATTATAATACATTTGTTTAAACAGATTTAAATATTATATATTCGTATATTTTTAGATTATAATACATATGTTTAAACCGATATAAACATTATTTATTCGTATATTTTTAGAGTATAATACATTTGTTTAAACAGATTTAAAAATTATATATTCGTATATTTTTAGATTATAATACATTTGTTTAAACAGATTTAAATATTAAATATTCGTATATTTTTCAAAGTAGCCATTTTAATCTCTTGTTTTGGGGTGTGGTTATGGATGATCCTTCATTATCCTCTTGAATCGAGGTCATTTCAGAGTGACAGTAACCAGACCAGGACAACAACGTATCAACTGTCCTGTGGAGTCACCTCTGCCCACACCAAACATCACTCACGTGTCAACGGGATGCATATCATCATTGCAACCAGGCTTCCTGCAATCTTATATAGAGTTACAGAATAGGGAAACATGCCATACCAATTCAAAACAATCAACATCTGGAAAAAATTCAGGGTCAAGCAGGAAACCTTACAATCTTATCAGAGACTATACAGAAAGAAAGGCCAATGTTTCCATTCTCTTTTCTCTCTTCCTCTTTCAAGCATTTCCAGTCTCAATTACAATCCTGACCCAGGGGAGAATGGTACAGCCTGGTATGGAATGTGTCCCATGCCTAAATACTCTAGATCTTGAGGACAGTGAATGAACTCAGCACTTGCTCTTAGAACCTAGTAGACAGGAAAAACCCGACACACGGGCGCGACGGAAGAACAACATGTTCTTTTCCTGAAGAGTGGCATGCACTCCTATAAAAGCCACGATACATTAGCAGTTTTAGAAATGAGTTTCTTCTAAGGATTTTTCTGAGCTTTAGTAAATGAGGTTATAAAGGGGCAGTTGAGATATCCCTCTGTCTGATAGGACATGTCCTCCCATTTCCTGAAAGACACTGATTCTATCAGCCTGAGTTCCTTCCCATATAGAAATTCAGGTTCGGTCAGTCGAGCTGAACATTGTCAGGAATAACAAACAGAAGAAGGCAGAAAAGTTCAGTTTTTTTTTTTTTTTTTTTTTAGTTCAATCAAAATGTAAAATTCTGTTATAATTTCCTTGTGCAAAATAACACACTTCCGTATACTTTAAAAAAAGATTGTGTAAATAATATAGTTTTAAATAATACACTTAAAGGTGTAGTTCACTTTTCAAAAAAATGTTTGCTGATAATTTACTCACCCCCATGTCATCCAAGATGTCCACGTCTTTCTTTCTTCAGTCGAAAAGAAATTAAGGTTTTTGATGAAAACATTCCAGGATTTTCTCTACATAATGGACTTCATTGGGAACCAAATGGTTCAAGGTCCAAATGAGAGGTTCAGTGCAGCTTCAAAAGGCTTTAAACGACACCAGACGATGAATAAGGTTCTTATCTAGGTAACACAGTCTCATCCCAAATCGTCATATAACTGACGTTTTGGGACGTATTTTGACCATACGTCAATATCCGCCTTTTTAGGGCCCCCTTAAACGTCGGTAGATGGCGATCCCGGGCCGTCATACAACTGACGCTTTACCTTTAACGTCAGTTAGGTGACGGGTTAGGTTTAGGGTTAAGTTTAGGTATGGGGTAGAGTTAGGATCCCATAACCTCATCTACCGACGTTTAAGGGGGCCCTAAAAAGGCGAATATTGACGTATGGTCAAAAGACGTCCCAAAACGTCAGTTATATGACGATTTGGGATGAGACCGGGTTGATCTAGGACCCTTCGAGTCATGACTCAAAAACAGATTTGTTCATTTTGATGAACGAGTTTGAACAGGAGAGTCACGAACGCTCATCACAGAACAGAGCAAGGCGAGCATTTGTGCTTAAACTTTTTTTTTTTTTTTTTTATGAGCGATCGCTTCGCTTGATAAGACCCTTATTCATCGTCTGGAATCATTTAAAGTCCTTTGAACAGTTTGCACTGAAACTCTCATTTGGACCTTGAACCGTTTGGTTCCCATTGAAGTCCATTGTATCGAGAAAATCCTGGAATGTTTTCATCAAAAACCTTAATTTCTTTTCAACTGAAGAAAGAAAGGCATGGACATCTTGGATGAAACGGGCAAAAAGTTTGTTTTTTTTTAAAGTGAACTATCCTTTAATAGCTAACCGAATGCATTGTTTTCGACACTTCATCATTGCATGTTAATTGAGATCATGATTTAAATGAAATACATTTAAATGATCTTTAGTGTTTTTGACCCAACACAAATATACTTAAATGTCATTTCTATTGATAAATTTGAACACTTGTAATTACAGATTTGCAATGATGATGTTGCACTTTAATACACTTTTAAAATATATTAACTTTAAATATGATATTGAGTTACAGACTACAGTTAACTATAATAAAGGACTTTTGTATGTTCTTTAGTATGTTGACAACAAATAAAACAAAATTGGTTTCTTGAAGTATAACATAATTAAAACGTTAATTTAAAATGTACTTTAAAGTACAATACAAATATTTAAGTACACTTAAGTGGCCTTTTCATTAATATTATATATTGTGTTAAATATTATATGCAAGAGTTAAAAAAAATCGTACATTTCAAGTGCACTTTCAACTTTTTTTTTTTTGAGTGTTTATTTACCCTCACGTCTTCCGAGTTGTAACCTTTATAACATTTCTTGTGGAACAGAAAAGAAAATGTTAGAATATACAAGCAGCTCTTTCGTTTTAATGGAAGCAAATGTTAATCAAGTCTGCACGCACTGTTTTTAGTGAATAACGATTTAAATGTCTGTTTCTCAGACAAAACTATTGTACACTATTGAAACTATTGTTTCACACGACTTTAACAGAGATGTATAGTAACGAAGTAGAACTACTTAAGTACTGTACTTAAGTACTAAAATGCTGTATCTGTACTCTACTAGAGTACTGTTTTTTTCTCATACTTCTACTTTTACTTCAGTAGATATTTTCGATGAATTTAATACTTTTACTTCGATTTTTTTAATGTTCTGCTAGTTACTCGTTACAATTATAAAAATTTTACCAATCATTCGTTGCAAGTTGGCTTTCATGCTGCCTAAATCACACACCAGTTTTATAGGGTAATGGTATTGATTGACACACACATTGACAACTAATGCAGGGGTTGTCCTGCAATGACATTTTTTGGCGGCCGCCAAAGCAAATTTGTAACCCGCCAAAACGCCTTATTTGATTGCTAGTTCAAACTTTTGACTGATTTCTTTAATAATTAGATGACACAATACTTGTACTTTTTGTACTTAAGTAGGGAATTTTAAAATAAACTACTTGCAATAATTAAATGCAAAAAATGTTGAACACTTTAGTACTTCTACTTAAGTGTGGTGCTTAAAGAGCACTTCAACTTCTACTCAAGTCACTTTTTTGATAGAGCACTTGTACTTTTACTCAAGTCCGGGTTTCTAGTACTTTATACGTCTCTGCTTTTTAAATACAACACCCAAGTTAAATGGGCTACTTGTATTAGCTTTTGGTCCTTTTTGGTGGCTCCCATCTACTTTCATCATAAAGAAGAGCAGCTTGGACATTCTGCTAAACTTTTACTTTGTGTTCCACTGAAGAAAGGATGTCAAAACTTATAATCTATTCCTTTAACCTAATCTGTTATAGTGTCTTAAACTGCTTTGCACCTTTCGTATCTCGGGTGAGTTTGATGCGCTGAAATATTGAACACGCTGTTTAGCATGCACAAAGTAGCGCCTGTCTACTTGAATTTCTTGATGCACCGACATAGCAGGTGTCTTAAATTACCCAAAGGGCAAAGCTGATTGCGACAACAAGTCTTCCTCGTCCCTGTTGCAAGGAAGGGCAGCGGGCGACGGGACAGCTGTGAGTACAGCCATTACAACGATTAGAGAATGCGCTAGGGATGGATGAGGAAGATAAGAGGGAGAGAGATGAGGGGAGGACTGATGGAACGTGAAGTGAGTGTAGGGGGAATTCCTGGAATTCCATGACCGCCGCCACTCTTCCTGATCCTGATAGGACACACATTGGCGCACACATTCAGACATTTTCATGTTTGTAATTCTACTAAGATGCTGAAGAAGCCGACCCGATAGAATGTACCGGATTGGCTCTTTTATACAGTCGTGTAGCTTCTGTGTGGCTTCATAGCAAGGGTTTTATCAGTTGATGGCTTCGGGCTGTCAGAGTGAGTTTCTTGGCTTGCCTCTGATCAAAGGTCTTCAGCTTTATTTGGCATCGCTGCTTATTCCAGACCGAACAGTCACTTCAAACAAGGATTTAATAATATAATAATGAGCATGGATGGTGGTTCTATTCATCAGTATGAAATGTACCCTATGGAATAATGTTTGCAGTGGTTCTAAAAAGTATTTGGGCACAAAAAAATCGACAAAATATCAAACCAAGTGGCCTTAATTTTAAAGAAATATAGCACAGACACAATTTTTTAAGCAAAACATTTAGTGACACTTTATTTTAAGATGACAGAGTTACATGCCACATGTACTGTAGTTACTATAGAAATTATGCAAATATTGAGGCAAGTGATTTTGATGATTTTGCTGCTTGTCGAAATTGCTTAGTTAATGAGCTTAAGCAACACAATTGTTATTCATTTTGTCCAAACTTAATTTGATTGTGTTCAATCTACTTAAATATGTCCAATTTAAGATTGCTTAATCCGTTTGTGTTGGATTACATGAACGATTTGTGTTGCATTAACTAAAACTGGGCTGTGCTTTTTAGTTCTCAGGATGCTTTGCATATGGCTGAATTAAGAGAGAACAAATGTCTAAATTAAGTGTTATTTTATGTGTTTTTGAGAAAATGAGAAAAAGGGAAGACTTTATAGTGTTTAATTGTGTTTAATGTTCAATGGCATTGCAATTATTTATTAGTACCATTTAAATTACAGTCATTAGACTGAAAGCATTTGGTTAGATACTTTCAGCAAAACCTTTGGTTGATAAAGCATGTGAATCTTATAATTTAAGATGTTAACAAGTGCTATTTGTAGCTAATACTTGGTTATAGTCTATAAATGTATTATTGGTGTGACATTAAAATACATTTTATTGAATTTGAATACCTGAATCATATCAGGGAGCCTTTTAAAATTCACTGACAATATAGCTGTGCCCAACTATAGTAAATAAGTTGAATCAACCTTAATACATTAAGTTGACCCAACGTAAGTACATTAAATTGGAATAACAGAATTAATGCTGAAATAAAGCAAGTTAATCATGTGGAAAACCTTTCCATAAGTTTTTTATGTTCATTCAAAGAGTTATTTTTTGAGTATTACTCAGTTTGTAATTACACTGTAACAACCTTACCTCAGCTTAAAATAAAGTGTAACCCAACATTTTACAAAAGACGTTTTGTTGTTGTTGTTCAAAATGGAGATTAAAGCGATCTGCTTGTCAGTTGTTAGTAGAACATGTTCACAATGTGAACTTGAGGGTATCTCATTTTATAAATCCGCTAAAATTCAGTGTCAACAACTGGTTATTGCGAGAGAAAAAGAAACTAATGCTGTTTTGGCGTTTTTGTATCATATATTACATTTTATTTGGTATCTAATGCAACATTCATACATTTTTAATTGTGACTTGGCTGCCCAAAATGTCTAAATACCTCTTTTAGAGCCACAAAAGATAGCGGCCAAATGATCATTTCCAATGTCTAATTCAAATGCGTTAATAGGCTAATTATATGCAACAGTGTCTGGAACATTTTCAGCATGCTTTTTGGCATTATAGTCAATGCATTTTTAATGACCTGGCTATGAAATCCCAGTCTAGAGCTTTGCTCGGCGTAGACTACTTGACAAAATCCAGCCTGAGGGGTTTCTCAAGTCCTGATCCCCAGGATTGGCTCTGTTTAATTTTCTTGCTCCCTTACCTAATTTAAGATGATCAAATCCCTCTTAAGGAGATGCAATATGCTCTGAAGGAGAGTTCAGTTCACTTATGAAACCTTTAGATTCTCCCCTAAATCATACAACAAAATACCCCTTCAGCATCTCCTTCAAAGAGCTGAAATACTCAGACTTTTCATAAAACCCATTAAACTAAAAGCAACAAATGAAACCAGACAAATTGATTGATTCTTAAATCTATTGATTTTATGAATTAATTGATATTAGATCTTTTTAAAGAGAACTATCAAAAGATACAGACCGTTAGAGAGAAATGCACAACTCTTTACCCAGAATCCTTTAGCATTTTAGCTATGTGGGCCAGATGAATGCTAATAGGATTTACTTTGACTGGATGGAGCGGCAAGAGAGATTGGGAAGGGGGGAAGGCATCCCGCCTTTACCCCCTGTTGCGTACTAGCCCACCCAGAGCAGTCATGTGATGCTGGCAGGTGTCTGGCACTGACTAGACCTTTAGTGACCAAACCCAGCAACTTCCACCCAAGATGCAGGATTATATGGGCTTAATGATAAACAGGTCACCCCCAACTTTGAAATTGTCTTGTTGCTACTGAGCTTGACGAAACCTCAATGTTGTCATATTCAGCATGGCAATAACACCAAGAAATAGACCAGCACCATGAAAGGTATGAAAGCAAGGCTGTGATTGATAGACTTGCTGTGTTTTCAATGGCATCCGCTGCATAAAACTCCTAGATCGCTTTTAGGTTTCCACAGCTCATATTGTCTGGGGATTTTGTTTAATGAATTTTCTCTTAAAGATATTTTTTGCAGCGTTTCGTCTGCAGAACAATAAAAAAAAAACATTAAATAACAGTACAACCCACTGAGGAGATGTATGCCTATCCCTCATAGCCTCGCTTTTATTCACGTTAAAAAAATCAAAGATGGCGCTGCTGTGAATAAGGTCTATTGGTTGTTTTGCAGATTTGTTATTTTTAATGGTTGTGATTGTGAAGATTTCTTGTGAAGTACATCAGTGATGTTCACTAAAATGTTTTTTTTTTCTTCGTGGCTGAATTTCTCAAAATTTCCAAGTCATATTTCGCTCCAAAATTAAAATAAATAAATATAAATGAAAAATGAGTTAATAAAGTAATACATTGTTTTTATATGAAGAAAATTGTGCAGTGTGACATTATTTGCAAGCACATATCCCCTTAAAAATATGACAGACAATGTTAAAAAAAAAAAAAATCTTTTGATTTTTGGAATTGATTTAGGACAGCCATTTGATTTATTCTTGTTTAGTTCCATAAAACGCAATTGCATAAAAACATATTTAAAAAAAAAAAAAAAAAATGAAATGTGGGCCCCTTCCCTGTGGAGTATAATAGAACCTTTTTCATTTTGAGTTGATTATGTCATTTTCAGCTGTGAGCTCCTTTTGTGATACGGAGTGCTTTGGATTTGTTCTTACTGTTAGGACTCCACCTACACTTCACAAATGATATTTAAATCCAATTCCCTGCTGAGGTTTTAGCGAAGAATCATTCCTTTCAATATAGTAATACAGTTCAGTCATAATAAATGACTAAAATGGAGCAAAAAAACAAATGGATTCTTCAAACAGATCCTCATATGCTCTTAAGACCTTTGTATTAAGACTTTATCAACTCTAACTTGATCACTAACTTAAGCCTATTGAGACAAGACGTAATTAAATTGGACGCGCACATTAAGTACTTTTAAGAAAATGACAAACTCCATCTCTCTCAAACTCCATATGCTTCCTCCAAATAACAAGCTTCATAGACCATATTAGACTTTTTGATCATTTTGTCTTGTTAAACTGAGAGGTTGATGTCAAAGACGGAAAAGCTAATAGTCGTGATACACTGATTGAATTAATCTCATCTGTTGAGGAGTGGAGGGTTTGCTTATACAGAAATGCTCTGCTTTCATAAGGCTGGTTTGATGTGATTTTACGTTATTATGTCAATGTTTAAAGGGGTGGTTGATTATGATTGAACTTTTTTAACTGTAGTTAGTGTGTAATGTTGCTGTTTGAGCACAAACAACATCTGCAAAGTTACGATGCACAAAGTTCAAAGCAAAGGGAGATATTGCTTTTTAAAGGGTTAGTTTACCCAAAAATGAAAATTCTGTCAGTATTTACTCACCCTCATGTTCTTCCAACCCCGTAAGACCTTCGTTCATCTTCGGAACACAAATTAAGATATTTTTCATGAAATCTGAGAGCTGGATCACTCCTCCATACTAGTCCATAGGCTTCTTGAGGGATTGAAACTTGCCGGCCTAGAAAAGTTATTAAAGACATCGTTAAAATAGTCCAAGTGACGAAAGTGGCTCAATCCTAAGTTTATCAAGCGACGAGAACACTTTTTGTGCGCAAAAACCCCCCAAAATAACGACTTTATTTCAACTATTCATTTACTTCTCTCTGGGCCTCAAGTCAGGTTACTAGTTCAACAGCATATGATCTGTTATTGTACGTCACACGCATCACACACATGACCAGCGTCGGCCAATAGTGAGCCTAAGTGTTTGTTTTCGCGCACAAAAAGTATTTTCGCCGCTTGATAAATTTAAGATTGAGCCACTGTAGTCACTTGGATTACTTTAACGATGTCTTTAATAACTTTTCAAGGCCGGCAAGTTTCAATCCCTCAAGAAGCCTATGGAGGAGTGATCCAGCTCTCAGATTTCATCAAAAATATCTTAATTTGTGTTCCGAAGATGAACAAAGGTCTTACAAGGTTGGAACAACATGAGGATGACAGAATTTTCATTTTTTGGTCAACTATCCCTTTAAGGACTACAACAAACGGCTGGTAGGGACTACATTACACAACATTACTCCCGGGTTAGTGACATTACAACCCTAAAATTTACATTTACCGTAACACGATTTATAGATTATCAAGACGGTGTTTGATATGCTAATCAATGACTAGATGATAACTACACACACCTAAATTCATACAACCATTCAGAGATGTTGTCAATGTTGTCACTTCTTGAGTCTCTCCAACATTGTCTGACTCCATTTTGAACATAAAAGGCTAAAAGCTTTTTGAAATGTTCACTGCATGTCTGTTCGAGGTCAAAGGACACAAGTTGTTGTAGCTCCGCCCTCTGCGCCGGAAGCAGCAGCTCATTTGCATTTAAAGGGGATTATACCACCCCTTTAGTTAGTTTCATATAGAGTGAGATATATATTTAATTATCAACATCAAATGTAAATATATCAAGTGACCAAGCGCAGTTTGTTTTCTTTTTACGTGATATTTAAGGGTGATTAAATTACAAATCAGATTGGAGTTAGTGATTTCAGCCCTTTGTGTGTTCATTATGCATCTGAGATAGCTGTTTAACATAAGCTGTCGTGAAATTAATTTATATCGGACACGGACATTAACATCGTGATCTTGTAAATGTTTGTTTTATCTAGCAGACAGGAAGGAAAAGACAATTAAAGAGACTGAATCCTGTTAGGGTGTAGATAGTCTGGACAAGGTTTAAATTACAGGTCATCACAGGTCTCCTTTCAAGCTGTCTTCCTGCTTGCTGTGTTTTTAATCTCTTTTCTTTGTGACACAAAGGATTTGTCATTTTAAAAGATCTTAGGTAGAGTAATCAATAAGTCCTCATATTAAGGGTGAAGGGTCAAATCTTTCTGACATTTTCCAAATACCATAATGAAGGCTAAGTTTGTTTTTGTGCTGCCTGGTGCACCTTAATTACATTTAAACCTTTCAGAATGTAACATCAGCGAGTTGCATTCACTGCTAAGACTAGTCTTACAAGTTAGTCATCCATTTTTTTTTTTTCCTTTAAGACTGTTCATAACTTTTTAAAGTTAGTTACATAAAAACATACATTGGTGATTGGTCTAAGAGTTGATACCGAACGGTAAGACAGATAACCCATAACTAACTGCTTGTTGGTCATACTAGTTCTTAAAGGCATACTCCACTTTTTTTTTTGAAATATGCTCATTTTACAACTACCTCAGCAGGGCCTGAAATTAACACCCGACCACCTGCCAAATGCGGGTGAATTTTGCTATTGGCGGGTAACACTGTCAATCTACCTGCCACATTGGCAGGTAGCCAATGAGAATTGAGAGTGATTCATTAGGATTTTTACATTTCAACGAAGTCCGCTATTGCATTGGACTTTAGCTAAAATGTGGCGGCACATTACTGGGGTAAAGAGGCCAGCTGAAACAAAACAAACAGCCAACAAAAAGATGAGGATGAGAAAAAGAAAAGTAAAGAAGACATTTTAATACAAAGTGAACAATCGGCGGCAATGGCAAGGTTCGTGAGCGGCTGATTTATGACAGCGACTGTTGTTTCATACGTTCATGCGATCAGAAAGAAGATGAGGCTCTTTTTCTGACTACGTGTGCGAGTATTAAACTGTTGATGAGATGGGATGAGATAATGTAACGCGTCGCTGTTGTAGGTTAAAGTACAATGACAGTTGCACAGATGTGTGTGCGTGTGCAACTGTGCATGTTGGGAGTTGGGAACCGGTGAGAAAATGTCCGGTACCCGGTAATTTTATCAGTAATAACAGTATTAATTTAGTTCATATTTAACCGTTCCTGAACGCTGTAACTAAACCTGGCAAAACCGCTTTTAGTTTACGTGACTAAATCCGCCATCAACACAGCCGCGTTATGATTTGTTTACGAGCTCTATGTGTACTCAACAGATATACTATATTATAGCCTATACTATATATTTTGTGTGTGTGTGTCTGTCAAAATCAATGAATAAAAAGATTTTGTTTTAAAATTATGTTATTAGAGTTATTATTACTTGACAGCACTTAAATGTGTATTCTTACAAGTTAAAGAACAATATTGTGAAATTCACGGGTTTTTTTTTTTTTTTACGTATGAGGCAAAAAAAAAAAATGGCTGGTAAAAAGTCTCTGTGGCAGGTAAATTTTTAAATCCACCTGCCACAGTGGCCGGTGGCTGAAAAAATTAACTTCAGGCCCTGTACCTCAGACTTAAACAGTTGGGTTTTACCGTTTTCGAATGTATTCAGCCGATTTCCTGATATTTAGAAGAATATCAGTAACCAGACAGTTCCTGGTCTCATTGACTTCCATAGTAGGAAAAAAAATATACTATGGAAGTCAATGAGACCAGAAACTGGTCTGGTTACTGATATTCTTCTAAATATCAGAAAATTAGTTGAATACATTCGAAAACTGTAAAACTCAACTGTTTAACTCTGGGGGAGTTGTAAAATGAGCCTATTTCCAAAAAAAGTGGAGTATCCCTTTAAGACACTGTCTCAACATAATGGCTTATGCGACTGGTATGGTTACCTCAATTAATGTTACACTTATATAATAAATCACATGTCATTTTTGTTTAATAGTACATGACCTATAAAACTCATATCCAGACACACTCATTTTAGTAAAAACGTTGTTTTTATTCGAAAAGTCTACAATAAATCTGTGCTTTTGTCTCAGTGCAGGTATTTTTGTCTTGAGATTTAGTTTTGACACGTTTAGGTTTGCGTCTCAAAATCTCGTATAGTGCAATAACACTGCAGACTGTGATTTATTCCGTATCTGACTCCTGCAGTAAATGAGAGCTTGCTGGAGATAAAAGCTTTATGTTTTATGCCGGTGCGCTTATGTGTTGTTGTTTTTTTTTTTGTGCAAAGAGAAGATCTAATCAATTCATACAACCTCTCTGACTTGTGGCTTATTTTTGAGTCATGTCAAAAGCATATGTCTTTGTTGTTTATGTCTGAAGTCTAAAAAGTGATGGTTCTTCTGTTTTGTGTGCTCATCCACTTATTCTTCTATTCTTGTCATAAGTGGTGCTTGCCAAGACATCACTATTACTTTTGCTCATACTATGGGTTAACTACTCAATACTACTTATATTATATTACTCATTCTGCTCCACTTGAGCATCTGACATGAATAATACTTCACATTGTGCTGCTTTATTTTATGGAACTGTTGAACTGTTTTTGCTCACCAACCACTGTGGCTATTGATTTTCCAAAGTTACTAGACGCTATACAGTATTATCCCATAGTTTGGCAGCAGGTGTATTAGGCTGATGTCACTTGAAGACCCAATGCATAGATCCATTATAGTGTTATACATGCGTTTTATTTCTCAACTGTTTACGTTCACTCAACCCACTGTTTACCTGAATACTCACCAAGACCTGGATTTTGGCATTGTTTTTGTGTGTATTTTACTGTTTAAGCACAGCAAGCAGTGAAAATGATATTTAATTTAGTACTGAGAGGCAGCTTTACGTAGAGGTCGACCGGTGTGTTTTTTTTTCACGCCGTTGTCGATACCGATCTTTTAAAATCCGGGTCGGCTGATGGCCGATTAATGCTGCCGATTTATTTTGTCCGATATTTGCCCGATATGTGCTTGGTTTTTAACCTCTATTTGAAAGATAAAATGTAAAAGAAATGATAATTACTTAACATAGACAAACTTTCTCAACAAAAACATTTTATCCTCTCAAAAAATGTCCTGAAACATGTATTTTTTGTTTTGTTTTGTTTGTTGACGGACAAAGACAAATGGACATAACCTAATTATCACAAAAAAGGAGAAAAAAAACTTTAAATGATTTCATTTTTTATATATAAGATTTATTATATTTTATTTAATTTAACTTCTAACAATAACGTATTTCACTATTAAATTGCTGTCGAACGACAAAAACAACCACCAGATGGGAAAATGGGAAAACAAACCCTAGGCTGCCCACAGATGCGCCTGCCTAATAATCGGCTTGATATACTTGGATATTGGCCTATGCCGATTATGTTAAAAAATGCCAAAAATCGTCCGATTAATCGGTCTACCTCTAGCTTTGGCGCACCTTGGGTGTGAGCACAAAATCTGCGAGAATGAGTAGAATAATGGACAATATTATTCTAATATTATTCGGAGCAATTGAAACGAGTGAGTGAGGAGAGGCGGGTTTGTGTGGCACTCGCTGTCAGAGAGATGAGCGAGCGAGAAAGCCCAGCTGGTATTATCTCTTCTGTGGAAAATGAGTAATGGAAGCAGATATTTCAGAATCGATATACATCGATATTTTTGACAACACTACATTGCATTTAGTTTATTATTTCTATTGCATTTTTAAAAGACTAAAATTGAAAACTGTAAATATTGTTTATAAAATTCAATAGTGACTGCGTTACATGCCACTGTTAATGTCCTGTTATAATAGGCTTTTTTGTATGATTGAACAGGCCAGAAAATGGCTAAACATGCTAGAACCCACACTGTAAAAAATAAAACCGTAATTTTTACGGTAAAAAAACGGCAGCTTTGGTTGCCAGAACTTTATACCGTTAAAAATACAGTACAGTAGGAACGTTAATGGTTTTACAGACTTAACTTTATATTTACAGTAATAAACCGTATTTTACTATCTGATAAAATGATGCTTTACCAACCTTTTGTTAAATATATATATATATGTTTTGTACCATTGTAATACACCAATAATAAACGCAGCAGTGATGATCAATCAAAGCTCGTCGAACATACATATACACATGACATTTAAAAAAATGCAATGAACATTAATTTAACAACATTAAATATAACATAAAACCCTAATGTAAATAACTGATGAGAAAAAATACTACGAGGAACCATAGTTATTTCAACAAAAATACATAAAATGTCAAGTGTTACACAGGGAATTGTGGGAATGTCGCTGTAAATTCGCTGTAAATTATACAATGAGTTGTTCGTTTTTACTTTCAAAAACTGTACATTTATTGGTATTTTACAGTAAAATTATATCACAGTTATTTACCGTATATAGTACAGAAACTTTCTGTTAACCAGTCTTTTACCGTTAAAATCACGATTATTTTTTACAGAACACCTTAGCAACACTCTAGCACCCACAATACCTCTACACTTCCATGGTGATAGTTGATGATTCAACGCTTTAAAGGATTTGAACCTACAACATTTCGGTTGTGCTCAGTTACACAACCCTGGTTTCCGTCTAAAAGCTGTTCTATTTTGTCAACTTTTTTCTTTTTTCTTTTTTTTTCTTTACTTGTTCACTTTTCCTTTCTTCTCGCAGTTTTTTTTTATTCCATTTGTGAATATGCAGGTGCATGATTATGGGTGTATGCATCTAAGAAAGCCCTTCTATTTATCGGATGCGGTAAACCTGGCTGGTAATGTGAGATGACATTAATATTGAATAAGATGGAAAGAGGAACGTCAGGTGAGAAAATGAATTTCCATATTCAGGGCTGCTGACTATAATAAATTACACTTCCACACCGGAATTGAGAAACTGTGTACTTTCATGTGTGAGCAGATCTGTCTGTACTAACTGCATCACCATGGATACTGTGAAACACTTATGATGTGCTTTAAACAGTGCTGGATCAGTGGTTTGAGTTACAGCTGTTTCGATCGAGTACACACATGTATTTTGTCACAGAGTGATGCATCAAAATCGGGAGGTATGACATACAGTGACATAGATGACTGCATTCATGTCCTAAACTATTGTAAAGCTTTGCTTGGGAAGAAGACACATCGATTCACACTGATTCATGACCAGCGCACAAATCTCTCGTGTTTTTTCACCGTTTCACGACCTTAAACAATTATGCAACTAATCATTTATGAGCCTTGGGCTCCATGTTCAAAGATCCTGTTTGAAACGCCTTTGAAATTGTCATATGAGTTTAGGCTACATTTCCCTTGTTACGTTTCCCATCAGTTCATATATTTCAAGATGTCAGGCGTTTTGGAGCTCAGCCTGTGCTAATGCCTCAGCTCTACCCGAAAGAAAAGAGATGACTTAGCATTTCCTTTTGGTTTGGGAAGAGTCATAAAACAGCTTAAAACATTTGCAGAATTTGCCTTGTCAGTGCCAACCCACTGCAGATAAAGGACTTTCAATAAGAGGCACAAACTGCTGAATGTTTATTTTAGGTGAAATTGAGATATTTGTTGCTAAGTGTGCTGAATTTGACTATAAAGACATTTTCGATTTAAGTTTGCGTTTAGTTATTGAGCTCTCTGTCTGTATAAATCTCTCAAAGCCGTTTCTGTATTTGTCCGTGATAAAGCTCTCAACAACTTCAGCTAGTCAAATAAATGTACATTTACAGCTGGATTTTTTTTTTTTAATAAACATTTATATCCTGTACGTGCAAGTAACCGAAAAAGAGGAAGGAATATGTATATGAGACTGGAGAAAAGAATGAGAAAAAATTAATATGGCTGGCCATGACTGTTTGGAACTTACTTGAAAATGAAGCACATAAGACTATGGGGTAACTGAGAAATTGGATGGGATGTGATACATCGGTTATAAAAGACAGACAGAGAGGGGAGAAGCGAGGTGCCTACAAATTCAGTACCAGTCTGGAGTGAGGACGGGCTCTCTTGGGTAAAGCTTTTGACATTTAACTAGACCAGCCATAAACAGAGCAGAGCAAAGCCATTGACATTCATTCTGTCTGGAGTTTTTCTCTGGCTGATTTCATTCTGCTTGTATTTTTTGCCTACTCTTTTGTACTGTGAATTCGGACATACCTCTTTTGTCACTAGGGATGGGACGGTATGAAAATTTCATATCACGATTATAGTGTCCAAAATAATCGTGATTATCAATATTATCACGGTTTTGTTAAAAATTTATGAAAAGTGCTCAAAAAGAACTGATGCTCACACTGAAAACATTTCAACAAGTTTTATAATTGAAAATCAACAAACAACAAATAAAACAAGCCTCTCTATGCAGTTTTTTAGGCAAGTTTCTATTCTATGGCATTTGCTTCTTTATAATGCCCGTCGTCAATAGCAACACATTATTACACAGCGCACATCCATATCACAACGGACGCACGCTCTTGTTTCATTCAAATACAACTTGCCGTCTTGCGTCTCCGGTTTTTGATTGTATTGCAAAAATGAAATCAGAGTTGATTTGAAGAGTTCAGATGCAAAAGCCTCTAAATGCCATTTGAAATTTTCTTCTTTAATGATGATTTTTATCAAACTTGTATATTTAAGTTCAGTAATTTCACTTAAATAACAATTAATAGGTAATTATCATTGCAATTTAAGTGAAATCACTGAACTTAAATATACAAGCTTGATAAAAATGATCATTCTAGAAGAAAATTTCAAATGGCATTTAGAGGCTTTTGCATCTGAACTCTTCATTTATTGTTTACATAGTTTGATAATATTGGTGTGATATATCTCGTCTGGACGATTGTTTTACAAAATGAATTCATAAACAGGTAAGATTTAACACATTAGCTAATCTCATTATCAATTCAATATGTCCCCGTAATTATGTGGTAAAAATAAAATCGGTTTAATACGTGATGTATCTATACTTTACTATCCCTTAAAATATCACTCTTAATAATAGTCTTGTTTGAAGTTGTTCGTTCGTCTTTGGCTCAAATCCACTTGCTACGAACTTTTCTTCGCGGAAGCTTGACATCTATTTCAAGTGAGTGACATAAAATGTTTCAACTCAAAACAACATTTCGTGCCCAATTGTTTCCCAGACGTAGTTTTGGTATTAAGATCAAAGTTACCTTGCCTCGCGTTCGGGTGATGATCACACCAAAACGACTCGGCAGATTTGAAGTGTTTCTATTGCAGTGACTTTTTGTTCGGCAGACAGGGTGACCATCCTTGATCAAGTTTCCCTCAGGACTTTTGTAAAACCCAAAATATGACCACACCTCAGATTTGGTCCTCTTAAAAGGCTGAAAAACCTCCTGAGCACGGTCACTGCCTTCCGCCATTCCTTCTCGAATAGTAATTTAAAAAAATATTGCGTGCTGCGCGCCTGCGTCAGACTGGCCGATAGGATTCAGTGAGTTATTAAAATCGCGATAATCAAACACGGTTTTAATGATAGTTAAATTTTAAACGATAATACTAACCGTCAGTACATTTTATCACGGTTTATAGTTAAACCGGTTATCGTCCCATCCGTATTTGTCACATAATGTTTTTTTTTTTTTTTTTTTACCTATACTGTAGGGAAGTAGTATGCAAATTCAGATGCAGCCTAAATTTCGATAAAACTAAAACTTTTAGCGCTACTGACTAGATATTTCATTTTGAAAGTGTTGTGAAACACGCAAGATGCAATGCAATGCCATTTGGACGAAAATGTTGCCACATGCACATTTTTCCAGTGAGTCAGGGTTGGTTTTGTATATTTTAGAAATGTGTATGTTTATAAATATTTATATTAATTACACAGCTCTCTGGAATACTTAATTCTGATTGGCCTATCGCAGCTTTTTGAAATGAAGTATTTTGTATAATGGCCAATTAAACCATTGTCACACAAGATTTCATTAACTTTAATTTCTCTCTTCGGCCTTTCTTTATTACATTACTGTTATATTTGAACATTACTGAATACACTGTAAAATGAATATGCTTTATCTAATCAATATAATTGTGGCAACAGATTACAAGCAATATTATTAATTCAATTTAACACATTAGAATTGAAGACACCTGATGTTTACTAGCATTTATCACTGAAGGAGAAAACCGTAATTTCAAAACAAACCTAAAACAAACACCGATCACCCTAATGGTGACTTCAATTTATGTTTTTTTTATTGGTTATTGTTGTAAGTTTTACTCATTTTAAATGCTTAACTTTAAAGGAATTAATTTGATTAATTATTACTCAATTCTAATTTGTTAAATTTAATTAATAATATTGCTTGTAATCTGTTGCCACAATTTTTTTTATTAGATAAAGCATATTCATTTTTACAGTGTATATGTAACACTTTATTGTGACAGCCCCTTTTGAACATTCTGTTAACTATATGTAAATTTGCAACTATATATCAACTAACTCTCATTAGAGTGTTGTAGACTGTCTACTTAATATCTGTTAAGTCTTTATTTTGATGCTCCCCAACAGACATTCTGGTGACTATAAGTAACTTGGCAACTATGTCAACTTATTATAACCTTACCAGTCTACTAATAGTCTACTAACACTCTAATGAGAGTTAGTAGACATGTAGGGTCAACGTTACTTAGTCAACAACAGAATGTGGTAAAAGGACCATCAAAATAAAGTGAAACCTCTATATACATACATGTATACTGTACACTATGGGCGGGGCTGTTGGATCTGATTGGTTGATTGGTTCCATGATGTCCATATCACTTCGCCAAATGAGTTCTGTCATTTCAAAGGTCCTTACAGTCTACAACAGCAAAATACCCAAAACCCACATCAACAATGACCAAGCAAATAAACATAGTAAACAATAGTATAAAGACAACAAATTATTTCCATGTTTTTTGTGACAAAATTACTTTTATTATGTACGGAAATCGCATTCTCCCACTCTTTCTCTCACTCAAATGTGCACACATACAGTACAGACACACACTCACACATAAACATGTGTATAATTCAGGCAACTAATAGCCCTATCTCATTAGGCTATTTACTGTGTTTAGCCTGATGCTGCATTGATGTTATAATCCCTGTGGCTTCAGCACTGTTAGTATCTTTGGTTAGCCATTAATAATGGTGTGATCACATGAGCTAAAGCTACGTTAGCATTAGCTCTGTCACTGTTTGCCTATTCATTAATTCAGCTGTGACTGATGAGGGCTTGCCAGAGCCCTCCATCTTTTGTGTAATTAAACGTCTGTCTTCGTTGAAGCATGTATGAATACACATGAAAATGCATAAACATAGCCCCTCCCCCACCATACATTTTGGGCTATAGAGCATCCCCAGTGACCGGCTAGCATCGGATAATTAACGACCTGAGCGGTCGTGTTGATTGCTTCATTATTCGTGCGATAAACATCTGGTGAAGGTGCCAGATTGATGTGGTGGATTTGACATTAATCTACGCTAAAGCTGTTTAATAACAGCAGTCGTGACTGAAGACACAAATCAGAGCCCACACAGTCTTAAAAGTGTTGCTTTGTTTTAGGACCCAGATGTGATGTCATAATGAGGCTGTGGGCCCTGGGTTTTAATTGTTGTTGGGTGCTTTTGCATTATTTAGCCACAAATTACTACGAGGATCATTAAGGGTTCACTTTGGGATTTTAAGAGAAGACAGACACTATGCTCATGATTTATGTTTTGTTGAGGGTGGCAATTTGTGTTATGTTGGGGCTAATGTGTGTTAACCAGCAAGGCTTGATACAAACAAAACTGAAAGTGATTCTTTTAAAAAGAGTGCACTGACTGAACCTTTATCTGTTAATTAGAATCCCTGAGCTGCTGCTCTGCGGAAGTTTTAGTTAATTACTGCATCTGTTACTACTTCAATTTTGAAATTAACTCATTTGCTTTGCATTCAACAATGTCTTCTGCTGTTGGAACCTCAATTTAATTTAGTTAGGAAATGTCTTAATACTTTTTTGCAGTCAATCACAAACCATTCCTTCTGGCTATTGCTAAAATATTCTAATGTTAATCATTGCAGAATATATTTGTGGGGGAAACACATGGACTGCCTGATAGAGTGTTTGGTTTGGTCTTTAGACATTATAGATATATACACTCGATGTCGCCTTGGCTTCGGCAGTTCATTAGAACGAATGCGTCAATAGAGCCGCCATATTGGAACAGGGCAGCCCCTCCACTTTAATGCATCAGCGTCAATGTAGACAAAGGTCTAACGGAAATAAAATCACCATAAATCATCATGAATGCGATTTTCTTGTTTTTTTGTTTTTTTTTGGTTCGTTCCAATGGTCAGACATGTATTTATCAATTATTCCAGACATTTAAAAAAAAAAGTTTTTAAAAACATTCTTCCTAGTTCAGATTTCATTCGTGTGAACATCATACACCGCACAAAAGTCCACCACAATCAATTAATTCGAAGTAAAGGCAGTGTTACCTAGCTACTTCCTATGACAACACCCCTGTTCCAAGATGGCGGCGATTTTGACGCATGCTTAGAACCCCAAGGTGACGTCCAGTGTACGTATATGTCTATGTTTAAACATTACAATTTAATAATATAAGAAAAGTATGTGGGGCAGCAAATTTTACAAATCTACTAAACAGTGTTACAAAATATTTAGATTTCAAATAAATTTTCTATTCATCAAATAATCCTGAAAAAAGGCTTATTATGCTTTCCACAGAAATATTAAGCAGCACTTAAGCAGCACAACTGTTTTCAACAGTGATAATAAAAATAAATGTTTCTTGAGCACCAAATCAGCATCATTTCTAAAGGATCATGTGACACTTGAATAATGATCCTGAAAATTCAGCAAGAATAAATAAATTGTAATGATATTTCACAATATTTATGTTTGAACTTTGAATGTTTATGTCAGAAATAGACCTTATGCACCAGAGAAACGTGGGCGCCGTCATCTTTAGAATATTGTCTTTGAACTTCCGGTTTCGCGGTCGCTCTGTATATTTCTATGGCATCGCTGTCGAGGAGTAATTAGCTGATGAAGTGGATTTACTTATTGTAGAGTTAACAAAAGTTATCATGAGCATTGTAATGCAGATGTCTTATCAAATGTCAACCGGGAAATTTTTTCATTCATACCTATGCAAGATTGCTGTGAAAGTACAGACCGGAAGTCATAAGACAACGAGCGCAGAGCTGAAAAGGGGCGGGGCTACATAAGGTCTACACACAAGACGAATTATATAGCATGTTCAACCACCAGACTAGACATCAGAGCCAGTGACAAACGTCAGAAGCACTAGCCGAGGCAAGACCCAGGCGACCCCCTGGACACTCCGAAAACGTCAGATCAAATTTTTAAATAGGCGCTATCTGTATAAATAAACCACAGATTTGAGCTTTAAACAACTACATTGTTGACTGAAAAACTATTAAAACTACATTTCGTGACACAATAGCAGTAGTATTTTTAAATTGCGCGGCTTTTCAGTTAGCTGCTAACGTTAGCTTATTTTGCCTAGAAGTTGCAAGAGGCGGGTCAAGAGGCGGCTCACTCAAAGCCTGCCCTTTTATCCATATTTGGATTGGCCAGACGATGGGCGGGGCTAGGATTTTCCAAGATGGCACCGCCCATACCCCCCATAAACAGCTTCAAACCCGTTCTTCAGAGAGTCTATGGGTGACGTGACAGACGCTTTGTCCATATTTTTAACTTAGGTTGTTGTAAAGTGCTAAACAAATAAAGTTGGTATGGTATGGTATGGTATGGTATATTTTTACTGTCTATGGTTTGAACATATTTTTTCAAAACCTGATCAAAAAATATTTTGTAAGAAATGATCCTTTAGATCACCAGCTTTGCTCTCCATCTTCCATCTTATGTCTGACCCTCAAACATTATTTAACCCCCCTTTCTAATTACTCAGTTATAGCCGACTAAAGAACACTAAGAACAGTTGCAAAGCTGAAACTCCAGACTGATCCGACCCAAGCTTTAATCATCCCCCTAACAACAACTATTCATAAACTTCTCAGTGACAGAAGCAGAGTTATCAGTCTCTATATACACGTACACTCAGTAATAAGCACTGATATGAATCACATGTGCCCTTTTATTACGTCTCGCAGGAGTAAATTTTACCCCAACCCCAGAGGACCTGATTCAGCAGCTGCTGTGGTTGTAGAGTCCAGTGCTGTTATCTAATAAAGTTGCCCGGCCAGCTCTACATTGAAATGTCATGGCCATAATGTATCTACAACTGTTTGTTCAGGGAAAGGTCATGACTGGCGTCAAGGACAGTGACACGCACTCATATATTGCGATGTTTTACAGTATTGAATTTGCTTTGGGTTACATGAAGATAGAATTATAGATGATGGAGCAAAATGCATTTAGTTTTCTAAACAGTTTTCTCCAGTACTCATTTACCTTTCTCTGCCCTGTCTCTGTTTGTTTTATCGATCTTCAGAGGTTATTCCTCAGTTCCCTCCTCTCTTTTTCACCTCATTTTTTCTGCAGCTGTGTCCTTCGTCTCCTTAGCGTAGAGTGTTAGGAAGCCTCTCACAATGCACGAAATACACCACAACACATCCTTCCTTCTGCAGCCTCCGTTCCTGCTATTGTCAGCGTGTCAAGAGTGTGCGTCAAGAGGTAAAATTAGCAAGCTGTAATGATTGCAGCCTTTCCTGCGATACACTCGCTTGGACCTTCTCCGTCTGTTCTTGAGTGATACTGTTGCTCTGAAGATTCAGGAGAAGTACTTGTTGGCAAATTGGGTAACACTTTATTTTACAGTGTCATAGCAGTAAATGATGCATTGGAAGCCCTGACCCTTTAGTAAGTGCATGTTGTGTATTAGTATTACATAGTTGTTGTACTGAATTGTAATTACTGTAATTTTTTTTGTTATAACACCTACTCCACTTACTTTCTAGGTAAGTACACTGTAAGTACTGTACTGTAAAAGGAAGTGTTACCGAAAATATAATACATTAAAACTCTTTATAACTTATGTCTTCATGAGATTAGTAGCAATGATGACCTATTTGTGGATTGCTCTTTGGAGGTTACATTTACAATTTCTAAAAATTCTTTGCTTTGCATTGTTCGCGTATAGACGACACCAGTGTCAAAAACTATCCTTGTTCACACAGATCCTTGAAAATGATTCAAAATGCTGTATTCTGCTTCCAGGCCAGTAGTTGGCGATGTCACTTTGTAAAGAAACACTACACGCCTATAGACTGAACATGTAATACGCATAACGTCACAGTTTTTATAAATTCACATTTTTGCGGTTTATAAGACGATAGCAATGAATCCAAAGTATGCATTTTCAGGCCCCCAAAGCGTCATTGTCTTGTAAATAAATGGCCAAAACGCATATAATTTTTACGTTTTTAGTTGAAAATTGTGTTGTGTAAACGCCCCCTGAGTTTGATTTTTGTCACAACTGGAAATTAAAAGTCCAAAAAACTAGTTTTATGATGCTTGTGTGGTGGTTTTGTGCCCTTTATGAGGCTGGACATTTGTTCGTTGAAATTTCGTGGACTAGAGCAACCTGTTCAATATTCAAAATGTCCTTTTTTATAGAAAGAGAGAGAATGAGTAAATGATGACAGAATTGTATTTTTGTGTGGACTATTTCTTTGAGAGTTTTGTATTCATAGCAGATTATAAACCAGTCAGAAACTTACTTGGATCAGTAGAGGTTTTATTTACACATTTTTTTCATTATTTCTTGTCAAGTTACCTCACGATTGGTGGCCCCTTCACAGCTCGGGTGAATTATTTTTCTTATTCAATTCTTTACATATGGAAACATTAGTATTAATGTACACAAAATGTATTTTCAGCTGATATTCTTTTTTTGTTCCATGGCTAAAGAGATTATGTAAGTAAGTATTGGATAAAGATTATATTAAGTCATTAGTAAAAGCAGCCAAATTTTAAAACACAGCTAATTTCAGGAAAGAAAATAGTATATCTCACTGGGTTCAAAACCATTGCCAGTGTTCAAATGATTGCTCCTTAATTGTTCTCATCCAGAAACAGACACATTTTTTCTTCTCTTCAGTTTCTTTAATAGTCCGAAATCGCCTCTTGGACTAACATATTTCATCCCGCAGGGGACAAGATATCATTGATAATCTGCTGCATATATTTATATGCCCAAAGAGCAACACCAAATGCTTTCAGTTTTTCTATTTATGGCTCATTATCATAAAATGTGAATTATTCATAAGAGGGGGTAAACTCGCATAATCAGATTCACCCTTGGGATTTTAACCCTCTACATGGCTGTTATTAGGGTGGGCTTGTGAACGGCAACAGGTCATTAAGGGTTTATTGCAATCTTTAGGACCAAATAACCTTTTGACAGAGGACAGCAATACCAGACACATGCTTTCCCTGGAGACATTTATGATCAGACATTTGTCTTGTAAACATTAATGTTCACTCAAATTTTGAAATGTTTACTTCAGCTTTTCCACAAGACTATTTTATGCATAATCAGGTAAAATAAGTGGATTTAATTATAAGGTGCTAATTACAATTGCTCAAGTGGACCATTTTGCCAATTAAAGCAAATTTTCGAGTGGTCTGGTTCGTGTAAATCTCGCCACCTCACGGGATGGTTGCCAGGTTGTATGTGGTTGATAAGGTGTAGTTAACACAGTAAGTTGTTGCTAGTGTGTTCTGGGTGGTTTCTAGGGTGTTATGGGTGGTTTGATGGTGTTTGCTAGTAGGGGTTAAACGACTTCAGATTTTAAGTTGACCTTTATGTGATTAAACTTAGTCTTAGACTAGTAGACTACTAGTACTTAGACTAGTCTCTGATGATGTCATTGATGAACATATAAGCTGAACCTCGAGCTGAGGCTTGAACGCAGGTTGCCTTGTGCACAGCTATGGCATATTACACAGTGCTGCCCACATATTTGTCCTGCATAACAGCTTATTTTTATCAGTTCTTTTGGTTGTTAAACGTCTCATATTTCTGCCTGTTCTAAATCAGATACTGATAAAGCAGTACCATGGTGGATTAGCATGGTAAATCATAATAAAACCAAAAAAAAAATAAAAAAATGCTAACTAAACATGCCTGGCATTGTGTTTGTGTATATTTGACTATCTGGCAGGTAGAAGTGCGCCTAGAGGGATGTTTCTCTGTGTTGCTTGCTGCGACGTGGGAGGACTAATATGTTGACAGCTCCCCTGCTGTTAGCTTCAGAGTGCTGTGTCAGGCCACCACACCAGACATCGCCATGCTGTTTATCTCCTTTTACCCAGAATGCCATGGAACCTAGCTTCTGTGTGTATCTGGGGCTGCAAGTACATCTGCTTTGGTCTAACAGCCAATTGCGACAGAGCTCGAGCCAGATGCTGAACTATTATTGGATGAACCTCCTCACTAAATTGTGCCTAGGGATGCTGGTGCTGATTTTCAATTTGGATTTAGTTCTGTGTTTGCTCAGCTCAATTAGACGGTGTAATTGTAAAATATATCGGTACAACACAACGAATGGCATATGCAGAGTATGTGCTTTTGTTTGTGATAGAAAGACCTGCATTTCTTTGATGTTGGCTAGTGAATCACAATTAAATCTGCGGCTATCAGTTTTAAACATGCATTTAGTGTGATGTATAATCAATGCAAATAATCATGCCCCATTTGGTGTAAATCATGCAATGAGTGCAGTGACATTTTTGAGTGTTCAAATTCAACAGGCAACTTAACCAACCATCTTTAACCAACATCAAGAGCATAAAATGAGTAAGGAACCATTCACACTGTTCCGTATGTGTCATTGATATTGAAAACACCTTAAACTTTATGCCATAGCTGATTTTATCCCAAGTTACCACTTTATGGAATCTTGTTGCAAGGATGTATAGGAAGCTAGCA